>NW_024070191.1:3349095-3716467 GCF_014754425.2 Oryx dammah
TGTCCTCCATGGTGAGGTTCACCCCTGCATGTCCTCCATGGTGAGGTACACCCCTACATTTGTCTCCACGCTGAGGTTCACCCTTGCATCTGTCTCAACACTGAGGTTCACCACTGTGTCAACCTCCATGCTGAAGTTCACTCCCTTGCATCTGTCTCTGGCCCCCAAATAAGTTTTTCTTGTCCAATTCATTGTGCTTTCTTCCTTTGGACATCTCAAACCCGGTCTGGATGAGCTGCATGCTTTTCACTTTTTTCACCAACCCTAGCCTCAAGCTTCCCTCCTTATATGCTCTTTCTTGAATGTCTGACTCCTTTCCTAGTCTGCCTACAGGAGCCACTCTACTATCCAGGGTCACATAGCTGGGAGCTACGGCTGAAATGAGAGGGTCCGTCAGCTAATTCTGGACCAACTGCCTTAGAAGATCTTTGGAAAGAGTTTCCACCTTAAATCACGCAGGTATTCTGTGATGGCAACAGGAAAGGGCAAGTAGGGAAGGCCCCCAAAATTGCCCCTGGTCTAGCTGAGAGCATCAGAGTTTCTCCATAAGGCATCCCCCTGTTTCTAGAAGTTGCATTCCCTGAAACTCTTCTAGAGCACTGATCAAAATGGAGATCCTTGAACACAGCCAGAGACCCCCAAACTTTCCAACCATGAGTCCTGGATATTTGAAATGTGTTCCTTCATTGTTCTGTGTGAGTTTCTGCTGTACAGCCAAGGGTGTACACACATACACACACACAAAGTTGCTTCAGTCATGTCTGACTCTTTCACACTTTATGTACCATAGCCCTTCAGGCTCCAGGGTCATCTGTCCATGGGATTCTCCAGGCAAGTACTGGAATGGGTTGCTGTGTCTTCTTACAGGGAATCTTCTCATCCCAGGGATCAAACCTATGTTTCTAATATCTCCCTCATTGGCAGATGGGTTCTTTACCACTAGTGCCACCTGGGAAGTTGATACATACATTCTGGGAAAGAATGAAAGCAGGAGGAGAAGGGGAAAACAGAGGATGAGATGGTTGGATGGCATCACCAACTCAATGGACATGAGTTTGAGTAAACTCCAGAAGATGGTAAAGTACAGGGAAGTCTGGCATGTTGCAGTCCATGGGTGTCACAAAGAGTGAGACACAACTTAGTGACTGAACAACAGCAACTATATATATATATGTATATATGATATATATATATATATAATCTATTCATTTATATATAAATACATATATTATAATCATTTTGCACATCCCATGTTCAAAATGCCCCCACACATTTTCTGTCCACACACGTTCTGCTCTCAGGGTCATTGAAACACTCTTTGATGGCCTCACGGGGTAACTGTTTCTCTTTCCTCAAACTCTGACTGCTCTCTTCACCTCCACAGCTGATATCTCATGTTTCATACACAGCCTGGCAATCATGATGGATACGGCTTATTCAGAATCTCTGTACCATGGACAGTGACAGAGTTATGACCTATATTTTAATCTTTGCTCTGCAAGCTAAGTATCATTAACCTCATTTTACAGTTGGGAAACGAAAACTCTTGGAGTCTGAATAGCTAATCCAAATCACCCAGCTACACAGAAGAAAAAAAAACACATTTTAATCCATCATCACTCTCACTCCAAGGCCAACTCTCTCTCTCATCATCTGAACTGATGACCAAGGACTTTGCTAACACAGCAGAACAGGAGGCTTTGCAGACAGAGAAAAGGGGTTGAGGGCAAGGCTAGAGGAAACAGCAAGTGAGGATCAAGTCACTTTCAGTCTAAGGTGCAAAATGGAATGCAAACCTTGCCTGGAATCAGATCAGGCCAGTCTCTGTGATGTGTCAGAAAGCAGAGCTTTCTCCTAACCCACGGTCCCAGGTGTTAATCTACATCCCACCAAAGACATGTGATTCACGGTCAGATATGCTTGGTGAATCGCTACATCCCCTAGCTGATGTTAAGTAAGATATTAAAAGGTTGAGAATCTTTGGCAAATGAAACTAACTCTTTAACCCAATGTTCTCTAAATGAGTTCAGAATGATTCATTTTCAACTGCTGTTGTTCTATCTCTAAGTCATTCTCACTCTTTGCGACGCCATGGGCTGCAGCACCACAGGCCTCCCTGTCCTTCACCATCTCCAGGAGTTGGACCAAGTTTATTTTCAATGCACACCTATCAAGAGACTGGAAACATGCTAATACTGCTGAAAATGTTTGCCAGCCACTGAAATACTGTATATCTTTCTCTTCTGACCACCCCCACCCCTTAACTCTTAGCAGTCAGCACTATAGCCGAGCTGATTCAGCTAATTAAGTTGGAATCTCCACGGAGTGGGTGGGGGCCATGTACTGATGATATGAAGCCCAAACTGGAAACTCAGGGATGAGTTCAGTCTTTCCAGGTTGGCCCCATTTTCTACCAACAACCCCTTATAAAATTATAAGACACTTCTCAACAAAGACCAGAGAGCTGATATTATCATACTCTGCAACAGAACTACTAAAAATTTTCCACTTTTCAAGAAAACTTGAAATTATTATTAATAATACTTTTCCAACTCTACTGAGGAATACCTGAAAAACTGTATAAGTTTAACATCTGTAACATGATGATTTGATACAGATATGCATTAGGAAATACAGCATTTACCAAAACCAAAGTAATTTATATATCCAATCATGTTACATAGCTTTTGTGTGTGTATGTGTGTGTGGTGAGAACTTTTAAGCTCTATTTTCCTAGCAATGAAAATCAGTATGGAGGCTCCTCCAAAACTTAAAAATAAAATTAGAATAGGATCCAGCAATCCCAATTCTTGGTATAAGACTGAAAGAAATGAAATCAGTATCTCAAAGAAATATCTGCAGGCTTGTGCTTGTCAAAACATTATTCACAACAACCAAGTTATGGAACCAAGCTAAGTGTCCATCTATGGATAAATGGGTAAAGAAAATGTCACACACACACACACACACAGAGGAATACTATTCAGCCATAAAAGAAGAAAATCCTACCATGTGTGACAACATGGATGAGCCTGGAGGTCGTTAGACAAAGTGAAATAAGTCAGAGAAAGACAAATACTCCACACCACTTACAAATAGAATCTAAATTAAAAAACAAAATAATAGAACTCATGTACTACAACACTAGAATGATAGTTGCCTGGGGCTGGATGTTGGGGGAAATGCAGAGATTTGGTCAAAGGGTCCAAATTTCCACTTCTCGGATGGACAAGTTCTGAGGATTCAATGTTTCGTATTGTGACTATGGTTTATAACACTGTACTGTAAGCTTGAAATTTAATCTGCTGTTATTGCAGTTATTCATTGTCTGTCCCCCCCAGATGCTCAAGAGCCTCACTTCTGGGTCTGGCCCACAGAACAGGGGCGCCCAGATCACCAGGGGACTTGCTGGAAACAGAGAACCTCAGTGCCTTTCTCAGATCTCTCGAGCCATAACCCTAAAGGGAAAAGATCCGGGGTGATTCCTGCACACAGTGCACTTGAGAAGCGTGGGACTAGCATGCGTCACAACTCTGGGTACAAGTTATGTGCTTCAGAGTTTGCCAAATATATGCATATATGCTTTGGTACAAATTCTATGGTTCTTGCATTATATTTTTCCTAAGTGTCTACTTTTAATAGTAAAACGACCTGGGCATATATAGCATTTGGATTAAAAAAAAAAAAAAAAGAATGGTGTATCAAAGACAAGACACAGGTTTGAAAGGTTCAGCACAGAAAAAACAAAGCACTTATAATTTTTTAAAAAAAAGGAAGGTTATTTTCTAAAAATAGCCCTTTAAAATTAAATACAGGTTAAAAACAAAAGTGTAGGGTTTTCAGAACATTTTAACTTGAAAAGATGAGAACTCTGGAATCTCTATGGCACTGTTTCTTAAAGCAATAAACACACTGCCAGTTATAGAAATCACTGTATGTTGCAGGCCTTTGGCCGAGGGCTTTGCAAACCACCCCTCATTTGCTCCATTTCACAAGCCTCCGCTGTCTTGTCAGGGCCATTTCCATCTCACAGACACCAGCCTGGGACTTACAGAAGCCCGCTGTGCCTCCTCAACTTGCAAGTTGCAGAGCTGAGGCCATATCCCTAAACTGAGAAAGTAGGCTTCTCGTAGCTACTGTCCCAAGCTGCCTGCTATGGCAAGAGGATGGAGAAACTAGAGGAAACAGGCCCTGCTGCCCTACCCAGACGAGAACGGCTCCACAGGCAGTGGGCTCCACTCTGAGGACACACAGAGACCGGCCTTCTTTCCTACGAAAGGACCCTGCAGTGAGGGGCAAGGCGCCAATCCTTGCAGGATGCAGCTTCCTTATCTAACCACAAAGGAATCACCTTAGGAGGTTCCCTAAGTTCCAGATATTCTAAAGCTCATAATTCACAAAAATAAAAACCTCCTGGTTTTTTAAAGAAAAGTTGGACTCTAATTGCCATGAAATTAAAAGACGCTTGCTCCTTGGAAGAAAAGTTATGACCAACCTAGACAGCATATTAAAAAGCAGAGACATTACTTTGCCAACAAAGGTCCATCTAGTCAAGGCTATGGTTTTTCCATTAGTCATGTATGGATGCGAGAGTTGGACTACAAAGGAAGCTGAGCACCGAAGAATTGATGCTTTTGAACTGTGGTGTTGGAGCAGCCTCTTGAGAGTCCCTTGGACTGCAAGGAGATCCCACCAGTCCATCCTAAAGCAAATCAGTCCTGGATATTCATTGGGAGGACTGATGCTGAAGCTGAAACTCCAATACTTTGGCCACCTGATGCAAAGAACTGACTCATTGGAAAAGACCCTGATGCTGGGAAAGATTGAGGGCAGGAGGAGAAGGGGATGGTTGGATGGCATTAGCGACTCTGGGAGCTGGTGATGGACAGGGAGGCCTGGTGTGCTGCAGTCCATGGGGTTGCAAAGAGTCAGACATGACTGAGCAACTGAACAGAACTGAACTGAGTTGTCTAAAGGGTTTCAAATCAGAATGACTTCAGTGCTTGGGCTTATTAAAGTCCAGTGATGGGAAACGTTCACTGTTCCAGCCACTGCTCACAGACAGGACTCCAAGCTTGCATGCCATGTGCCCACAGGATGGAACCTGAGCAACAAAGTGGCACATTCTTCAGAGATGCCTTAGATTGCACAAAATTACCTTATTCTCCTAACCAGTGCTCCATGAAAATTAGATGTTCAGAGTTGGAGAGAAACTTCAAATGAAGACATCAAAGTGTACAATTGGAAAACCATGACATACAAATTTGGCTGATTTGGGGAATAAAAGAAAGCTTACAACTATTATCTGAGAATGGATAAAATAGAATTTGCACAACAGACTCTTAAAAGGAAGTATGTTTTTAAAAAGGAAATTTATTTTAAAGTGTTAATTTAATTGTAATTTTTCTTCCTGGACAAAAGACCACATACAAAGAGAGGGGTGAACTGCCAAAAAAAAAAAAAAAAAACCACGACAGAAACCAACTAAACAAATAAAAACCAACAACAAAAATCAGGCAATTTGTGTTTTGTGAAATGAATTTATATTCCTAAAGGGAAAAATTTTCCCATTGCCTGTAACACAAATAATTTATCCATACCAAGTAAGATTTATCACCTTATCTTACAGAAAAAGAAGACTTTAAAAGGAGGGTTCTTGTGTCATCATCGGAGAAAATGGGGCCAGACCTGGCTTTGGAGTGCCTCAGGCTCCCTGTGGCATCCAGTGAGGTCAGACAAGACAGCAGTCACTCTAGGACAATTCTGGAGTATAACGTGCTTTTTTAAATAATAAAAAAATAAAATTATTCCTATTTACTTTTATTATCTTGACTTAAAGACCATATAGGAATATCATCTTGACATATTTAAATAAGTGAAGAATTATGGCCTGGGACTGTCTCTGTTTCAACTCCTGCTCTGCCACCTGGAATGTGTGAGGCTGTGAGGCAAGACATTTAACCGTCTCTGAGTTCACTGTCTCACCTATGAAACTGGGAAAAGGGTATCTCTAAATCGTGGTGACTGCTTACACACTTGCCTGGTGCTTAGCAATACCTGGTGAATATTATTATTCAGTGTAAGTTGTTTTTAGAATAACGTGTTATTCAAAGAAATTTTTAGAGAAATATATTTTGAGTACAAGAGGGACTTAGGAAGAGGGTTATAATGACATCATGTTATTTATGGCCTCAGGCCTTTGGAGAGCATGCAGAGGTTTCAGAAAAGTAGAAGTTCATAGACTGATCCATACATACACACACATACAAGATATCTGTTTATGTTTTGCTTGCTTCATAGAAAATTCTTAAATGCAACATTACAATAGGTCTGTGTAATGTAATTATCATATTTAAATTTAAAATGGAAAACATAAAAAAAAGCAGCTATACCAGTTGGTGGTCATGGAACGAGGCTCTATGGTCTCTTTCTCCTTTTACCTGAAAAATGCCACCTTTTCCCCCAAAACGATGTGACCAGGCTGAACCACTAACACGATGGAGGTCAAGGTTACGGAAGCAGAAAGACTAGAAACAGTCACAACTTGGAGGCCATGAAAGACACAGAATTCAATGCCACACAGACCCCTAAACTGAGTTCTGGGGCAGAAGAAGGTCCATCAGCGAGGTAGTGTCAGTGTTAACTTCTTGGTTTCCAGAACAATGCTACAGGTGTGGCTGTCAGGGTAACTTGGGCTGGGTGATGAACCAACGGTCTGAGCTGGTTTTGCAAATTCTCCACAAAATGACGTTAAAATGAACAGTTAACAAACAAAATGAGGAGGGAGAGGTCAGGGCTTCCTTTCTGTACAGGCAGCAGGTAAGCCGAGGGACTGATTTTGGGTGTTGATGGCTCTGTGTATGCCTCTATAATCCATCCTCATTAGAAATTAAATAGACACCAAGTCAATTATCAATTAAGTGACAAGCTGGATAAACACTGCCGGTGTTAACTGACCCTTCAAGGGTTCTTTGAAGTTCACTCAGCGGTGCCAGTTCCTTTGAAGTTCTGTTTTGGCTTCAGCAAATCGCTGATTAGATTGATTTAATGGTGAAGTTTTGCCTGGTTAATGGGAACAGAATAAAGTGTAGTTACAAGACTACTTTTTGTCCTCTAACATGTAATCTCGCACAGTCCCGACAGGCATAGGGGTAGGGTCATGTTGCTTAGTGAATAACTAAACTTAAGCCTTTAAAAAAAAATTATATGTAACAGATTTTCTATTGATATAAGAAGCCAAGGTTAATCTGAGGGGGCTGAGAAGCATTCTTGAGTTTGTGATCAGTGTGGTTTTCCAGGGAGGACAATGGTGTAAAGTTCTATGCCCTCCTGGTGGTACTCCTCCCCAGGTTCTACCACCTACATGTCACTTATGTCTTTTAATGTCTGTTCAGCTCAGCAGCCTGGGCGTTCCATGTGGAGGCTGGCTCCTGGACATACACGCAAGAGACACAAACATCCTCTAAGGTGAAGACCAAGGTGCATTTAATAGGGCAAGCTGAGGGTGTTTGCCGGGGAGGAAAAAGGTCAGGCTGGTGGGCAGGGTGGGCTATGCTTTGAAAAGCCTTGATCTGTTAAGGCTTCAGTTGGGTTTTATTCCAAATTTCATAGCTCAGTCACTGAAGGTTTTTTAAGAAACTAATGCATTTAAGTAAGTCTGGGGGCGCATCTTAAACACATTCGTGTGTTCTTGTTTTTCTTCCTTCTCTACCCCTAGACACACCCACCCTGTCTCAAAACAGGGTAGATAATCATGCCCAGATATGACTGCATATTTTAAAGATATCAAACACTCTCTTCCTGGTCTTTTGTCAAGACTTTCTGATGTTCCAAATTCTTTTAACCACCGTGTCTTAATTTAGAAACCTTAGTAGCTTAATTTTGAAAAAAATCAATCTTTTTTTTCCCTCCTGATATTTCCAGAATTAGGAGTTAGATTGGATCACTTTAGAAAGTAAGCCTCACTGCTAACCAGGTTTCTGACTGCCGGAAAAATCGTAATTACTGGACCACACTACAAAGACAACTAGGACTGATGGCTCTCCCTTTAAAGAAGGTATTGAAGGTATAAGACACTGACCTGTCTAAACTTAGCATCTAACTAGTTCCAAACGAATCGAGCCTCATCTGATGGACGCAGAGTGGCTTAGGCTAAAGCAAATACCGCCCTCTTCTCCGCCCTCTCCCCACCCCGCCCGACACACCACGATTAACATATGGACAATTTTGGAACTTTACATCATCCACCACTTTTAGGCTGCCTCTGCTGTAGCCATGGCAACCCTTACATAAAACATAGCTGAGTTGGTAACTTCACTCCAAATGAATTGAAAATAAGGCTAATCCTATTATTGTTCTTAACAGTTTTCCAGGTAGCTTCTTCTCAGAGTGCCCTTGCTTGTATAGTCTCTCTTTTAAAAATAGATTATTGGAAAATTATATGTGTGTGTGCACTCTTTCTGCACGCACAGCCATTAGCGTGGTCCTGCTATCATTGCCGTGTAACCTTGTGCCCGAGATGGAGCACACCCACCCACATGGCCACTTGGTATTTTTCTTGCAGCCTGGGGATGGGTAAATCTTTTAAATATACCAATTTAGAACCTGACACATGGTAGAGTCTGTCACTTGAAAATTACAGTTAAATAATAGTCTTTTGAAGATAAGTTCCATTATGCGTTGGTATAAATCTGGAAAGGTAACCCAGTGGCTCTGCTTTGTATTATAAATGTGCCCATGTATGTTTCAGTAGTGATTTCAGAAAACCATGTTTTCCTTCTCTGCCTCCACTGAAGACCATTCTCTTGTAAAGTGGTCCTAAGGCCATATCGAGATATTCCTCTTTGTAATTGTGATAAACACTCAATGTCACCCTGAGAAGCTCTGCTGTCTCTGACTCTACTGATGCACTTGTGTGCTCAGAGGCTTCTCCAGTAGCCCATCTCCCTTATGGTGGTGGCCTGCTCAAGGCTTTAGGATCCAAACTCCAGTGTTAGTCCTGAAACAGAGGAAAGGGAACCTCCCCAGCAGGCCATTAGGCTCAGACCTGGGCAGTTCCACTGAGGGAACAGTCTTAGAGTGAAAAGAAAATGTGGTTTGGGTTCAGAGGCCTTCAGACATAGCCTCGCCCCTCACCTGCTCCCTCAGCTTTGCCATCTCCCATCCTTTGTGCCTCTTGGACGCTTCATCAGAAACGGGCAAGGATCTCAACAACAAGTGCACCGGGTTTTGTGCACACCAACAGGATGATACAAGTCATCTCGAGAAGGTAATTATCAACACAGCTCCATACATGTCTGATGAGGACTATCAGAAGAGAGGGACCACGATGAACCAACAGGAAACCCAGTTTATCAGACCAGAAGGCACACAGGGCACAAGTCCCATCCAGGGTGTTTTCAACAACTGCTCGAGTCCTACCCACTCCTGCTAGATTGTTGTTGAATGTGGTGTCCTGGCAAACACCAAGAGAAAGAGTTCAGAGAGCCGGAAACCATTTTAGTCTGAATCCAAGCACCAGGAAGACAAAGGGCGATTCCTCCAACATTCCCTACGCAGATTCCCGACTGTGAGCTGTCGTTTTCAGGCACCCACATGGCTGTAGCCCCACCTGGCATTTCCGACAGATCACAAGTTTAGCACATTCAAGAGCCCATCCACACACTTTTCTGAGTTTGATATTGAAGGACAAGGGGACCTGAGTCTGGGAAAGGACTGGTGGAGATAAAACAGAGAGGAGGAGAGGATGCGAGAGAAAGGAGCAGGGATGAGAAAAGAAGAAATGGGAAAACCACGTCGAGTAAGATCAGTGAGTCCTGCAGGCTGCCTACTGCAGACAAAAGAGACCAAGGGGTCTGCTTGCTCAGGGTGCTCACGCTGTGTGGAGGGCCACGAGGCCTTCTGCAGGACTCTGCGCCACTGTGCTCGTGTCTCTGCTCAGCATCCCTGTTTCTCTTCCAGACTTGGACATGGACATGGACATTCACTCTGTAGAGTCTCTTTTCTTGCATAAACAAAGGTTGTTTGGCAAAAGCCAACCTTGACCACGGATGCCATTAATACAACCATCATCCAACACACCTCACTTTTTCCTCTCCCTCCTCCCAACCTGATATCACATCCAGGAAATGCCTGAGACCTCTGGAATCTCTCAGAAATAAGGCCTTAACAAGGAATGACTGAATTTCTAAGGATGTGTCACTATCTATTTTTGCATTGCAATGGTTTTCTGAAAACTAAAACAAGGTGATTTTAGATCCAGGAGAGTGTTGCACCACTGAATCTCTTACCCTGATGGACAGAGAAAAGCACTCAGTAGATGTTGAATGAATTAATCTAAAACAGTACAGCTCATTTAGTACAGCCTCTTTTTAGATAAGCAGTTAAATGATTTGTTCAAGGTCACAGCGATGATTTGCAACAGAACTTGGAGCAGAAACCAGGACACTCAACTTTCAGCTGTGTATCAGGTTCCATGAGCTCTGACGTTACAAGAAGCTACACAGATAATAACAAAATCAATCTCTGAGTCTTAAAACTTAAATGGTATAACATGAAATAAGCAAAAGGGTAACCCTGTTCAATCTAAAAGTATTGCTCAGATGAATGAAATGGAAAACAAATATCACAGAGGCAGTGGTTATTTTTCTCTTAATTGAAGTAACATTTAACATAAGGACAATAAAATTAATGAAAGGAAATAACCGTCTATAAATACAAATTCTCTGCGTTGAATGTTGAGTCTTGGAAAATAAAGTAAAACAGTGTTAATGATTGGTTTAAAAACAGGTGGTCTAACTTATGACATTGGTCAATTTTGATATTTTTATCCTTCAGTCTCTGTACTGAAATGCAAACTTAAACCCCTAGAGATGTTCAAAATCACTCATTTCATCCCCTCCACCAATGCATCAAGAGCCAGTATTTCCTCTATTCCAACTTATTCTGAACTTACAGTGGTGTTTCCTTGTTCAAGACCTGAAATAGGTAGCAGTTGCAATTCTTAAAATGCTAAGAAATTAAAACATTAATTAAAACCAAAAAACCCAGTTCAACTCATATCAAATGACTTAATTTGATGCACACTTTACATCTTTAAACATCTATTTTTCAGTTGTATTATCGACACAGCAAAGTCTGCTCGTGCAAGAAACACCATAAACCAGAGGCTATAGTGGATTTGATTGGGTTTTCTCCTGTCACCACCAGCACACACCCCAGGGAACTGATCAGATAACCAGTATTATGTATGCAGCAGAGGAGCATTTATGGTTCCCCTGTGACCTGCAAGGTTGGTCACATGGTCTCCAGGAAGGAGAAGATGTAGGTAATCACACATTTGCAGCACAGGCGACAGATGACTGGTACCACGACATTTTAAATCACCACCATCTAAAAATATCTGTTGACACTGAATCAACTCCAGACCAAATCCAAAACTAGCTCAGCTCACTTAGCTGCCTTGTCTGTGTAGCTTCATATAAGCCCAAACTGAGGCAAATTCCAGTGTCCAGGACCAGACAACTTCTCTAGCTCTAAGACCAACACAGAAACATCCCAGAAGCTCTGACAAATCATTCACAGTATAGGTTACATTTTAGCAGCCAGAACAAGGCAAGAATGAAGGATGTCTCTTGTCCAGCACTCACCATATGGACGGTGCTTCTGTCCCACTGATCTCTAAGAAGTCGTATCCTTCTTCGAGCTGGAAATCAGTGAAAACCAGCGCGATGGTGTCCCCGGGCTCTGCAAGGATGGTCCACGTGCAGTCAGCGTTGTTCTCATACTCGGAAGGGAAGTGGGGGCTGGAGATGCTGCTGCTCGTCCCCCGCAAGGTTCCCCCGCAGGCCCCCTCAGCTGCAAGGGGCAGAAGAGAGAAAGCACTTGTAGAAGTGGCTTCAGACACAAGTACCTCCATCAAGCGCCACTCTTCATGGGTGGCAGATATTTTCTGAATCCAAAATCATGACACACAATTGGAAAGAGGGTTTCTTTCTTCTGATTTGTTAGTTTAGTTCTATGGAAAGACGTAACAGTATACCAATTATATTGCCTTGTGAACTGAACTACCACTAAAGAAAGAAGTGAAATTATGTCTTTTCTAAGATCTATGATGTGCAGTTATTATACACCTGATGTTCACAGGCAGCTCAACTGTATTCTCAAAGGAAGAAAGAAACAAGTTGGCAACATTTTGAGTCTTAAAAGTACATAGCCATCTTTGCTTCATTTTCTGTGAGCTGGCTGTGAAAACACAGTCATCTTAAAAGACGTATCCACCCTAATCTTTACATCAGGTAGAGTTTGGAATGTGCACTTGGCTTTGAATTTCAGATAAGTCCTTGAATAAGATGAAAACAGAGATGCACCAATATCATAAAAAGATTCTGAGTAGGAAACAGCTACATGAAAACTTAAAATGGATAATCAAGGAAAAGTGACAAGGAAAAGATCAGTAAGGTAAAATATAATACACTGAGGATACAAATTAGCATTGGAATAAATACTCTTTTGAAGAGAAATGGATTTTGTAATTTTTTCCACATAGTAAAAAAATTAGATGTTATTCAATTTATATAATCATCTAATACAAAATGTTATATATATAGTAAACTGTATATATAGGGAAGACAAATATTTGTAAGACAACATTTTTGAAGACACTGTAAATACTGTCCCTTCCTTTCTTCCTGATTTTTTCTCTCATTTCTCCCTTCCATCCTCCTTCCCTTCTTTCCTATTACATAATCCTAGCAAGAGTACACACATGGCTGTCTGTGTCTGCAGACTCTATATCCATTTTGTTGTTGTTCAGTCACTCGGTCATGTCTGCCTTTTTGTGATCCCATGGACTGTAGCATACCAGGCTTCCCTGTCCTCACCATCTTCCAGAGTTTGCTCAAACTCATGTCTATTGAGTTGACGATGCCATCCAACCATTTCATCCTCTGTAGCCCCTTTCTCCTCCTGCCCTCAAACTTTCTCAGCATCCTGCTCTTTCCCAATGAGTCTGCTCTTGCATCCATAGATTCTACCAATGGCAGATGGAAAATATACAAAAAATATTTCTAGAAAGTTCCAAACAATAAAACTTAAGTTTGCTGCATGCTGACAACTATTTATATAGCATTTTCATTGTATTAGGTATTATAAATATTCTAGAAATAATTCAAAGTATATGAGAGGATGTGTGTGGAGTTTACATACATATATTACTATGACATTTTATATAAGGGGCTTGAGTATCCAAGAAAAGCTCCAGACTGCCAGAAAAGAATCTACTTCAGCTTTATGGACTATGCCAAAGCCTTTGACTGTGTGGATCACAATAAACTGTGGAAAAAGAGATGGGAATACCAGACCACCTGACCTGCCTCTTGAGAAACCTGCATGCAGGTCAGGAAGCAACAGTTAAAACTGGACATGGAACAACAGACTGGTTCCAAATAGGAAAAGGAGGACGTCAAGGCTGTATATTGTCACCCTGCTTATTCAACTTATATGCAGAGCACATTATGAGCAACTTTGGGCTGGAAGAAACACAAGCTGGAATCAAGATTGCCGGGAGAATATCAGTAACCTCAGATACGCAGATGGCACCACCCTTATGGCAGAAAGTGAAGAAGAACTAGAGAGTCTCTTGATGAAAGTGAAAGAAGAGAGTGAAAAAGTTGGCTTCAAGCTCAAATTTCAGAAAACTAAGATCATGGCATCCAATCCCATCATTTCATGTCAAATAGATGGGGAAACAGTGGAAACAGTGGCTGACTATTTTGGGGGGGCTCCAGAATCACTGCAGATGGTGACTGCAGCCATGAAATTAAAATATGCTTACTCCTTGGAAGGGAAGTTATGACCAACCTAGACAGCATATTAAAAAGCAGAGACATTACTTTGCCAACAAAGGTCCATCTAGTCAAAGATATGGTTTTTCCAGTAGTCGTGTATGGATATGAGAGTTGGACTATAAAGAAAGCTGAGCGCCAAAGAATTGATGCTTTTGAACTGTGGTGTTGGAGAAGACTCTTGAGAGTCCTTTGGACTGCGAGGAGATCCAACCAGTCCATCCTAAAGGAAATCAGTCCTGAATATTCATGGGAAGGACTGATGCTGAAGCTGAAGCTCCAGTACTTTGGCCACCTGATGTGAAGAGCTGACTCATTTGAAAAGACCCTGATGCTGGGAAAGATTGAAGGTGTGAGGAGAAGGGAACAACAAAGGATGAGATGGCTGGATCGCATCACCGACTCAATGGACATGAGTTTGAGTGAACTCCATGCACTGGTGATGGACAGGGAGGCCTGGCGTGCTGCAGTCCATGGGGTCCCAGAGTCAGACGCAACTGAGTGACTGAACTGAACTGAACTGAGTATCCAAAGATTTTGTGATTTGCTGGGGACCCTGGAGTCAGTACGCGACAGCTGTGTTGTCCCAGCCCGAGACTCCACACGAAGCGTCCTGCCTGATACCCCACAGGCACTGCCTCCAGGTCTGTTCCTTGGCCCCTTCCTGGGTTCAGCATCCTGCCCTCTCCCATCTACCTTGGCTTGCTCCCTGTCTCTTCAGCTTGCTCTACCCCACTTCTCAGCCCTTTGCTCAGGACAGAGCATTGGGCCACAAGCTTTATGAGCCTGGCTGTGCTCAGGGATTCCCCTGGGCCTCATAGGTAGTCTGGAACTCAGTAAAGTCCCCTCTCTTCCCTCCTCATGCGCTGGAATCAACATTTCCTGTACTTGAGTCACTTATACTGACCCTCCACTCAGCCATCTTCAGTAGGAGGAATGGGACTATAATAATATACCTCTGGGGTTAAGATAACATCCAACTTTATCATTTCAAAGAGAAAAAGCAGCAAAGTAAGCTAATTTAGTTATAGTACTATGAGGTATTATCAAATATAAAGTTCTAAATAAATAATATTGGATTAAAAACTGCAGTAAGCCTATAAGAAGAAAATTTCATCGTGGTAGCAACCCAGAAGGGGTTCAGTTGAGTGTTTGTTTTGCTCTGTTTGTTTTCAGCAAATAGCTGAGCCACAAGTCCAGAAATGTTCTTTCTATCAGCAGAGCAGTGGGGAAGTTTCAAGAAGAAATAAAGTTAAGGCAGGCAGACAAAGCAAAATAATCAAAGTAAAACATTAAGAAACGGGAATTATGGACAAGCTTCTCTGAAACTGAAGAGTTATTTCAAGCTCCATAAACATTTAATGTAAACTTAGAAATCACCTATAAAAAGTAAAATATATTAAAAAATAACTATTAAAATAAACTAGATGATTCTGGCCAATATATTATAGTTATATATCAATATAATGTAAGTTTTTTTATCCCTGGATATTAACAGTAGAACAAATGTACCAAAAAATTTACCTTAATATTAATTCTGCTATATACAGAGAAATTTTTTTTTGTCTAGAAGCTGAAAAGTTGGGGGAGGGTATCTACTTAAGTAGGTGTTATTTACAATTACATCATATCCACCCCCACACTTTTTTTTTTTTTTAACACATTATGCAGAAGGAAAATGAAGTTAGGTTTGAAACTGCCAGGTAAATACTTGACTATAAAAATTAGCACCCAAAATGTTTCCTAATAAGATGCTGAATATCAATATTGAGTCCCTTCACTCCATATGGTAAAAACTGTGCTCCTGGGACAGCCACATGAAGGGGTCAGAGGGCAAAAGTGGAAAAATGGAGTCAAGGAGTCTAATCCTGCAGCAACTATCAGAGCAATTATTTCTTTAAATCCCTTTCCTATATTGAGTTTTCATAAAATCTTGCATTTGAAAAAAAAAAAATTCCACAGCTTAGAGGAGTTTGAATGCCATCAAGTTAATCCAAGAAGAAGATAAGGTTTTTAATAAAAGATGTGTTTGAATGTACTGATTTCTGTAAGTGGGGAAAATAATTCTAACTGTAAGCAGATATCAGAGTGCACTATGTCCTCTAAGGAATTTCACAACTTTTAAAAAGTTTCATCCCAAATTGTAAAAGTATTATAAGCTTTACTTGGGTATCAGTGTTGTTAGGAATTTAACTTAATGGCATGATTCAAAATACAGAATAAAACATTATTTAGAAACATATTTTGCCATATTTATCATAAAGAAAAATTGAAATGAACTAAATGTTTAAAAACAGATAAATCATTAAATAAATTACAATGCAACCAAACCATGCAGTGCTTACCAAGCATCTGTAACACTGCTTCAGCAAATCCCTGACTTACAATATTAAATTTATAAAATGCAGAGTTTACCCTGCATAACTTCTTCTAATTTTAGAAATTGTATAGAAAAATATTCAGCAAAGAAGAAAGATGTGCCTATACATTTAAAACATTCAAGTCAATGTATGGCAAAACCAATACAGTATTGTAAAGTAAAATAAAGTAAAAATGAAAATTAAAAAAAAAATAAAACGTTCAGTTGCTAATACTAGGCAATGTTTTCTTTTTATTATTATTATTATTTTTCTTTTACTTTACAATATTGTATTGGTTTTGCCACACATCAACATGAATCTGCCAGGGGTGTACATGTGTTCCCAATCCTGAACCCCCCTCCCACCTTCCCCCCAACACGATCTCTCCGGGTCGTCCCAGTGCACCGGCCCCAAGCATCCTGCACCCTGCATCGAACCTAGACTGGCGATTCGTTTCTAACATGCCTTCCCTAAGGCTGTGTAGAATACTGGTACCACTGCGAGCTTTCAAGTTGGCTGCCTGGATTGGAATCTGATTTTTCGCCCCTTTAGATAACAAGTTCTCTTCTCTGGGCCTCAGTGTGGCTATTTATAAATGAAGATAGTAAGGATGTCATACAATCAAAGGCATGTTTTTTCCAGTAGTATGGATGTGAGAGTTGGGCCATAAAGAAGGTTGAGTGCCGAATAATTGATACTTTTGAACTGTGGTGTTGGAGAAGATTCTTGAGAGTCCCTTGGACTGCAAGGAGATCAGAGCAGTAAATCCTAAAGGAGATCAGTCCTGAATATTCATTGGAAGGACTGATGCTGAAGCTAAAGCTCCAATACTTTGGCCACCTAATGCGAAGAGTCAGTTCACTAGAAAGAGTCTGATGCTGGGAAACATTGAGGGCAAGAGGGAAAAGGAGCAAAAGAGGATGAGGTGGTTGGATGGCAAAATTGACTCAATGGACAAGAGTTTGAAAAAACTATAGGAGACAGTGAAGGACAGGGAAGCCTGGTATGCTGCAGTCCATGGGGTTGCAAAGAGTTGGACATGACTTCATGACTGAACAACAATAATTCGAGAGTGGTTGTGAAGGTTAAATAGATCAATAATTGTAAAGTGTTCAAAATATTGCAGGCAAATACTAATGACTCCATAAAAATGGCTATTTGTATTTTCTCCAACTTAGCATGCAGTCATCTCTTTAAAAAATAAAAGTCACTCAGTCATGTCCAACTCTTCGAGACCTCATGGACTGTAGCCCACCAGGCTCCTCCATTTGTGGAATTTTCTAGGCAAGAGTACTGGAGTGGGTTGCCATTTCCTTCTCCGGGGATCTCTCTGACCCGGGGAAGTCGTTGCTTAATGACAGATTATTTAATTATTTTGATCATTTTACCACTGCTTTGAGTAAGACTGTTCTCCCAGGTCTACACACTGCTTTCACCAGGAGCTTGGCAGTTGCCACAAGGGGAGAAGAGGGTCACAGAGTCCAGTGGTTGGAAGGCAGCCCCCTTCTCAAGGATTCCACTCCTCTGGACTGTTGGGAGGAAGGGCCATTTTGTACCCTCTTCCTCCTCCTACCAGCATCTTCTGCCACATCCTTAACGTGACTTTGTTTCCTATTTCCCTAAGAAAATAGAAGTGATTGAAAGAGAAATTTTAAGATCTATTGATACCATGTATGATCACCTATTTGCATTTCTGCCCACAAAATGTCCTCCCTGGATGAGCGGTAAACACTCAGCCTACAGTTTACACCTATACCTGTGCTATTGCTCTCATCTAAGCCAAATCCCTCAACAAATGATCATTTACTCTTTGATTGGAGAGCTGCTCTCAGCATGCATAGCTTAGTCACTCAGTCATGTCCAACTCTTTGCAGCCCCATGGACTGTAGCCTGCCAGGTTCCTCTGTAAATGGGATTCACCAGGGAAGAATACTGTAGAAGGCTGCCATTTCCTTCTCCAGGGGATCTTCTTGATCCAGGGATCAAACCCACATCTCCTATTCTCTTGCACTACCGGTGGATTCTTTACCACTAGCACCACCTGGGAAGCCCTATAAAAACATGTTATTGTAAAGTAATTAACCTCAATTAAAATAAATTTATATTAAAAAGACTTCCCATTCAAAAGTTTTTTTGTTTTTTTTTTTAAGTAACTCTTTTAAAAGACACATACTCCTTGGAAGGAAAGTTATGATTAACCTAGACAGCATATTAAAAAGCAGAGACATTACTTTGCCAAAAAAGGTTCATCTAGCCAAGGCTATGGTTTTTCCAGTAATCATGTATGGATATGAGAGTTGGACTATAAAGAAAGCTGAGCGCTGAAGAATTGATGCTTTTGAACTGTGATGTTGGAGGAGATTCTTGAGAGTCCCTTAGACTGCAAGGAGATCCAACCAGTCCATTCTAAAGGAGATCAGTCCTGAGTGTTCATTGGAAGGACTGATGTTGAAGCTGAAACTCCAATACTTTGGCCACCTGATGTGAAGAGCTGACTCATTAGAAGACTCTGTGGGAGAGGGAGAGGGTGGGATGATTTGGGAGAATGGCATTGAAACATGTATAATATCACATGTGAAACGAACTGCCAGTCCAGGTTCGATATATGATAATGGATGCTTGGGGCTGATGCATTGGGATGACCCAGAGGGATGGTACGGGGAGGGAGGAGGGAGAGGGGTTCAGGATGGGGAACACGTGTATACCTGTGGTGGATTCATGTAGATGTATGGCAAAACCAATATAGTATTGTAAAGTAATTAACCTCCAGTTAAAATAAATAAATTTAAATTAAAAAAAAAGAGAAAAGACTCTGATGCTGGGAAAGATTGAGGGCAGGAGGAGAAGGGGATGACAGAGGATGAGATGGTTGTATGGGATCACCGACTTGATGGACATGAGTTTGGATAAACTCCGGGAGTTGGTGGTGGACAGGGAGGCCTGGCGTGCTGTGATCCATGGGGTTACAAAGAGTTGGACACGACTGAGCAACTGAACTGAACTTTTGTTTCCACATCTATTTCCAGAATCCATATCTACCTTTAGCTTTATTTATTAAAATCCCTTTCCCAGAAACACAGCTTAAAATGTCTATAATTGCAATCTTAAGTTTTTTCTCATCCTCAACTGAATCCACATGAGTCAGGATTTTGTCCTCATTGGTCCACAAGAACTGCCCATCTCACGTCAGCCACACAATTAAATCCAAGGGTCAGTTCTCAGTTCTCTTCTCATACAAACTCTCAACAACATCCCACAGTTATCCACTTCATCTTCCTTCAAGTACGTTTTTGTCAATAGACTTGTAAAATTCTTATATCTTGAAATAATTGCAAATTCACAAGAAGTTGTAATCATAGTACAGACTGATCCTGTGTACCCTCCTTCCACTTTCCACCAATGATTACATCTTACGTGGGTACAGTATAGCATCAAAAAATGACACTTTTACAATGTGTACATATGATTTTGCTCACTAGTTCCTTATATACCAATGCCATGGCTGCCTCTAACCTTAAGGACATGCTTTCTTGGTCCCCTTATTATTTTGATTTCATCTCTCAATCCTTAGAAAAGTGTCTGGGATTCAGTATTTGGACCTCTTTTCTTCCTAACTTAATTTACTACCTGGATAGTCTCATGTAGGCTCAGTTCTATGGATTTAAATAGTGTACATATGTTGACAGTTCTCTAGCTTGAAGGTTGATTTCAGATCTTTCTTGAATTTCACTTTTATGTATCCAACTGTCAACTTGGCATATCCAAATGGATGTCTAAATAGCAGTCCAGATCTACTAGTTCCCAGATCATATTCTTAAAGTTTATTTTTCCAAGTCAAATTCCACGGTCTTCTCTATTTCAGTAAGTGGGAAGCCCATTCTTCCAGTGGCTTAGAAAAAACTGGCATTATACATGACTCTCCTGTTTCTCTCATGTTCTGCAACCACTGTGTCATAAAATGCTACCAGCAATTTCTTTAAGCTGTATTCTTTTGCTTGATTTTTTGCTTCTTCTAACAGCTTTATTCATAACTGATGAAAACTGGAAGCGACCAAAATGTCCTTCAATAGCTTGAAAGTGAAAGTGTGAGTTGCTCAGTCATATCTGACGCTTTGCAACACCATGGACTTTGCCTACCAGGTTCCTCTTTCTATGGGATTCTCCAGACAAGAATACTGAAATGGGTTACCATTTCTGTTGCATATATAATGGGATATTATTCAGAAATAAACTGAAGAAGGAAATGGTAACCCACTCCAGTATTCTTGCCTGTACAAATCCCATGGACAGAAGAGCCTGGTCGGCTGAACTAAGATGGAGTTGCAAAGAGTTGGACATGATTCAGTGACTAAATAACAAATAATATTCAGAGATATGAGGAAATGAACTGCCGAAGTATGAAGAGACACAACAGCCTTGAATGCATACTGTGAAGAGAGAGGCGCCTACATGTTGTACGACTTCAACTACATGACACTCTGAAAAGCTACAATAGACAGTAAAAAGATCAGAGGTCACCAAGCGGTTAGGGTGGAGAGAGAAATGAACAGCTGGAGCACAAAGGATTGTAAAGGCAGTGGGCCCATTCTACACAACACTGCAATGGTGGGTAAATGGCATTATGCATTTGTCAAAATACATTGACATGATTTCATCAGTTGTAATGAAAGTACCATACTATTGTAAGATATTAATAATAGGAAAGACTTTGCAGGGAGACAGAAGAACTCATATACAGGAATGCTATTTCCTGCTCAAGATTTCTATAATCTTAAAACTGCTCTAAAAAAATGAAGTGTACATCAACATGAGCTAAATAAAGATTTTATAAGGAAAAAAACATGAAGTCTATAAGCTTTTTTTTTTTTTAATGTAATGCTAAATAATCAGAATGAGAGGATAAAAAATGCCCTGAGCCAGAGGCAGGAGGGAACCTGGTAACCAAGAAGTTCTCAGAGAAGTCTCCTTGAGAAGCTGACCTTTCTAATCTGTATTCTGAATCCAAATGCATCTTGCAACCTCCACTACTGCTGTGTTGTGAAAGTGATGAGTCACTCGTCAAGTCTGACTCTTTGCAACCCCATGGACTGTAGCCCTCCAGGCTCTTCTGCCCATGGAATTCTCCAGGCAAGAACACTGGAGTGTGTAGCCGTTCTTTTCTCCAGGGGATCTTCCTGACCCAAAGATCAAACCCACATCTCCTGCATTAGCAGGTGGACTCTCTACCGTCTGAGCCACCGGGGAAGGCCCACTGCTCCTACTACCTCCCAAAATAGCATCATCTCTCGCCTTGAAGACTGGAGTGGTTTCCAAACAGGCTCCCCCATTCCACCCTTCCCACCACACATTCTTGGCTCAAAAGAGCAGCAGAGTGAGTCTCTTAAATTCAAGATGCAACGATGCTGCTTCTCTCATCAAAACCATCTGCTGTCTGCCCATAGTGCTCTGTATGATGGCCCCAGGGCCCCAGAACCTCTCAGCATCCATCCCCTCTGACCTTTTCTCCCACAGCCATGCCACTCTCCAGTCCCCTCCAGCCACACCGGCTTCTGCATTGCTCTTCACTCACCCTGTGATTGCTCAGGATCAAAGTCCTGGCTGTTTCCTTGATCTCGACCATGCTCTCAACATGCTCATGTCGTTTAATCTCTCACCCCCACGAGGGGTCCAAATATTGCTGTGTTGGCCAAGCATAGTGGTTTCCCAGGACAAGCGACCTCCAGTGCTAACACCAGGACTATCTTAGGCCACCCAAGCAGTAGTCACCACAGCTCAATCAGAGGTCACTGTCTCAGTGAATGTGTCTGTCAACACTTAAGTAAACAATTATTACAACTGGGTGTGTGACATATCGATTCGTTTTTTACTTATTTTTGTTTTGATTTATGTGTTCGACCTCTACCCATGAGGGCTTCCCTTGTGGCTCAGCTGGTAAAGAATCTGCCTGCAATGCAGGAGACCTGGGTTCGATCCCTGGGTTAGGAAGATCCCCTGGAGAAGGGGACTACCCACTGCAGTATTCTGGCCTGGAGAATTCTAGTCCATGGGGTCACAAAGACTTGGGCACGAGGCTGACTGACTTTCACTTCTCCCCACGAAGGTATAGCAGTTGGGGCTTTTCTTGTTTTGTTCCCTTTGTAGCCCCAGTGAAGAACTTATGTAAACAGACTACAGTTTATGGGCTGCATACAGCCTGGTATCGATTATTGTAAATAGACCCCAGGCTGCATGTAGAAACAGTCATGCCTGTTTGTTTAGGTAGTCACTGGAGACTTCTGCTCTAAAATTACTGACTACAGTAGCTGAAACACAGACCATATGGCTTGAAATACATGAAACATTTACTTTATGGCCCTTGACAGAAAGAGTCTACTGACCTGACTGTTAAATATATCTGACATCTTGTCTGTCCTGCATAAATGTTTCTTAAATGAACAAACACAAATAGACAGCAGAGATAGTCTACTGGAAATAAAAAAAAATTTAAAAACCCAACTTCGGGGCATCATTTTCATGCTATTAAATCCCCAGCAAATTAAAAGGAAATGCTAACATCAAATCCAAGAGTAATTGTAGTAAAAATACGTGTGGCATGGAAATTTGTTCAGCAAGTTTGCAAAGCATAAATAACATCCCGAGAATTCTTTCCTTAGGAAATAATTAAACAGAAGAAACAAAGGCAATGCTATATATACAGAGACACTAATTATAGCATTATGTGTAGAAGCAAACACTGGAAACACTCATTATGCTCAATTATGGGGAGAGAGAGAACTATTAATTTGTATAATATTGAGGATATTGAGAAGGAAATGCTGTCAATTAAGACTGAAATGTTTATGTCTTAATACCAATCTTAAAAAGAAAACCAAAATGTACTATGTTCTACGACTTTAGCCTCTGAGAGTTTCAGAGGATGAACCGCTTTCCTTTGGTTTCTACCTTTGTTCCATTCTAGCTTGTCAGTAATAATGATTTCAATAATAATGGCTATTATTGGTGCTGAGTACTTCCAGCATCCCATTTAATCTTTACCAGTTTCATGAGATTTAAAGCATTAATTGTATTAATCTAGACACACACACACACATGCACATATTCCACACTGAATCACTTTGTTGTACACCTGAAACTAACACAACATTGTGAATCAACTATATTAAATTAAAAAAAAAAAAAAGGGAGCATGAATCCAATTCAACAGATTCATAGGCAGAGGCTTTGCAAACAGCTTGTCCAGGATGTCTCAGCTAGTAAGAAAAACATGGATGCTATGTTTCATTTAAAGTTGCCTAAAGCTGCAAATTTCTTTCTTTCTTTCTTTTTTTATTTTGATACAGGATACAGGATGCTTGGGGCTGGTGCACTGGGATGACCCAGAGAGATGATATAGGGAGAGAGGTGGGAGGGGCATTCAGGATTGGGAACTCATGTACACCCGTGGCAGATTCATGTCAATGTACGGCAAAACCAATACAGTACTGTAAAGTAAAATAAAAAATAAATTAATTTAAAAAATAACTTTTAATGAAAAAATATACAAATTTACTAGCAAAGGGTCCTTGCTAATAAACACATCCATCACTGCCCATCACAAGGAATGTCATTTCCTTGGACAAATATTAATTTGGTCACTAGACAGCTTCAGTCCTAAAACCTAAGATGGTATTTACATGTGAAAAAATCTTGGAAAAACACTGCAATCTGAGCCTCAAAATAACTGGTATAGAGGCACTTACAATTATGCTTTAAAATGTTAGATTGTATTCAGTGAGACAATGTTAAAAAAAAAGTGCTTATCAGAAAGCTTCGTAGCCTTGTGAAATGCAAAGCATGCACACCAGATTTACTATAATAACACTAACATATATTTTCAACATTTAAAAACAATTGGTAAGACTTAGAGTTGTTTATTACCTGGTATACATAGATAAGTGCTGAAAACTAAACTCCCCAAATATGTCCACACTTAATACAGAGCTATGTTTCTTAAATGAAGACTATCCCATGCAACCTTATTTTGCAATGCTTGCTCCTGACATGATTAATCATTTAAGATTCATTTTTACAATGTTACCTCTGTAACATAACTGATAAAAACACGGCTGTGTTTTAAATATCACAGAGTTTGACACCCACAAAAAAGCATGACTTCTCTCCCTCCCCGCTTCCCTCCTGCTGTATCTTCTCCCAGAGTTTCTCTTCCCCATCACCACTAGTGGCACAATGTCTGCAATTAAAAACCTTGAGTGACATTTCATAAGGCACTGGCAAGTGAAATATTGTCATTTCCAGTCACATTATGTAAGGCTTATCAATTAAAGAAATGTGCACCAGCCCCAAGCATCCAGTGTCATGCATCGAACCTGGGCTGGTGCACTGAGACGACCCAGAGGGGTGGTACGGGGAGGGAGGAGGGAGAGGGGTTCAGGATGGGGAACACATGTATACCTGTGGCGGATTCATGTTGATGTATGGCAAAACCAATACAATATTGTAAAGTAATTAACCTCCAATTAAAATAAATAAATTTATACATTTTTTCATTAAAAGTTATTTTTTTTAATTTATTTATTTTTTATTTTACTTTACAATACTGTATTGGTTTTGCCATACATTGACATGAATCCGCCACGGGTGTACATGAGTTCCCAATCCTGAACGCCCCTCCCACCTCTCTCCCTATATCATCTCTCTGGGTCATCCCAGTGCACCAGCCCCAAGCATCCTGTATCCTGTATCAAAATAAAAAGAAGAAAGAAAGAAATTTGCAGCTTTAGGCAACTTTAAATGAAACATGGCATCCATTATTTAGCATGTTTTATTAAGGGTATTGATAAGACTTCTCCTGGCACTTTATTTGGTGGCATCTCTGCTTGCTATCATTCTTTGTTCCAAGGAAATACAACTGTCCTGAAACGGATAAAATCCATCAACTCTCTAAAACAAGCAAAACAGCTGCCACATCCTGTACTCTTTCAAGCTATCACGTAGCAGTAACAATGGGTTTTGACACTTTTCAGTGAATATTTATCTTAAATGCACGTGTTGAGACAGAGAGACAAAGTGACAGCTTCAGTGAGTAAATAGCTATAGACCCTGATGATAATTCATTTACAGTTATTTTTCAGTGGTTTCAGGTCATGCTTCTCAATAGAGCAAAAGAGAAAAAGCAAACAGACCTGTCCTTAACTGCCCCAAGCAGGAGGTGCTGTGTGAGACCCGCCTTTGCACCCACTGTCTCTGCAACTCTGGACAGCACCCCTCACATTGCACAGGCTTAGGTTCCTTACCTGCAAGTTCTGGGGATTAATATGAAACCTGAACACTTCCAGACAGGATAATATCAACTAATGCACGCCAAGTTCCTAACACAACACCTGCCACAGAGGTGTGGTCTACATAAAGTGTTGAGCCATGCCTACACTTCCCTGTGGCTTTTCTTGAAATAATTCTTAGTGGGTGAAAAGACTCTGCTGGCTGAAAATGGAAGGATAAGGAGGGAAGGATGATCCATCACCTACGGGTCAGGTGGTTCGTTTCCTGCCTCAAGTGTCTAAGTCCACTTCACCTGGAGCCAGAGAACCCCTGGCTGCAGGTACCGGGAGCCCGGTGCCCAGCAGCATCCTTCAGGCCTCACCTTTCTGCCCCTAAACATATTCCTGGGAGGACAAGTTGGGGGGAGAGGGGGGATTTAGGGCTGCAGTGGAGAGAAGGGAGAGAGGATTAACCGAATGCAAAGAGAGCCTTTTCCAAGAGGAGGACTATCTGGCTGGGAGCGGACCCCTGCCTGCCTCCTTTTCTCCAAGACTGACCGACTCTATAAAGAAACAGCTGTAGCCAATCACATCTAGCCTTCAGAGTAAAATAGGAGAAAGGTCCTCCAGCCAAGCATCCCTCTGTGGGTGTGAAGCTCCCCTGAGCTGCGCTGGTGCATCGAGTTCTTCTGAGAGCCCCAAGGGTGTGGCTGGTGTCACCCCACCGAGCTCACAGAAAGCCGCCACAGCCGCCCTGCTGCCGTCCGCCCGCCTTTCTGCTTCTCCTCTGAGGTTCGTAATCCCTGAGGGGCCTGCAGGCCGGCCAGACACCTCCACCCGCACCGCACAAGGAGTAGGAGGAGAAGCGGGAGGGTGCGGGGCCCAGCAACGTCCCTCCCCAAGGAGAAAACCGGGTCGCACACAGCTTTCCCTGGAGCAGGGGCCACGTTCTCCCCTCCCTTCCCAGGCTCCTCGAGGCTCGAGGAATAATTCGTCAGGAGGAAAATATCTGTTTGCTCCATCCCATTTCAAAAATTTGTGCTCCAATGAAAACATAGGTCTCTTCTTTAAAGAAACCTATTTTATTCTTTCTTTTAAATTAAAAGAAACAGGCCGAGCATTGCAGGGACTGATGGAATAAGATCCCAGGTCACAGTTCAGCCTCTCCCACTTACTGCTGTGTGACCTCATGCCTCTGTGCCCCAAACTCTTTGCATGAAGAACAAGTCCAACGAGAACACCTAACTTGCAGGGATATGAAAGAAAGTGAAAATGTTAGTTGCTCAGTCATGTCTGACTCTTTGTGATCCTCTGTCCATGGGATTCCAGGCAAGAATACTGGAGAGGGTTGCCATTCCCTTCTCCAGGGGATCATCCCTACCCAGGGATCGAACCCAGGGATCGAACCCAGTTCTCCTGCATTGCCGGCAGATTCTTTACCATATGAGACACCAGGGAAGCCGGGGTCATGGTGAACATAAAATACAAAGATATTTGTAAAGCATGTGAATGATACCTGATGTTCAATTACTGATATAGGTTTAACTGTTATCCCATCTTTTTCATAAAAATCTACATTTTGAATGACCAAGCAGAAATGTCTTACCATTTGATAATTGATGCTAGCCCATGTATTCCTCTGGGGCTTCCCAGGCAGCACTAGTGGTAAATAGCCCACCTGTCCATGCGGGAGATGGAGGAGACATGGGTTTTATCCCTGGGTTGGGAAGATTCCCCGGAAGAAAGCATGGCAACCACTCAAGTATTCCTGCCTGGAGAATCCCATGGATAGAGAAGGCTAGTGGCTTACAGTCCATGGGGTCACAAAAAGTCAGACATGACTGAAGTGACTTGTCTTCTTTTTTAATTAATTTATTTTTTATTGAAGGATAATTGCTTTACAGAATTTTGCTGTTTTCTGTCAAACCTTATTAAAAATACTTTGATCCTGATTTATTAGACTCTTAAGAAAAATGACTTCCCTGGTGGCTCAGATGGTAAAGCGTCTGTCCACAATATGGGAGACCTGTGCTCAATCCCTGGGTCGGGAAGATCCCCTGGAGAAGGAAATGGCAACCCACTCCAGTAATATTGCCTGGAAAATCCCATGGACAGAGGAGCCTGGTAGGTTACAGCCCATGGGGTCACAAAGAGTCAGACACGACTGAATGACTTCACTTTCACTTCACTAAGATAAATGAATCTAGAGATAATCTCCATCTGACTATTGTTATATCTATATCTTTGATACCATCATGCTATTTATATACTCGTATATATCTCCATGCATGCTGTATATGTGATTTTTGTCTCATCACTGCAATCCTCATAGTGACATGTGAAACACAATGGCCTGTCCTGATACAGACTCACTCTTCAGTAGGCGCTCACTCCTTTTCTGAGTTTCTATTCATTTTCTCTTCTTAAATCAGCCTGGTAGTCTCTGTTTTCTATTCTAAAGAACTCCAATAAAGCATAAAAAAAAAAAATTTGCTTAAGAGCCAGTAGCATTAAGACAATTTAGCATCATATAATTTATATGAATTTATTTTCAAATTTTTTTCTTGTGATTTGTCTCCAATCACTGAAATCTGAATTTGCTTTCAAGATTGGAAGGGGGAGAAGATTGAGATGGTAATTATAACAGGCAATACGTATAGAATTTCACTGTGTTGATGTCTCTTTAAGGATTTTGTATGGAATATTTCATTTCACCTTTCCAACAGACCTAGGAAACAGGAACTATTCTACAGGGAGGAAAACTGAGGACAGAGAGAAAACTAACACCACACAGCCCATAAACTTCATGCTTTATCATCTACATTCCATTTACCTTCTTTACAGTTTAAAGACTTTGCAGGCTGTTTTGCATATGCCATTTCATCTTCATACTAATGCTGAGAATATCATCTTTCCAAAATCTTTGCTTGTCTATTGACATTACTGTGTAGAGATTGGGTATGTGGTCTCTGGAGCTAGGTTATTGTGTGAATATCTTACTGTAGTATATGTAGTAATTTACACATGGGAAAGACATGTGGTACAGGAATCCAATGTACTTATAATAACATAGATTGTAACCGCTATCTTTCAGAACTGAACCTGTTAATAGTTTGTTTTCTCCCTAGAGTTCTCTTAATTTTATTCTTTATATATCTTGGGCCACACATGCACAAAACTGTTTTGAATTCTCTGCTTACTCCAATAGCTAATTAGTCTCACCTGCAAAGTTTTCCATAATCTTCGTTCGTTAGATCCCAGTGCCATTTCTTCCCAAAGTAAGACAACGTCTGAAATGAGGGTTTGTTTTTTTTTGAGAAACCTGTTTGGATTAATGCAGAACTAGGCTCACCCTTATCTTCTGCCTAAAAGTAATTGTGAAAATAGACTTCTCCCATCTGCTGCTATTCAGCTCAAATCTGTCTCAGTAACTGCTAAGAAGCTAAAAGGAAGAATCCCAATCAGACAATGGCATAGATTCATATATTTCAGACCCTTTTTCTTGTGAGTCCTTGTCATGAAACTACCACTGTCTACTGAAACCTACATCATGAGTAAAACGTACGCATAGCACCAGGACTCTGCATACATTAGCAACTGCTGTGGAAGGAAAAAAAGAAAACTAAAAGTCCTCTGCTTGCTATGTCCAAGCCCTCTGAAACAGGAGATACTAGCATACATAGCTAATGAGAACTTGAAATGTGGTTATTTCACCTTGAGAAATGCTGTAACTGTGAATTACATGCTAGGTTTTGAAGACTAGTATGGAAAAAAAGTGCAAACTACTTCATTAATATTTTATACTGATTACATATTGAAATGATCATAAGTGGGCCATGTTGGGTTAAAAAAGTACATTTTTAAAATTAAAAACACCAGATTTTTTTTTTTTTTTACTTTATCAATGTAGTTATTAGGAAGTTTTGATTACATAGTTGGCTCTCACTTTTGGATCACGTTATATTTCTAGCAAACTGCACTGACCTAAATACTGAAGAAAGAAAGTGTTAGTCACTTAGTTGTGTCTGACTCTTTGTGATCCCATGGACTGCAGCCTGCCAGGCCCATCTGTTTGTGGAATTCTCCAGGCAAGAATACTGGAGTGGATTGGTATTTCCTTCTCCAAAGGATCTTCCCAACCCATGGATTGAACCTGGGTCTCCCACATTTCAGGCAGATTCTTTACCATCTGAGCCATGAGCGGAGCATCTAAATGCTGAGGAGCTGGAGTTTTTCTTGGGTAGGCATGTCAAGTTGAATGGCTGCAAGCCCCTGCCTGAGCTGAGAATATGCATTATTGAATGTATCTAGTTTTCCTTTTTTTTTCTTTTCAAACTCTTTTATGTTTCTCATCTAAATATATATAACTGCACATACAGAAACAGGACATCTTTGTAAAGACTAGAAGAGACAATTGAGACAATAACCAATAATGAGGGGAGATTAGAAAAGATATAGACATTTAGGTGCAAACTCAAGGACAAATGAAGAAGATGGAAACATGGCATCTCCAGAAGGAGACGGTCCAAGTCCTCATCCTTGAAAGAAGTCAGTTTGATGCTGCTCTCCTGTTGAAGGGGATAGGCTTTAAGTAGATCTGGCTGGCCTCCCACTTCATCATGCATTCACTTTACTATATAATACATGGTTATATCCTTTTTCTCTAAAGAGCACCATGTGACTCTAGAAAAGATACACACGTTTAAGTGCCATTGTTCAGGTTAAATGCTGCCACTTGGAGCTATAATGTAAAATTTTCAACACTAGCAATGTTCACTGCAGAGATTTGCTGGTACTGTTAGTAGCACTATTAAGACGACTTCTCAAGCAATTTCTGGAACAAAATAACCAGAATGTTGGGGAAGCAGAAATTATGCTAATTTTATTTTTGAAAATTATCTAAGTCCACATTGCTGAAATTAATCTTTTCCAGATATGCCACATCTAAATATTTATAAGAATCAGATCACTGATTTTTTTTTAAGATCTAGGTATCCAACATCAATGACAAACTGTGTTGCATCTTTCAGATTTGTTTCATAAAATAATTATATCAAACTTAATTCCCTTTGAAATGTTATGACCCCAAGCGTTGAGAAAAGCAAAATTTAAGCATTAATAATCTATGATACAGAAGAGATTGATCATTTAAAAAGCACTGTGATAGAGTTGGGATTTAATAAATTGATGACAAGATAGGACAATATTATGAGCTGAATGTTATATCAACTTTAACTTTCTGAGGTTTACAAGTTGTGAAATTAGTAAAGACCCTCCAATTAAGAAGGAAATGCTTGGGAGATATGAGGAAAATGGAAACTGGCATAACTGCTGTTAACATTTACTTTTTCATTTTCTTGTCTATAATAACTCCTCATCGGGTACCTAGCACATTTCTATTCATCAACTAGATGTTGGGATAGGGGGTTAAATACAGCATTAAGGGCAAGTGGCTATGGATTAGGGTAACTTTTAAGGCACCAGAGAAAGTCAAGATATAGTCACAGTTTTTATGACTGTAAATGATCTCCTGGCAGGTTAAAAACTCATTGAGGTATACAAGTGTTCCTCATCCTGAACCCCCCTCTGTGGCAGATTCATGCTGATGTATGGCAAAACCAATACAATATTGTAAAGTAATTAGCCTCCAATTAAAATAAATTTATATTAAAAAATAAAAATAAATAAATGTATATTTAAAAATAAAAATAAATAAATGTATATTAAAAAACTCTTTGAGGAAATACTCTTAAGATATAGATTAAAATATAATATACCAATGAAATAAATGCTAAAGACAAAGGACTTGTGTTTTCTTACAGCAATTTAAAAACGGGTTGTAATGGTTTTAAAAACTGACTAAAGTTTGGACTCAAGTGTGAACTTAACAACTAAGTAAGGTTTATGGCCCTAAGGGAGATGAAAGGGAAAACTTTGTAACAGGAAAAGTGAACGTTTGGATTTCCAGTGGTGAGCTGGTAAGGGACTCTTTGGGAAGAAACCTTGCTCGGTAGCATTTGCTGGTTTCCCGCGTCACCATAGGGGGATGGCAAGTGGGCTGAGGGGAATGCAGCTCTTGGGAGATACACACAACTGGCCTTGGGGGAGTCAACCCAAGCAAAGCATCATGTGATGGAGGACAAAGCATAATATCTGTGTCTCGGACACTAACAAGCAAATTCCAGGAGGTAGTGAAGGACAGGGACGTCTGGCGTGCTGCAGTCCAAGGGGTTGCAAAGAATCAGACATGACTGTGCGACTGAACAAATGGAACACTAAGAGATGAAAGTGGACAAGTCAGTTAAGCCAAGGGAAGGTAGCATCAGGGCAGGTCTTTGAAGAGGTTTCACTCAGCTGTTACTGAGTCACTGTGGTGGTCTGACCGAGAGAGGAACGGGTGATGGTGAAGAAGTGTTTTTTTTTTTTTTTTTTTTGTGTGTGTGTGTGTGTGTGTGTGTTGGGGGTGGGAAGTGGAATTAAGGAGGAGAATGCAGGGTGGAGGCAGGCATTCTAGACATGGAGTCATTTAACCAACATGAAGCAGGTCTGGGTGAGAAGGAAAAAAATGCCTGGAAAGGGAAAGTTGGAGAGGGATGGTGATGCATGAAAGTCTAATAGAAGAAGAGTGGTGAGCAGGGGAAAACAGAGTGATTCTAATGTTTCACAGAGTTAGTGGGAATTTCAGAGACACAAGGGGAGACAGAAAGAAGAAAGTGTACATTTAGGATACCCACGTGGCAGCGTCCTCAAATGGGGTCACTGAGTTGAGGGAAATCAATGAAAAGACGAGGGTGGAGATTCTGGATTTTAAGGGCATCATCTTTGACAACAGAGGATAGAAAATAATAGCAGCATGGGAAAAAAAGAAGTGAGAGATAACAGACCTGAGGAACATGCAAAGAAATAAGCATTTCAGGAAGAATGATGGATGAGGTGTAAGATGCCCATGACAGGAATTTCTCTAGCAAACAGCGGTGGTTTGAACATGGTGTATCTGAATCCCAACCACTATCAGCTGGAATATCTTGAACAAGTTATTTTCTCATCTAACCCTTAGGTGCCTTATTTGTAAGATGATTCTTTAATAAAATACCTACCATGAAGATTAAACAGGAGAGAAGAATGCCTCGCTCACAGTAAGGAACTGCCACGTACCGGTGAGCAGCTGTAGTTATTGAGACAGCACTAGTAATAATACTGGTATCAGTAGCAGTAATAGTAGCAGCAGTAGTAGCCACTTGTTTAGTTGCTCAGTCGTGTCCGACTCTTTGTGACCCACCAGGCTCCTCTGCCCATGGGATTATCCAGGCAAGAACACTGGACTGGGTTGTTATTTCCTTCTCCAGGAGATCTTCCCCACTCAGGGGTCAAACCCCCGTCTCCTGCATTTGCATGCAGATTCTTTATGATGGAGCCACCAGGGAAGCCCCAATATGCTATTCCTAAGACAATTAACATCAGAAACATTTCATGAGATTGCCACACTTTACAGAGATAATGAAAAAAATAGAAAAGTATTCATTATGGAATTTCACTCAGCGATAAAAAAGAATGCATTTGAGTCAGTTCTAGAGCAGTAGATGAAACTGGAGCCTTTCATACAGAGTGAAGTAAGTCAGAAAGAGAAACACCAATACAGTATATTAATGCATATATATGTGGAATTTAGAAAGATGGTAACAATGATCCTATATGTAAGGCAGCAAAAGAGACACAGATATAAAGAACAGACTTTTGGATTACATGGGAGATGGCAAGGGTGGGATGATTTGAGAGAATAACCTTGAAATATGTATATTACCATATGTAAAATAGTTGACCAGTCCAAGTTCAATGCATGAAGCAGGGCACTCAGTGTTGGTGCTCTGGGACAACCCAGAAGGATGGGGTGGGGAGGGGGTTTCAGGATGGGGGGACACATGTGCACCCATGGGTGATTTGTGTCAATGAATGGCAGAGACCACCACAATACTGTAAAGAAATTATCCTCCAATTAAAATAAATAAGTTTATTAAAACAGACAAAAGTATTCATTAAATAACATACACTAAAACATAAACATACTGATGGAAACAGTACACTTTATATGATGACTTAAGGCTGTGACTCTGCCTGCTTACGTACATGGATTAAAAGTCAGACATGGTTCTTGTAATAAACTATAATGGAAAAACAATAAAAATATATAGATATATACAAGTGGATATAACTGAATCCCTTTGCTGTACACTGGAAACTAACACAATATTTAATATCAAACACACTTCAATTTTGAAAAGGCAGTCATGAATTCAAGTTTTAACTCATCATGTACTAACTTTGGAAACTTTGGAAAATTAAAATCGTGCTCCTTCATCTGTGAAATGAGCATGAACATTCATTATTTCACTGAGGTCTTATGAGAATTCAGTGATATGATTCAGGTAAAACACTCCAAAAGCTTTCTGAATTACATTAAGACATCAATAAATGCAAGTTAGGTGGGCTACTGTCCGAGGGATTGCAAAGAGTCAGACACAGGTGAGCACACATACAAATGTAAGCTCCACTATTATTTTTGACATCATAAGGTGAGTTTTTCTTAAAAAAGTCAAAACCTAAGAGTGAAAGTATGTTCTCTCCTAAAGTTACTGGATCACAAAAATAACATCACAGAAAAGGCTGAAAATCAAAGGTTTCTGCAAAGAAACTGAGTCCAACCTTGCACCAAACTGTGAGGAGGAACACTTGGATGAGAGCATTCCTTTATGGTCTGTCTCCAAATACCAAAGTGTTGAAAGAGCCTTTCTGTGATATAATTTAATTATCAAGGAACATCTGCCATTCTTAATGAGAAAAAGATTAAAAAATGAACTTCAAAGAAGACCAAAAAAAAAAATGTGTGTACTAAATCCTAGAATGCTATGAGGATAAGTAATAAAAATATGCAGAATTCCACAGAATTTCAGAAATAGGATGAAGAAAACTTGGTATTTAAAGAACGCATCTGTATTTGTTAGACTTTATAGGGTCCAGTCACGGTGTTTTCTTGATGAGGGCAAAAAAAGGAGAGTAAAAAGTCTGGCTTAAAACCAGAGGGATGGTACAGGGAGGGAGGAGGGAAGGGGGTTCAGGATGGGGAACACGTGTATACCTTTGGCAGATTCATGTTGATGTATGGCAAAACCAATACAATATTGTAAAGTAATTAACCTCCAATTAAAATAGATAAATTTATATTTTAAAAAATTAAAAAAAAATTTAAAAACCCCTCAACATTCAAAAAACTAAATGGCATCATGGTATCCAGTACCATCACTTCATGGAAGGGACAAATTTTATTTTGGGGGGATTCAAAATCACTCCAGACAGTGACTGCAGCCATGAAATTAAAAGACAGCTGCTCCTTGGAAGGAAAGCTATGACAAACCTAGAGAGCATATTAAAAAGCAAAGATCTCACTTTTCTGACAAAGATCCATATAGTCAAAGTTATGATTTTTCCAATAGTCATGTACAGGTGTGAGAGCTGGACCATAAAGAGGGCTGAGCACCAGAGAACTGATGCTTTTGAACTGTGGTGTTGGAGAAGACTCCTGAGAGTCCACCAGTCAATCCTAAAGGAAATCAACCCTAAATATTCAATGGAAGGACTGGTGCTACAACTCCAATACTTGGTCACCTGATGCAAAGAACTGTCATTGGAAAAGACAGTGATGCTGGGAAAGATTGAAGGCAGGAAGAGAAGGGGGCGACAGAGATTAGACAGTTGGATGGTATCACCGACCCAATGGACATAAGTTTGAGCAAACTCTAGGAGACAGTGTCGGACAGGGAAGCCTGACATCAGTCCATGCGGTCTCAGAGAGTCAAACCTGACTTAGCAAATGAACAACAACGTAGTTTCTTAGGTAACTTATAATATCTCTATTGGGAACAGAACAAACTGACATGGAAAGACCCAGCATGACGTATCTTGCTTTTGCTAAGTGGAAATTTTTCCGAAGTCAGTTCCAAAGCCACTTGCTCAATCCAGGTGCGAGCGCATCATGCCCGCCCCACCCGGGCACTTACCTCTACAGAACGGGGCTGGGAAGTCCCAGGAGGCCCCATTCCCGGGGCTGACGATGCAGGTCAGGATGGCGTGGCCCTCCAAGACGTAGCCAGAGAGACAGCTGTATCGGATCTTGTCTCCTATGTTGAATCGTGTTCCGTGGAGGACTCCCTTCAGGATTTCGCCAGGATTTCCACATGTGTGGCTGGGTAAAACTATTGGGAAGGAAAAAAAAGAGAAAGAAACATAAGTTAAAAGAAGATTTTCTACTGACATCAGTCTATATCACAAAACATAGACCTCATTTGAATTACTTAAGTTAGCAAATCTAGCTATCTTAATTTTGCCTAAAGTGCAAGTAGCAAAATGGATTCATGTTGTATAAAATCTACAGTTTTGTTCTCCTGTAAAAATACATGTGTGTGCATGCACACTCAGTTGTGTCTAATTCTGTGCAACCCCATGGACTGTACCAGACTCCTCTGTCCCTGGTATTCTCCAGGCAAGAATACTGGAGTGGGTTGTCATTTCCTTCTCCTAAATATGTGTGTGGGTATATACATATATATACATATATATATACACACACACACACATATACACACACACATACACACACACACACACATATATAATATAATTAAGTGGATTCTGTTAAGCGGGAAAATACAGTTCTGCTTAGATTCAGTGTTCTATATGACATCTAGATTATTTTCCTAATAATGAGATTCTACAGGCCTATAGAATTAGCAATTAGATAATAAAGCAGAATATGGATAGCTGAAAAAGTGGTAATGGAAGCACATGAATGGATATTTTTCCTTATTCCCCCAGACCAGCACTGCCTGACACACACCAGTAATAAATGTTCAATCAATGTTTGATGGATAAATAACTGAATTAAAGAATAAATTAAAAACCTCATTCGCTAATCTGTCAGACTTTCAGAAACACTGCTATATTCCAGGCCATCTGTAAGGCTCTATGCATTTAGAGCATCTGACTCACAACAAAGTTTCAGGTGTAGGCTCTGACAAAGCAGGCACTGTCTTCATCTGCGTTTCAACAAGGCAGCCCTGGTTCCGGTCTTGCCTGGCCTCCTCCCTGTTCACACTGACAGCACTCTCTGTTTAATTCAGCTGCCTTCCAACCACATGGACATGATGCTGTTTCATAGTCACAGAATGCAATTTTGAACTTGACTGAATAGACAAAGTGGAGAATTGTTGGCTATTGTTGCCATATTTCTGGTTATATTTAGCATATCATCTGTAAATATCTGTAAATTAGCTGCTATGATGTAGAATTCAAATAAGCAAAGGATCCTACTATTTAAAAGAAATGATTTACAAATAAAAAAGCATTTCCAAATGAACAAAACTGTTCTATTTCTGTATCCTTTTTTTTTTTCATTAGTATAGGAGCATACTTTGCTATATATATAAAATACAGAGAAGTTTTTCTTTTTTATTTGTTTTTAAGCTGAGAGATAAACAGATCTTTCCCAGTAAATGGGGATGAAATTTCAGTTATTTCAAAGATTAATTTTATTTTATATAATTTAAATACATATGAACTAAGCTATATAGAAACACTTGCAAATGTCATAGTTTAAATGTTTAATGTTATTGACATGTTTGTGAAATTACTACTTATGTAGTCAAAGTTTGCACACCTCTAGTTTTTAGAAAATAATTTCTGAAAATAGCCTACAAAAACCTGTTTGATAACATAATAGAAAATAACTCAGTATAACCTATAACCATCTTTGTTGTCTTTTATAAAAAAGAAATTCTGTTTTTAAGCCTACATCCACTATTCCAAAGGCAATAAGTCTATTTTTAAAATGTTGTTTAAAAAACAATTTTAACTCTTTGGAATTTGTCTTTGACTTTCAAAGGCAGAAAATTTCCAATTCTATCTTGGAGAATCACTTTATTTTATGCCCTGGGATATCTGTCAGCCAGCCTAAGCTAGGGTTGTTACAATCAGAGACAGTCGTGAGACCTGGGCTGGCTGAAACTGTATCATCAATGGAGAGAGAAAAGGAAAGAGGGTTTAGGGAGATATATGAATATGAATGCTTTTGGCATTTTTTTCCCTTGTTCAGAATGAGAATTTTGATTTCAATCGATCTTATTTTAGGAAAAAAGTATTCACATTTTAATGTGAATGGTGTCAACGAGTGAATAGAAATTATTAAGGATGATTTAAAACATTTACTTCTAGTTGCAAACAAACACAGAAATGAAAACATACCCATAACATTACAAAAGCATCAGTCGTTTCATTAAAACATTACAAAAATATCTTAAATTGTGAAAAATGGACACAAATTATAATAGGTCTACACCAAGATATACAACTCAGACATGCAGACAATGCCAAGATATGAAAATCCAGCGGCTGGGAAAAACTAATTTAAAATAAATAAATTCAACTCTGTTGTCATTCCTGCCAATTTCATTTGAACTAATTTTTAAGCCAGTTTCCCTGAAGATACCAAATGTCTCTGGTGTCTCCCAGAGCAATGAGGACACATTAAGTATTTAGTAAATGTTACTGAGCTGACTGGGACTCTCCATTTAGTTTGCTTTAATCATTCCTTGAAGTCATGTGCACCCTCTTGCAGATGCTTTAAGAAAGGCATTCCTACTAGGGTGGAGGGAAGGGGTACCTGGTGCAGACACTTGCCGATGTGAAAGAATGCTGAAAGGAACCCTGGGCACAGCTCTTTCCTCTTGGGGCAGGCTTCCATCCATCAGACCCCATGGAGCCAAGTCTGCACACCCACGGCCTGAAACCTAGGCTGTCATTCCAATTACACTCATGGAAATCCCCTCTACGATACTTCTGCTTTGCCGAGTACAAATGGTCACAAGTCAGTGACTTCGTGAGGCTCTCACATTAAGCCTTAGACCCAAGCATTTCAATCATTAAATGGATGCCATATCAAATCCCTTTTCAGAAGACACATGGAAACTTACAACTAAAAATACAGTATTTATATTCATCATGAAACAGGATAAAAGGCTGGTGAACAGAAGCCTTCAATTCATCAGGCACAGCAACATTTTTAGCAGGATGTGCACAATTAATGAAATTTCATTAGGTGTGTTCATGTGGAAACTGGGTCCGCCAGTGTGTATGTCAGACAATTTGTTTACACTCTTATCTTTCCAGGAGTCTCACTGGAACTTAAGGAAATAAAACCCCAAATACCCACCTGACACACAACCCTGGAAATAAAAACCAACGGTATGTGATGTGTTTGTCCACAGATTGTTTGCCCTGAACTCCCTCCTGCGACCTTTGGGAAGGATTTGAACCACCTGATAATACTCATATTCAGGAACACTTTTAGAAGTCAGATGTTCAAGTCTTGAAACCTGCCATTTACTCTCTGGACCGACTCTCTGAGCCATGGCCGTTTGGTGGGGCAAGAAGGCGCAGAGAAAGCAGATATGCACCAAGAGCAAGGAGGGATCCTCAGTTAGGGGGAGCAATCATTTAATGTCATCCACTGCCAACTCTCCTTGTCCACATGATGAACAACAGTGTGGGGGGCATGCTGTGAAAATATTTTATTATTCCTGAAAATTTACAGGATCTGGATGAGAAGAACTCAGAGAGGAGTTGAATTTTAAGTAGACTTTAAGGTGGAAAGCGGTAAGGTTTGGCCAAATTAATACAGAAAGATTATTTTTAAACAAAGGGTGCAGTTCTGGCAAATGGCTATAGAAAAGAACCCAGCATGGTGGGTTATGGGAATTGGTGTCAGAAAAATGCACGTTTCTACTCCAGAAACACACCTATAAGGTTGGACAAAGTCTCAGTCTCTACGTCTTGATGAGAGGAATGAAAAACAAAACCTAGTAATGGGTGTGTTAGGACACATATATGATGTAAAGCAGAATCAATAGCTAGCAGGACACATGGAACAGAGTAAGCGCTCAATAGATATATTAGCCATTTCAAATTTACTTTCCCAGTTGTAAAGCACCATGTGGACTTAGAGAAATCATACAAATTTAAAAGTATGCAGGGGTTCTGATAAATACCAATTTCAGAAACAATGAAACCAGAAAAAGTCTGCTAGAGTCAGTGTTGTAATTAAAGTAAGAACACAGTCATTAAAAGGGGAAGCAAAAGGAAAAGACACCCCACTTTTTAGCCATGTTAATTCTTCCTTTTTCTTGCTCTATTTTAATAACAATCAGTTACGCACAGCACATGTGATGCACTAGACATTGTTTTAAGTGGTTTACATATATTAACAGTATATATGAAGCAAGTACCATTATTATCCCCTTTCATAGAGGAAGATACTGCAGCACAAAAAGGTTAAGCAACCTTCTCATGGCCACACAGCTGGCGAGCACTGGTGATAGGGTTTGCTCATGATGGGTCCAGAATTTCTGCTCTTCAGCACTACAGTAAACTACAATAAACTGCTGTCATTGCAAAAAGCAAGAAAAATGATAAAATGCCATTAAATCAGCCATGTTCTCAGTACAGCTTTGTTTAATATAGTAACAGAAATATAAGGATTGGGGAGCATAATGATGTTTCCTCATGTAAAACTGAAGGCAAAATTGTTACACAGCTTTTAAAAAATATATTTCAAGCTGTCAGGTAAATTTGCAGGATGGGAGAAAGGGATTAGGCGGGACTGGGTAACAAAGTTAACACAAGAAAAAAGACCAGTTGGCAGGTGGATTTGAAATCTAGGGGCTGGATTTTCAAAAGATTTTTAATAGCGGTTTTAAGACATTATAAGTCTGTAAGAGATAAGAACACAAAAATGCTTGTTGCAAAATGATGCTGTGTGAAATAACTGTGGGGAATGCAAGGAAGCACGTATGGTCTGGTGACCCCTGGGATGAGTTCATGGTCTTTAATTTTTCTGGTTGATCTTTCACAGTGTATATCTTTAAAGGAGAAGTTGTCTTCATTTCACTAACCTGTATCTATGAGCAGTTGGACCTTTACGACCCCAAACAGCACAGGCATCAATCTAGATATAAATGACTGTACATCTAGGACCAAGGAGCTAAGAGTGAACTACTGAGGAAGAAACAGCCACAAGAGGAATTTATGATGGTGACCCAGGAACAGAGGCCATGAAGGCCACGGATGTGGGAGAGTAACTTTAGTTGTGAACGTGAGTGTCTTGTCATTCTCTCTTCAGCAACTACATGAATGAACACTAGAGTTAGCAAGAACAGAGGGAAGGACCAGAAAAATGCTAAGTTTCCTCTCTAATTTAGAGAGTAACAATGGAGCAGATATAAAAGAAAAATAACTGGGGGGCAGACATAAATCTTCTGAAATACCAAAGTTAATGGGAGAAGGGGGTTAATTATTACACAAAATGGAAAAATGGCCAAAAAGTTAAAATTGAGATCAGAGAGCCTGGGAGTCAAGCTGAGAAGCAATCATGGAAGAATATGCCTGGTAATATCCACAGCTAAAAATTAAGCATAAGTGATTGACATACAAAACAAGCATAGCAATAAGTAATAACACCAGGTGAACTTTTCAATTATCACTGAATTACTGAACAGAAACTTGCATGTACATGAATTTTCTCAGGTAAATTTACATACACTCCCACCACATGGTGGATCCCAGATTCTCCCAATAATGACATAAGCAGATATACAATTTTTATGATCATCTTTATTCTTCTCAAAAGTAAACTTTACACTCAGCAAATGGATGTTCAGCTGCTTGCAAGTGTCTCAGTATTTCTATAAGATAAAGAAAAAGACACTGAAATAAACTTTACTACCAGCCCTTGCAGAGTATCATGTTGATGAGAGCAAAGATGCCAGCAACCACTCAAGAACTGACCAAAATGACCTCTGTCCTATGCCAAATGCTGCTCTGTTTACTGTCTAACACATGATGACCATGTAACAAGGATAATACACCCTGTTCCAAAAGTTAAATAGTATGTTAAACACAATGAGGGATGGTTAACAAAACTTAATTAAAGTGACCCTAGAAAACAATTCTAAACTCTTAGTCACTCACTGTTCATTTTATTAATTTAAATTAAAAAATAATTTCACTATAATATTTCTTTGGCTAAGTTGGAGTTTCAATGTTTAATGAAGTTTGAAAAAAAAAAAGTCAATATTTGTTATTGTTTTAAATGACTTTCCAAGCCTTGGGCATCAGTCATTGTCAGATCATGATTCTGAGGGACAGGAATCAAGTGAGAGTCCTTAAAACCTTCCCAGCAGATTCTCTGGAGAGGGAAGGGATCCCAGGTGCAGGGAGTGGAAACCCAGGGTAAAACTGATGGTCTTCCTGAGTTGAGGAGGCAGAGATGAGAACCCAGATGTCAGGAAGGCTGAAGTTTACAAGGGAGCCAGGGCTCCAGAGACCTGCAGAGCCCCTCCTGAACACAGGTGAGTGCTTACTAGTGCATGTATGTAAGCAAATGACCAAGGCTAATGGAAGAATTATTAAGGGATTAGAGGCAAAAGTGCCCAGACACTCTCAGGGCTGAGCAAAATACCTGCTCCCAACAGTGAGAACAGACACCTTCATGGCTCAGTGGACAGAATTCAGAGCATCAGATCCACAAACTCACAAATAAATGAGCTACATAAAAGCTCACCTGAGGTTCCAACTTGACTTCCTCTTCATGAAGTCTTAAAAAGTAGTATCTGTAAGGATCAAACTGTCCCAAGAAATTTAACCACATCCAAAAAATATTTGGGGGAACACAAAGGTATCTAGCATCCTCCAAATTAAGATTCACAATGTCTGGGGTCCAATTAAGCATGATAACTGGCAAGAAAATAAAATTAATAGTGAGGAGAAAGAAGAATAAAAAAAATAGCCAGAAATGACATAGATGGTTGAATTAGTAGACAGCAGTATTAAAACAGTTACTCTAATTTTATTCTTTGTCTTGAAGAAAGTGAAGATTGAGCACCTTAACTAGACATGTGGGGGAAAAAAGGCAAAAACTGTTAGACTGGAAGAAAATAAGCCAATAATACACTAACGCCAAAAAAACACGCACTTTAAAGATGCAAAGAGATGAAAGAAAATTAAAAATTCTAACATTAATCAAAAGAACACTTAAGCTCCTCTGCTAATATCACACACAGTTTTAATGCACAGAGGGTTGTCTCCTAATGTTAAAAAGGTGGACACTCCTAGACATTTATGTGCCTAATAACAAAGCTTCTAAATATATGGGCAAACACTGACAGAATTACAAGGAGAAATGAATAAAAAGAAATTATAGCTGGGATTACCAAACTACTCTGTTAATTGACAGAAAATCACTAAGGTTATAGAAGCCTTGAACAAAACTCTCAACCAACATCTAATTAATTAATGGTTAAAGAGGAAGTCACAAGGGATATTAGGAAATGTCAGAACTACATGAATTTGGCAATAAGGAGTTCATGATCTGAGCCATAGTCAGCTTCCAGTCTTGTTTTTGCTGACTGTATAGAGCTTCTCCATCTTTGGCTGCAAAGAATATAATCAATCTGATTTCAGTGTCAACCATCTAGTGATGTCCATGATAGACCATTCAGGTATGACCTAAATCAAACCCCTTATGACTATACAGTGGAAGTGAGAAATAGATTTAAGGGACTAGATCTGATAGACAGAGTGCCTGATGAACTATGGGTGAAGGTTTGTACAGGAGACAGGAATCAAGACCATCCCCAAGAAAAAGAAATGCAAAAATCCAAAATGGCTGTCTGGTGAGGCCTTACAAATAGCTGTGAAAAGAAGGGAAGCCAGAAGCAAAGGAGAAAGGGAAAGATATACACATTTGAATGCAGAGTTCCAAAGAATAGCAAGGAGAGATAAGACAGCCTTCCTCAGTGATCAATGCAAAGAAATAGAGGAAAATAACAATGGGAAAGACTAGAGATCTTTTCAAAAAAATTAGAGATTCCAAGGGAACATTTCATGCCAAGATGGGCTCGATAAAGGACAGAAATGGTCTGGACCTAACAGAAGCAGAAGACATTAAGAAGAGGTGGCAAGAATACACGGAAGAACTGTACAAAAAAGAGCTTCATGACCCAGATAACCACGATTGTGTGATCACTCACCTAGAGCCAGACATCATGAGATGTGAGGTCAAGTGGGCCTTAGGAAGCACCACTACAAACAAAGCTAGTGGAGGTGATGGAATTCCAGTTGAACTATTTCAAACCCTGAAAGATGATGCTGTGAAAGTGCTGCACTCAGTATGCCAGCAAATTTGGAAAATTCAGCAGTGGCCACAGGACTGGAAAAGGTCAGTTTTCATTCCAATCCCAAAGAAAGGCAATGCCAAAGAATGCTCAAACTATCACACAATCGCACTCATCTCACACGCTAGTAAAGTAATGCTTAAAATTCTCCAAGCCAGTCTTTAGCAATACGTGAATCATGAAATTCCTGATGTTCAAGCTGGTTTTAGAAAAGGCAGAGGAACCAAAGATCAAATTGCCAACATCCGCTGGATCAATAAAAAAGCAAGAGAGTTCCAGAAAAACATCTATTTCTGCTTTATTGACTATGCCAAAGCCTTTGACTATGTGGATCACAAGAAACTGGAAAATTCTGAAAGAGATGGGAATACCAGACCCCCTGACCTGCCTCTTGAGAAACCTGCATGCAGGTCAGGAAGCAACAGTTAGAACTGGACATGGAACAACAGACTGGTTCCAAATCGAAAAAGAGTACGTCAGGGCTATATATTGTCACCCTGCTTATTTAACTTATATGCAGAGTGCATCATGAGAAACATTGGGCTCGATGAAGCACAAGCTGGAATCAAGATTGCCGGGAGAAATATCAATAACCTCTGATATGCAGATGACACCACCCTTATGGCAGAAAGTGAAGAACTAAGGAGTTTCTTGATGAAAGTGAAAGACGAGAGAGAAAAAGTTGGCTTAGAGCTCAACATTCAGAAAACCAAGATCATGGTATCTGGTCCCATCACTTCATGTCAAATAGATGGGGAAACAGTGGAAACAGTGGCTGACTCTATTTTTCTGGGCTCCGAAATCACTGCAGATGGTAACTGCAGCCATGAAATCAAAAGACACTTAGTCCTTGAAAGGAAAGTTATGACCAACCTAGACAGCATATTAAAAAGCAGAGACATTACTCTGTCAACAAAGGTCCATCTAGTCAAGGCTATAGTTTTTCCAGTGGCTGTGTATGGATGTGAAAGTTGGACTATAAAGAAAGAATTGATGCTTTTGAACTGTGATGTTGGAGAAGACTCTTGAGAGTCCCTTGGACCGCAAGGAGATCTAACCAGTCCATCCTAAAGGAGATCAGTTCTGGGTATTCATTGGAAGGGCTGATGTTGAAGCTGAAACTCCAATACTTTGGCCACCTGATGTGAAGAGCTGACTCATTTGAAAAGACCCTGATGCTGGGAAAGTTTGAGGGCAGGAGGAGAAGGGGATGACAGAGGATGAGATGATTGGATAGCATTACCGACTGAATGCACATGGGTTTGGATGGACTCTGGAAGCTGGTGATGGACAGGGAGGCCTGGAGTGCTGCAGTTCATGGGGTCACAAAGAATCGGACATGACTGAGCAACTGAACTGAATTACATGAAATTGTTAAAACAATAAGTCAAAGTTGTGGGATGTATCGAAAGTCATGCTTTTAGGGAGATTCACAGCACAGAGAGTTTATATTATGAAAAGAAGAAAGATCTCAAACAAATCACTAAATAGTGGAACATGAGTAACTGGAAAAGAACTGAAATAAACAAGTATCAAAGACAAAAGTAGACAGCACTCCTCAATAAACCTGTTAAAAGTAACGTCAGTGTATCATATCTCATGCTTCTTTTCCCCAACAAATACATTCCGAGTTGTTATTTTTGATCAGACTGCAAAGGTGAAGATGCCCAGATTCTGCCCTGGAGATAGTTCACAATCCAGGAGCCAGCAGACCAAAGAACAATCACCACATGGCTTCTTAAGAGCCCATGCAGAGACTGTGTACAGTCTACAGGAATGAGGAGGAGCTGTGGACGACTGGGCAGAGGGAGAGAAAAGAGGAGGAGGGGAGGAAAGAGCCTCTCCCTCTGTCTTCCACTCCCTCTCCCCTTCAAGTAGACTGCTGGAAGGAAAGGACCTCCAACAGGCACAACATGGAGCATGCTGACATGAAAAGCTTTGGGAGGAGGAGATCTGGAGGAAACCCATGGGGGAGGCAGCCTCTAGAGGCTGCTGGGTGTCCATCAAGAAGAGGTGACAAGACTGCAGAATGGTCAAACTGAAGTTATAAAACCAAGTGTGTTTTGTAATCTTACCAGAGGAAGGTTATATAGGTGATGGTAGTACACATTTACTTCTGTGCTTCAAGTTACAGTTTTAATTGCCTTAAAATAACAATATTTATCACATGCTGCACATCTGGGTTAAACACGCAGACACGTTACCTATGCTACTGCTAATTCCCCAAAAAGGGATTGTTTTCCAAATTTATCTGTAAATAAGATGAGAAACTTGGTGGTGGAGGTAACACAGATGAACCCACATCTGTATAAACCTGGGGCATGTCTACCACCATACTGCTTGTGTTGATATAATTGATTTACTTTTAAATAGGAATGTGATAGAAATAATTTGGGAGTAGTTTAATAGGAAAAAAAAAAGCTGAAGAACTAGGAACAAGGATCTTGTCCATTCTTGCCTATTAGCTGTCTGCCTCTGTGATATCATATTTTATTTTCTGTTTTAACAGTGAGAAGCAGGGAGAGAGAGGGATAAACTCGTCAATTACATTAAGGTTAGGATTATGCACAACAACTGCTGTTTCAGAACATATGACTTTTAATGCCTTTCTCAACACCTCTTCCTGTAAAGTGAAAAATGCAAATGCCAAAGGAAACTTGGAGAAGTAACACAACATTTAAAGATTAAACAAAATACAATCATCATTTATTATTCCTTCCCAGGGCATGGTCTTGAGCTACAGAAAATCCCATCCAGTTTTTTTTTTTTTCTATTCTAAACTCTAATAAGATTCTTCTTTCCTCCATCTCTCCCTTCCTTACTTACTATTTTTCCTCCTCATTTTACTGAGATATAATTGACATTCATCTATATATATAGATATATATATATTCATTTATATATATAAGTTGAACGTGTACAACATACTAATTTAACTTATACTCGTTACATAGTCATGTGATGATGACCACAATAACTTTAGTGAACATCCATCATCTCATACAGATACAAAATAAAAGAATTTCTTGTGATGAGAATTCTTAGGATTCTTAACTGTAAGAATCCTAACTCCAGACTCCAAGCTTCTTAGCTATATTAGGGCTCAGCTAGATTTAAGTGCAGAGACCCATCTCTGAGGGCAGGGACCCCTCCAGAGGGAGGAACCTGGCAATTTCATTCTCCAGGTGATTGTACTCAATTGGCAGAGTCAGGAAGCCTCCCTTCGTCCACCTTTCCTCCAGGGAAGTGAGCAGAGTCACAGCCTGGCTCCCTGGGATGTTGGCCCTGGATATGGGAGCTAGGCGTGGGGGCTCTACCTGGTGGGGCTGGCACAGTCACACTTGGAGGGGAGGTGGCAGGGCTGGGCAGAGGATGGTGCTGAGCTGCAGGGAAGTCGTGGCGAAGCCTCAGCCTGTCCTCTGGGGAGCTCTGGGTTGGGGTTGGTTTGGGGACTGTCCCAACTCAGAGTGAGGGACCAGAGCCCTTCCAGCAGCACTGCCCAGCATGAGATGTGGACGCCTTCCCACCCTTCCCAGACAAGCGCCCCTTAGATGTCCAGTTATGAGATGTGATTGCTCCCTGGACAGGTGTCACCTTCCACCCATCAGCTCTCTCCAACCAGAAGCAGTTCCTACAGACCTCAGCAATGAAAGGTCTAACTCTTTTTGTTTGTACTTTTTATTTCTCTGTGGGATGTGAAACTAGTCATATTTACCATGGAGTTCACTGAGGTGTTTTTTAGTTCATAGAATACACCGAAATATTCAATTTTACAACAGAAGCTGTTACCAGACAACTTGTAGGTTCAGAGTATCCTGTGGTAATAAGAGAAGTTCATGGTCAAGAAGGGATGAGGTCTTCCTAGCCTTGGAGGGGGTCGAGGCCAGAGGGTCTGGGACCAGGGTAGACAGTGGATGAAACGTGTTAAAATTAAAGAAAATAATTTTTAATCTCTGTAAAACCTGAGCTGTATATCTAAATAAAATTATAGGACATTATTTTAAATTATGTCTACTTTTGTGTCCAGGGATTTAATATACTTGATCTGAATAAAGGATCTCAGAAACAAGAAGCAGGATGAGGTCTCTGATTTTTCTCCCACTTTTCTAAAGGAAGAGCATCCTTTCAGGGGTAAGCAGACAACAAGCCTATCATCTGTGCATGATACGAGCAGGTTCAACATTTTAAGGACACTGTAATTTAAGAGTGTTGCATTAGTGCCCATCAGTGGAAAGTGCCAGCAGCAGGTGGACACCACTAGCTTGCAGCCACAGGACAGGCTCCTGACCCTGGACTTCTAGCTGAGCGTGAGGGTAAGAGAGGCAAGCCCAGAGGAGCCAGGGCCCTAGGAAGCAGCCTCCATCATGGCTCCAGTATGAAACAAACTCAAGAAGATTCATGCTATCAGTGCTGCCTTAGGAAAAGAGAAAAATAACTTCAGGAAGAGGATCGTAGCAGAACTAATTTTAAAGAGACAACCTAGAACTCAAAAAATAAGTTCCAAAGACCAAAACTAAACATGAGAACACAAATGACCTATAAAATATAAAGACTGAATTACACACAGAGAGCTGATTCTAAATATCACGAGAGACTTCCCCATATCCTGATCACACACTTTTGTTCCAGACTCTGTGCACTATTTTACTGTTTTTTAAAATTTAATATTAGGATATTTATAGCTATAATCATGCACACACACATGTGTATGTCTTAAGTTATTAGAAAAAATATACATCTGAGAAATTAAAATCTAGTACATTAGATTTCTGAACACAGAAGTAGATGTAATTTAAAATAATGTTCCATAATTTTATTTAAACATATAGCTTAGGTTTTAAAGAGGTTTAAAATCTCTTCCTCTAATTTTATTATATGCTTGTATAGAAAATAATGAAAGGAGTTTCAGTTCCGTTCAGTTCAGTCCCTCAGTCATGTCCGACTCTTTGCAACCCCATGGACTGGAGATCGCCAGGATTCCCTGTCCATCCCCAACTCCTGGAGCTTACTCAAACTTTCATGTCCATCAAGTCAGTGATGCCATCCAACCATCTCATCTTCTGTCATCCCCTTTTCCTCCTGCCTTCAGTCTTTCCCAGCATCAGGGTCTTTTCAAATGAGTCAGCTCTTCACATCAGGTGGCCAAAGTACTGGAGTTTCAGCTTGAACATCATTTCTTCCAATGAACACCCAGGACTGATCTCCTTTAGGATGGACTGGTAGGATCTCCTTGCAGTCAAAGGGACTCTCAAGAGTCTTCTCCAACACCACAGTTCAAAACCATCAATTATTTGGCACTCAGCTTTCTTTATAGTTCAACCCTCGTATCCATACATGACTACTGGAAAAAAAACATAGCCTTGACTAGACAGACCTTTGTTGGCAAAGTAATGTCTCTGCTTTTTAATATGCTGTCTAGGTTGGTCATAACTTTTCTCCCAAGGAGCAAGCATCTTTTAATTTCATGGCTGCAGTCACCATATGCAGTGATTTTGGAACACAAAAAAATAAAGTCTATCACTATTTCCACTGTTTCCCCATCTATTTGACATGAAGGGATGGGACTGGATACCATGATCTTGGTTTTCTGAATGTTGAGTTTTAATTCAATGTTTTCACTTTCCTCTTTCACTTTCATCAAGAGGCTCTTTAATTCTTCTTCACTTTCTGCCATAAGGGTGGTGTCATCTGCATATCTGAGGTTATTGCTATTTCTCCCGGCAATCTTCATTCCAGCTTGTGCTTCATCCAGCCCAGCATTTTGCATGATGCATTCTGCATATAAATTAAATAAGCAGGGTGACAATATACAGCCTTGATGCATTCCTTTCCCTATTTGGAACCAGTCTGCTGTTCTATGTCTAGTTCTAACTGTTGCTTCTTGACCTGCATACGGATTTTTCAGGAGGCAGGTCAGGTGGTCTGGTATTCCTATCTCTTGAAGAATTTTCTGCAGTTTGTTGTGATCCACACAATCAAAGGTTTTGGTGTAGTCAATAAGGCAGACATAGATGTTTTTCTGGTATTATCTTGCTTTTTCAATGATCCAGTAGATGCTGGCAATTTGATCTTTTGTTCCTCTGCCTTTTCTGAAGACAGCTTGAACATCTGGAAGTTCACAGTTTAGGTACTTTTGAAGCCTGGCTTGAAGAATTTTGAGCATTACTTTGCTAGTGTGTGAGATGAGTGCAATTGTGCAGTAGTTTGAACATTCTTTGGTATTGCCCTTCTCTGGGATGAGAATGAAAACTGACATTTTCCAGTCATGTGGCCACTGCTGCATTTTCCAAATTTGCTGGCATATTGAGTGCAGCAATTTCACAGCATCATCTTTTAAGATTTGAAATAGCTCAACTGGAATTCCATCACCTCCACTAGCTTTGTTCATAGTGATACTTCCTAAGACCCACTTGACTTCACATTCCAGGATATCTGGCTATAGGTCAGTGATCATACCATCGTGGTTATCTGGGTCATGAAGATCTTTTTTTGTACAGTTCTTGTTTATTTTTGCCACCTCGTCTTAATATCTTCTGTTTCTGTTAGGTCCATACCATTTCTGTCCTTTATTGTGCCCATCTTTGCATGAAATATTCCCTTGGTATCTCTAATTTTCTCGAAGAGATCTCTAGTCTTTCCCATTCTATTGTTTTCCTCTATTTTTTTGCATTGATCACTGAGGAAGGCTTTATATCTCCTTTTTTTGGAATTCTGCATTCAAATGGATATATATTTTCTTTTCTCCTTTGCCTTTCATTTCTCTTCTTTTCTCAGCTATTTGTAAGGCCTCCTCAGACAACCTTTTTGCATTTCTCTTTCTTGGGGATGATCTTGATCACTGCCTCCTGTACAATGTCATGAACCTCCATCCATAGTTCATCAGGCTGTCCATCAGATCTAATCCCTTGAATCTATTTGTCACTTCCACTGTATAATCGTAAGTGTTTTGATTTAGGTCATATCTGAATGGTCTAGTGGTTCTTCCCTACTTTCTTCAATTTAAGTCTGAATTTGGCAATAAGGAGTTCATGATCCGAGCCACAGTCAGCTCCCAATCTTGTTTTTGCTGACTGTATAGAGCTTCTCCATCTTTGGCCTCAAAGAATATAATCAATCTTATTTCTGTTTTGAAAACTTGGTGACGTCCATGTGTAGAGCTATCTCTTGTGTTGTTGGAAGAGGGTGTTCGCTATGACCAGCACATTCTATTGGCAAAACACTGTTAGCCTTTGCCCTGCTTCTTTCTGTACTCCAAGGCCTAATTTGCCTGTTACTCCAGGTATTTCTTGACTTCCTACTTTTGTGTTCCAGTCCCCTATAATGATAAAGGATATCTTTTTTTGGTGTTAGTTCTAGATGGTCTTGTAGGTCTTCACAGAATCATTCAACTTCAGCTTCTTCAGCATTACTGTTTGGGACCTGGACTTGGATTACTCTGATATTGAATGTTTTGTCTTTGAAATGAATAGAGATCATTGTGTCATTTTTGAGATTGCACCCAAGAACTACATTTTGGACTCTTTTGTTGACCATGATGGCTACTCCATTTTATAAGGGATTGTTGTCCATAGTAGTAGATATAATGATCATCTGAGTTAAATTCACCCATTCCAGTCCATTTTAGTTCACTGATTCCTAAAATGTGAACATTCACTCTTGCCATCTACTGTTTGATAACTTCCAATTTGCTTTGATTCATGCGCCAAACATTCCAGGTTCCTATGCAATATTGCTCTTTACAGCATCAGACTTTACTTCCATCACCAGTCACATCCACAACTTGGTGTTGCTTTTGCTTTGGCTCTGTCTCTTCATTCTTTCTGGAGTTATTTCTCCACTCTCCTCCAAGTGACAGCCAAGAATTTATTAATTAGAAATAAAAGATAATGCATATGAAGGAGTTTAACAATTTCTAAAAGTCATATGGCATTATCTTTTATTTCTAATTAATAAATTCTTGGCTGTCACTTGGTTTAACATGATTGGAGTTTTCTTCTGTGTGAACCTGCACTTACCTTCTAAAACAGTCTTAAATTAAAGCTATAGACATAAGCAGTTTCAATTTACTGGGCACTGATACATTACTAACTTATGATATTTATATTCATTTGAACTTAAACAATTTCCCCATGACTGAATTCATATAAACAGTTCAAGGAATATTAAAAAGAGAGTCTTTTGGAAAAGGTCAAAGCCTATTTCTTTGTACTGGACTATCATATATATTAACAAACAGACACATATATATTCATATATATGTATGTATATATATATATACATACACACACACACACATATAGAACTTCGGGACTTCAAGTTTCTCTAATTTCTGAAGACCTATTGTTGATTCTAAATGATTTGATCATAAAACGGGACCAGTGTATGGACAAAATTAGTATGTAATATGAAGATTATTTTTGTTTAAAATGAACCCCCCTTTCTATACACAGACAAACACATTTTTTTTAACTTAATTCTCAGGTTGGGCAGAAGATGAATTAATTAACTGTTATCAAACTCTATTTTTGGAGCCTTTAAATACTGAATTTACACCGGACCCTGTAGCGCTGGATGGGAAAGGAATAAACACGGGGAAGGGCCAAGAGAAAACCTGCTTCTGTCTGCACCCTTGTTTCCCTCAGATCCCAGGCTCTCGTCTCATACACAAACCTCCCTTTCTGTGCTCCTCAGCTCTGGGGCGTGGCCACCAGAGAGTGCTGCTAGGAGCCAAGTTGTTGTTGTTCAGTTGGCTAGTTAGTTGTGTCCAACTCTTTGCACCCCATGGACTGCAGTACACCAGGCCTCTCTGTCCCTCACCATGACCCAAAGTTTGCCCGAATGCATGTCCATTCCGTCAGTGATGCCATCCAGCCATCTCATCCTCTGGCACCCTCTTTCCTTCTGCCCTCAGTCTTTCTCAGGATCGGGGATTTTTCCAATGAGTTGGCTCTTCATATCATATGACCAAAACACTGGAGCTTCAGCTTCAGCATCAACATCAGTCCTTCCAATGAATATTCAGGGTTGGTACTGACTGGTTTCATCTCCTTGCTGTCCAAAGAACTTTCAGGAGTCTTCCAGGTTGAAGGCATCAATGCTTTGGTGTTCCGCCTTCTCTATTGCCCAGCTCTCACAACCGTACTTGACCACTGGGAAGACCATAGCCCTGACTATATGGCCCATTGTGGACAGTGTAACGTATCTGCTTCTCAATACACTCTCTAGCTTTCCTGCCAAGAAGCTATGGAGCCAAGTTAAATGGCCTTTTATCTGGAAATAAGTGCATCCTGAGTGGATTCCAGACCCCTGGGTGACACCGGGGGCTCTGGAGACAGCAAGTCTGCCTGGTCATACCAGTGTGACGGCCTCTCGTGCACACCTGAGTCCTGTGCTGTCCAGTGCCCTGCCCTGTAGGAATGCATTTACACCCCAGCCTGCCTCTCACGTTCACTGCAGGCAGCCCCTGTATTGGGGGGCGGATGTGGGGAGGGAAAGGAGAGAGCAAGAGAGAAAGACTGGTCTACACACAACATGGTCCTCCACCCAAAGCCCTTGAGGATGGTCCTATCTGTGGATTCAGAATAATCTTAGAAGTTTAGGAAATGGTCTGGAGAAATATATTAATACATTATTGTCAACTAAAGCCTGATTTAATTTTCTTAGGGTTTACCAAGTGTCCTCTTTCTGTTTCAGGATTCCATTTGGGACACCACGTTATGATTATCTGGAATGTCTCTTTAGGCATCTCATGGCTGTGCCAGTTTCTTCGATATTTTTTGTTTTTAAGAACTTGATGTAAAGTAATTAGCCTCCAATTAAAGTAAATAAATTTAAATTAAAAAAAAAGAAAAAAAAAAAAGAACTTGATGGGCATGAGGAACTCCAGTCAGATATTTTGTAGGCTGTTCTTCAACTAGAATTGATTTTTTTTTTTCATGCAAGATTGAGGTGATGGTTATTGGGGTGGACACAGAAGTAAACTGCCTTTCTCAGGAGGTCTCAGTATCGAGGGGACACATCATAGGCAGGACAGAGCACTGCTGATATTAACCTTGGCTGCCTAGCTGAGGCTGTTTGTCAGGTTTATCCACCAGACAGTCACTTTTTACCCCTCTCTCCACTGTATACTTTGTGGAAGGAAGGAACTATGGGGAGCCCACACTTGGGGAGAGGATTAAGTCTCCACTTCCTTGACAGTGAGCATATACCTAAAGTATTCAGAGCTCTCCTCCACAGGAAATGTGTTTATTCTCTCTTACTTGTATCAGCATCAATGAATGGATGACAATCTGGGTTACAATCCAGTAGGACTTCATTTCTCACACTTTTCTGTCTGTAGCCACTGGAAGCTCTTTCCCTTCTGTGTTCCACTCATACACCTTCATCACTCTATCATCCTGCTCCTCTTTTTCTTTTTTTGAACATTTTTTTTTTCCTGGCTACAAAGTGCTCCAGGCCCATCTAACAGTTTTTTTTTTTTTTTTTAAATGCCCTATCTTCAAATCTGACTCAATGGATGTGAGTTTGAGCAAACTCCAGGAGATAGTGAAGGACAGGGAAGCCTGGCATGCTGCTGACCAGAGTCACAAAGAGTCGGGCATGACTGAGCAACTGAACAACAGCAACATCTTCAAGTCAGCCATTTCTCCAAGGAGGCCCGCATCCTCTTACTGGAGAACAGGACTAGAAATTGGGGACGGGGATGCAGGGTCTGTGTGTGCTCATTGCTAATGGATGGCTGTCGCCTCTTGTGGCTCTCAAGTGACCAAGCAGGAAAGAACTGTGTGCATATGAACTTGTGCACACACACACATCCATGCATACATCTGTAGGTACATCTGGGTATGAAACTAAACATGTGTTCACACTGGCATTTGAGTTGTAATCCATTGCCACATGGGTCACCCTCGCCTCCTGCCACTTTTGGCACAACAAGAAGGGGATTGTTCGCACACAGGTCAGGTCAGGCCCACTCCTACTGAAAGCAGCCCACTGAAGGGCTTCCTACTATGGTCAGAAGAAAGCCCAGACTCCTCACAACATGCACCAGTGCCCATGTGGTCCACGTGGTCCCTCACTATGTCTCTGAGTGTAGCTCCTAAAGTGCTCACTGCAATTCATCCTCATGGGCCTCCTTGATGAGGTCATCCAGGACAGGAGGAGGTCCCCTCCCTCCTCGGAGCCTGCACAGACTTTATCACCTTTGCTCAGATCACACCCCTTGACCCCTCCCGAGACCTTCACATGATCTTTCTTGCTATTCACGTCTTAGCTTGATGGCCATCATTTGTCAAAGGCATCTCCTCTTCAGTTGACCTAAAATAACTCTGCTATTACCTGCTAGTATTTTCTATCACATCATGGCTTGGTTTCTTCCTGGCACTACAACAATTTTAAATGGTTTCATTTGCTTGTTTATGGCTCTCTGTTCCACCAAGACCTGAGCTGAAGAAGAGGAGAAGCCTTAGTTCTGATTCACCTCTGTATCTACAGCGCCGGCAACAGTGCTGTACAGGGGAGACTTCACACACCGTACTGAAAAATTGAATTATTCCTTGAAGTAGTAAATGGATGCACATGCTGGCCTTGAGTGGGAGATCCTGAATTCCCAAGGAGTGGGATTTGGAGTCTGTTCCTAAAGATGACAGTTCATAACATTTTAGAAAAGATCTAAAATGTTAGAAAAGATCATGCCTCAAAAAGTATTTCTAACACTCTAAGAATAAATACAAGCTGACCTTTAGGTAAAGCCTGAATTCATCTCCATTCACATCAGTGATGAGGACTCGTTTGCTCTGGAGGGGAAAAGAGGGCCAGGGATATTGCAGGAGTCACATGACCTAAACTGACAGAGACTTAAAAATTCACTTCTGTAAGATGCTGGAAGCCTGTTCTTTCTTCGTTTTGAAGTGCACTGCCCTGAGTTACAGTAGGATCATTGAAAGTGATAACCAGACCAAAAAAAAAAAAAAAAATTACAAGGAGAAGAAAGAAGAAAGGGCCAAAGGAGCCCGCTGTGAACCCGCTGTGAGCAGCAGGCCTCCCGTGGACAGAGTCTTGTGGGAACAACCCAAACTTGGCGGATTCCTTCAAGTGTGCACAAAAACTCATCTAACTTCTGAAGAGTTCAGAAAATATACGACAAAGTCTAGTCAGACAAGGCAGTTTCTTTACATCTTGTCCTGATACCGGAGGGCTGAGCAAGTCCCACAGCATCAGTTAGTTTAATGAAGCTGTGAGGCTGAAGATCCCAGGGCAGAATTAAAAGCAGGATGTGGATGTACAGAGGGTGGCATGTGCTGGTTATTAGTCTCTTTCTCTGTGACCCAGCACAAAAGCCCATTTTGAAGGGGCGGAGAAAAGAGATTCAGACATCAGGCTGGTACTACAAGCAAGTGCTCTAAATGTTCTCAGGTGTTTGCAAAGTAACTGGTGGGTATGCACGTGGGTCCAGGAAGGTCTGTTAAAGTGGGGAAAAGCATAATTCTACAGCAGCAATGGCGAGTTTATTAGAAACAATCAACAGAGAAAGCAAGCCATGTTCAAATAAAAGCAGAGAGACACAAATCCAGGTTATGAGGTGGATAGAAGTGCTGCAGGTGTGGGGGAGACCGTATAAGGATGGAGGGCACCTGGGGACATGGGAACAGTCTGGATATCCTGCCATGCTGAGAAAGACCTGAGGATGGGTCCAGCACCCACTGAGCACCGAGAGTATGTACCAGCCTTTGCCAATTATGTTCATATGTATGTCGCTTTTATATGATGTAATTTTCAAAGATATTTATTGGAAGTGCTATATCAGAGATCCCAAATAGATTATAATCAGGAGTGGCTCTGCTCACTGCAAGATGCTGATAATCTTTAACCAGGATGGAGGGCATCTTGGGAAGTAAAATGCTGGCTAACCTACTTCTCCAAATTGAGAGAGCAGGCTGGAAAACAGGAAACCTAGCCTTTCTCTACATCTATTAAGCATTTCAATCAGTGAGAGATATTGAGGGATTCTCCACAGGAAGTTAATTCTGATACTCACCAACACATTTTTAGGGGGATCTCTGTCAGCGATATGATCAGTGGTTTGCTCACTACATTATACAAGAGTGAGTTACATTCAGACAACTTGTCATATACAGAATAAGGGGTGTACAGGGGCTTCAGGGTTTCCATTTGGACCTGGTAATGGTGGTGGATGGGGGCTTATATTAGACTATGAACTATTAGAGGTTGTAAGCCTCTAATTTTTATTAGAATGGTAAATAATTTATACTAAATATTGGGTGAATTATTGATGAAACTTGAAACAGTTACTATAATTATGACAGAGGATAATTTCAGTTCAGTTCAGTCACTCAGTCGTGCCCGACTCTTTGCAACCCCATGACTGCAACAAGCCAGGCCTCCCTATCCATCATCAACTCTCAGAGTCTACCCAATCATCTCCACTGAGTTGGTGAAGAACATAAAACATATTTATTCAACATACTGGTCTCCATACATCTTATGGAAAACCCCAACAAACTTTTTGGCCAACCCATTTGCTAACTTTCTATTAATATTATTTACATTAAAAATGCATAAGAATCTCACAAAGAGACTTGAGAGATGACTTTTCCCGAGTGGCTGAAGCTCTCTATTTGGGAGTGGTAGTCCCCATACCCCATGTGGAATTTCCCATGAAGATCATGGGAGAGCTGAAATTTAGTCCTATATCTGCTTGGGAGCATTTCACTATGGCAGACTGTTACTGGTCTCTCAACAGCCAATCTCCTCTTTTTTTTTAGAATAGACCTCTCCCTACCACCACCAAGTTTCAACTGATCTTATGGACTAAATGTTTGTTTTCTCCCAAAACTCAGATGCTGGAATACTAACCCCATGGTGATGACATTAGGAGGTGGAGCCACTGTGAGCCGATGAGTAATGAAGGTGGAGCCCTTGGGAATAGTGTTTGTGTCCTGATAAAAGGGACTCCAGAGAGCTGCCTCACCTGCCCCCAAGAACAGATAGAGTTAAAAGTCAGCCATCTGCAAGAGAACCTTACCAGAGCTGGACAGCACTGGCTCCTGATCTCAAACTTCCAGCCTCCAGAATTGGGAGAAATCAATTCACATTGTTGACAAGCCACCCAGTCCATGATAGTCCAATACACCAGCCTGGATTGACAAAGACAGCTGAGCTTATAGCCATACGGAGAGGGTCATCTGACTTCATCTCTCTTAAAAATAGGCAAGGACGGATGATGAAGTTGAGCACAGGCAGATGTGATGGGGAGGGAAGGGGGGCCAGGCAGAGTGCTCACGAGGGAGCACCCACCCTCTGCCCTATTCTCTCTGCAGATTAGGACAGGGATGGGAGGAAGGGCCACCTGAGTAAGTAATGTGGGACAGAGCCATCTGCCCAAGCTGGACTTCCTAAACTGTTGCATTAGGGAGATAAGGGATCTTCCTTCCAGCCTGAGCCACTGTATTTTGGAATCTTTTTGTTACAAGAGTTTAGTCTGAGCCCTATCAAGTACAATGATCTGACAATTGTAACCCCTGTGAGATGCATTGCTTTTCCTAGTGTGCCATGATTCTGGACATACAGGACACTGATTTTCCTACCAGACTATAAAACACAGATCAGGAAACTTCTGATTGATTACGTCATGAACAGATCTGAGAACAGTGCCTTACTCAGCTCTGCTTAGTAAATGCTGATCCTCATGTTCACAAAGTAAATAAGTGTTTGGGAGTTTTGTAACATATCATTTCCTGATGATTTATGATGACAACCATCTTTATCTGGACATAGAATAATGGACATAGAAGTTCCTTCAACATCTGTTTATCTGCAGCAACAACTATTTGGAAAGGATGTATTTAAGTGCACTGCAATGTATAGAATGCGTATGCATCTGTACCCTTCACTCTGTTATTTCTCCTTTAAATACATGGGAGTATTAAGAGACATCAACAATTTCTATTCAGAACTACGCTTGGTATATTATTAGATGATGACAAAACATGGCCATCTACTTAAAAATGGCTTGAAGAAAGAATAATTCATATACACTCTACTAGTTAAAACTGCAGTTTTCTTGTCCAATGGCTGAATAAAATTAGTTTATCTTAAAAAATAAACATTAAATTTTTTTTAATTAAAAATAAATTTAAATAATTTTAAATAAAAAAATAAGTTAAATTAAATTTTTTAATTATAAAAATTAAGTTAAAAATAAGATTATTTAACTAAAATTAATAGAAGCTAAACAATTTCCATAATACCACTGTTGTTATCAATGTTTTCTTCTCTAATAACTTGTCCTAAGCTAAAAATAGGTCCCTCTTTACAGCTACAAACTGTACAATCCTATTAATTGATCTCATATAGCTTGTAAACACATTAATTATTCCAAAATCATATCAGATCAGCTTTGTAAAGAGAAAACGTTCTGAATATAACATATGCAATACCTATATAAATTATTCCCTATAACTAAAGGTCAAAATGAGCTCATATTTAAAAATAACCTCAAGAATTGTAATGGATATAAAGTGTTAGTAGAAAAATATGAAAACAGAAAGAATTCAACATAATTTCAGATGCCACCAAAATAATGATACCAGAATTTTCATGTATCAGTAAAAATCACCATGCATTAGTTGGAGATAAAAATGTGTTGTGATATACAACTAATTGCCTTGGCTATTTAATGTATAAATAAATAAAAAGGTTTAAAAAAATGATCAATAAATGTTATTTCTATCTGAAATGACTAACACTGAATAAACATATGACTGATTTAAAAAGCACATTTTTTTACTATGCTAGTTTATATAAACTTAAAAAAATAGTAAATTTAGTAAAGCAGTAAAAATATAAACATAGCAAAATAGTAAAATATAGGTTTCATAAATATAGTAAAGAGCTGAGGGATAAAGAATTGATATTTAAGGAAAGTTGACTGAAGTGAAATGTCAGGATAAAACAGAGACCTGGTTAAAAACTAAAGTAAAAGAATTCAGTAAACCCAAAGAGACAATAAACTAATTAAAATTTGCACACACAAAAAAAGAATTGATATTTAAGTTTTTAAATAAAAAATGCAAATATGTATACTTATTTTGTCTGGATTTCTCTCCCCGACCCCCTCCACCCCCAAAAGCCTTCCTTTCAGACCATACAGATTTTCTCCTGTAAAATGTGAACTCAGCCGTGTGATCTCTGCTTTGATATTGGAAAACTGCTAATTACTTCTGTTATTAGTCGGAAAGAAAGCAGCTGAGGCTTGGGAAGAGAACCAAAGAGGAGGATGAATCAGAAGGAGAGAGGGCTTTTGCCCTGACAAACAGAAAGTGAGGAGAAAGCTAGAAGTAGGTCAATCTGGTCACAGGAACTTCCCAGGACTTATCAGGGGTGGATCGTGGGTGGGGGTGAGCATCCCTGAGGACACAAAAGCCATGTTACAGGGGAGGGGTCCGAGTAAAGGCAAATCCCTTCCCATGGAAAGGAAATGAAACGTCCTCATCCTCACACCATTCTCATGTTCTCTTTACTGGGCATCACTCAGGGATCCAAGACATGGAGCACCATGCACTGTGTGATTGGTGCAAACACCGGAAGGGCAGTGATTACTCATTTATTTAGGCAACTGGACAGAAAGGGAAAATAGAAGCCACTCTTTCCTGGTATGTTAGATATGCACCATAACAAAATATGTTAGCTTCTCACTGAGTGTGGAGGAAAATGATAAGACTAGCCTCTACTAAGTAAAGGAATCAAAAATGAAAATTACTCCCAACATACTCATTATGATCAATTTACAATGTGCAAAATGCCAGCTGCCTATTATTTGTCTATTGTGTTTTCTTTGCTATCTTTGGGCTTCCCTTGTTGCTCAGCTGGTAGAGAATCCACCTGCAATGAGGGAGACCTGGGTTCGATCCCTGGGTTGGGAAGATCCCCTGGAGAAGGTAAAGGCTACCCACTCCAGCATTCTGACCTGGAGAATTTCATGGACAGTCCGTGGGGTCTCAAAGAGTTGGACGTGACTGAGAGACTTTCGCTCCCTTTCTGCTTTATTATTGTGAATGTAAATACACAAGACGGGCTTCCGCAGGATCACGGGCTCACTCCAGGGCTTTTCCCCATAAGGCGGGAGTTCCCTCCGCCCCAGTCCTCCCACACAAGCACTGGTGGGAGCCCTGCTCTGTGGATGGAAATGGAGTCGTCTTAAGTGATGAACACGACTGTGGAATTCTCCCTCCACAGGCAGGGATTCTTCAACTTGGAAATAATGAAAATTAGAAGTGATAAAAACTAGAAGAAATGAGCAATAATAATAGCACAGAAATGACTGCCAGTCTGAAAAGAACCCTGTCTGTAAAGTTTACACAGCCCAGTACAAAAACGTATAAGACTCCCAATGCTCTTAGATTCAGATTTTCGATGATTTTAGCCTTGTTCTTTACCAAATAAATTGTTCTCATGACCAACTTAGCTCTCAAGGTGCTCAATATCTGAAAAAGAGTTTATCTGCTTTGCAGATGGTTATCTTCACTAACCAAATTTACTTTTGATGACACTTCAGTTTAGAAGAAATGTACATTGTACATTAGGAAGTCAGTTTTTTTGTAACTCAACAACTTCTGAGTGCACTGGCAAAGTTAACAAATTAATGAATTATTCATTAATTACTAAGAGATTCTTGATCACCCTTAATTACTGTAGTCAGGATGCAGACCTGCCAGGACTGGGTGAGGAGAGACCCCAGGCTACAGGAGAGGTCTACACGGCCCCAGTTCCTCCAGCACAGTAAATGCGGCAACACAACCGATGTCGGCATCTCACGTGGACACCTCTAGATAGCATGTCCCAGGGTGGAGAGCAAAGAACTGTCATTTGACCTTTTTCCTTTTTTTTCTTAATAAGTCAGTGGGCAGTGAGGCGACCTAGCTGTACTTAAACAGTCATAAGCTGTACTTATAAGTACTTAAAGAGCTGTACTTAAACAGATTAACAAGATTCAGAAAGAAGTCAGAGATCCATGAAACAAACAGGCTACAAATACATGTACAGCAGCAGGTCATTCAAAACAGGGAAATTATTTTAGATCATCATCATTGATATAAATATTACTGACAGTGTCCAATTTCTGAAACATATTCCCTTGGCATTTTATGGTATACACCCAGGACCTGAATTCAAGCTCTAGAAGGAGTGCTTTTTAGATTTAGATGTTGTGGTCAGTGCATGGAAGTATAGCTTTTCTCGAACTGATCAGTGATGTCATCATCACAGAAAAACGTGATGTCTGATCAAGGTCTTAAAGAGATGGGAATACCAGACCACCTGACCTGCCTCCTGAGAAATCTGTATGCAGGTCAGGAAGCAACAGTTAGAACTGGACATGGAACAACAGACTGGTTCCAAATAGGGAAAGGAGTACGTCAAGGCTGTATATTGTCACTCTGCTTATTTAACTTATATGCAGAGAACATCACGAGAAACTCTGGGCTGGATGAAGCACAAGCTGGAATCAAGACTGCCAAGAGAAATATCAATAACCTCAGATATACAGATGACACCACCCTTACGGCAGAAAGTGAAGAAGAACTAAAGAGCCTCTTATGAAAGTGAAAGAGGAGAATGAAAAAGTTGGCTGAAAGCTCAACATTCAGAAAACTAAGATCATGGCATCTGGGCGCATCACTTCAATGGCAAATAGATGGGAAAACAGTGGAAACAGTGTCAGACTTTATTTTTCTGGGCTCCAAAATCACTGCAGATAGTGACTGCAGCCATGAAATTAAAAGATGCTTGCTCCTTGGGAGAAAAGTTATGACCAACCTAGATAGCATATTAAAAAGCAGAGATATTACTTTGCCAACAAAGGTCTATCTAGTCAAAGCTATGGTTTTTCCAGTAGTCATGTATCGATGTGAGAGTTGGACTATAAAGAAAGCTGAGCACTGAAGAATTGATGCTTTTGAACTGTGGTGTTGGAGAAGACTCTTGAGAGTCCCTTGGACTCTGAGAAGATCCAACCAGTCCATCCTAAAGATCAGTCCTGGGTGTTCATTGGAAGGACTGGTGTTGAAGCTGAAGCTCCAATACTTTGGCCACCTGATGTGAAGAGCTGACTCACTGGAAAAGACCCTGATGCTGGGAAAGATTGAAGGTGTGAGGAGAAGGGGACAACAGAGGATGAGATGGTTGGATGGCATCACTGACTCAATGGACATAAGTCTGAGTAAGCTCCAGGAGTTGGTGATGGACAGGGAGGCTGGTGTGCTGCAGTCCATGGGGTCATAAAGAGTTGGACACGACTGAGGAACTGAACTGAACTGATCAATGTGGTTGCATCCAACAAACCAGGCTCCCTTTGGATGTCCTGTAGCATCTGTATTCATTGCCAAATCATAGATGCTGTCTTCTCATGTGCTTTATGTGCTGAAGTCCTATCACATGAGATGACAACTCGCATATAGATACACAGTTATTCATATAGAATGCTAAAGAACATACTGCTAAAATATTGATCATTACTAAAACTGATCGTCTTATGTAAAAGCTATTAACAACATTCAAGTATATAAAGAAGTAAAGTGCATATAAAGGGGTTTCCCTGGTGGCTCAGTGGTAAAGAATCTGCCTGGCAACTCAGGAGACACAGGAGACATGGGTTCGATCCCTGGAGTGGGACGATCCCCTGGAGGAGGAAATAACAACTCACTTCAGCATTCTTCCCCAGATTATTCCATCAACAGTGGAGCCTGGCAGGCTACCGTCCATGGGGTTGCAAAGAGTTGGACACATCTGAGCAACTGAGCATGCACACACACACACACACATATGTTAAGATATATTGTATTAGCCAGACAACTTAAAAGTTATATATGAGCCCATGTATGTGCATGCTAAGTTGCTAAGTTGCTAAGTTGCTCCTGTCGTGTCCAGCAGGCTCCTCTGTCAATGGGATTCTCCAGGCAAGAATACTAGAGTGGGTCGCTGTGCCCTACTCCAGGGGCTCTTCCTGACGCAGGTATTGAACCCAAGTCTCTTAGGTCTCCTTCATTGGCAGGTGGGTTCTTAACCACTAATGCCACCTGGGAAGCCCTTATGAGCCAATTCATGGTGACTAAAAATTCAAATAATACCAACCTAAAGAACCATATAGATGATAGTGAATCTATAATATATGACTGGCATGTAGTATGCACTTTGTAAGTATTCATGAAACAAAAAACAAAGTAAGGTGGTTGTATGCGCCACATTCTTGCTGCTGCTGCTAAGTTGCTTCAGTTGTGTCCAACGCTATGCGACCCCATAGATGGCGGACACCAGGCTCCCCCATCCCTGGGATTCTCCAGGCAAGAATACTGGAGTGGGTTGCCATTTCCTTTTCCAATGCATCAAAGTGAAAAGTGAAAGTGAAGTCACTCAGTTGTGTTCAACTCTTAGTGACGCCATGGACTGCAGCCCACCAGGCTCCTCCGTCCATGGGATTTTTGCCACAGTCTTAGTCTCAAACAAAATGCTTTTTAAGAGCTAGCCATTAACCTGACAAGTGTCTGTCGGCACTTGCAGTGTGCTGCGGTTAAGAACCTTTCCTAAATCCCTGTGACACGCCCGTGAACATAACAGATGCCGCCCTTCTGCGTTTACATTTCCCCAGGGAGGGCCAGACCCAGAATAACACAGTCCCAGTAAGTAAACTGTACGGCTCCAGGTGTTAGAAATGTTCAGTGCTGCTACTTTTAAACTGTATCACTTACTTAAATAAGTCATCTTTATTAAAGTTGAATTAGACATAATACAACTTTCAAGAAATAATTTCTCTGAGAGTACTTTGCATCTTGTAAGAATGAATCAGAAGTCAAAGAGAATCCTGGCATGTCAGCATTTCACAAGCAGGGGACACCCCACATCATTACCCCTGATATCGGTGACAAGTCATCTTTGAGTCAGACTTAATAAAACCATGAAGCATTACACACAGAGAAGATACGCGTTAGAAAAATGGCAGTCCTTAAAACATGATCCAGCATGTCTGCCACTCACTGACAGCACACCCTACTGGTCTCCACAAATGTGAAACATGAAATTCAGAAGCTCATGGGTGGCTCAGGGTGCTGGAAAAATGTTGCTTCTGCACTGATTGTGCAGTTCAAACTTACTCTGGGTGCCAGAGGTTCACACCCTGGTGGCCACACTTGTCCCCAGCTCTCTCGGTCAGACCTCCATGACCCCCCACCCCCGCCCTTATCCCTGATTCCCAGAAGATGCTTATTAACCCGCAGGCCTTCTTCACAATTTATATCAGAGCTTAGGAGTTTCCTGGGTTGTCTTCTGTCTAAGTATTAAGGAGGCGAAAACAAACATCTGTGTGTGGTTTTTCTGTCTCATAGAACAGCCCACATGCTCAGGGGCGAGATAGACAAGCCATGCTCTGAGCTCATTTGTGGAAGGACATAAAAATGGAGCGCCCCCTTCAGGAGTTTCACCCCAAGCTATAACACCTAGCAGCCTAACCTGCAGCCGGCTGGAGGTTAACGTGCCTGTAACTGAGCCGCCACACGGCTGCCCAGAGCCCGCCCTCTGCCCTTTCTCCTGGACCTCCAGCATGTGAGCCCCCCGAGGAAGCGCATATTCAGGCTAAAGGAAGCATCACTGGCTGTGAAAGAGGCAGCCCCTTAAGATCTCATATCATCGCCAGCTCACACTCAGCTCCTCTCTACATTTTCGAGGTATTTAGCTAAAGGGAACTTGTTCCTAATAACATTAAGAGACAGTGAAGGAGAGCAAAGATGCTTCCCTGGGAGCAGTGTTTATTGATTCTCTTCATTTAAATTAGAAACTCATATTAGGAATCAAATTTTCTAAAGAAGCTGCATTGTGTGAAGGGAGATCAATATTATAAGGCCTTTTCTAAGAAAAAATACATATGATATAAAATACATATTTTTGAAAAAAAGATCCTAAATCTGTTAAATAGTATATCAAATCATATGAAACAAAGTCGTTCGGTCCTGTCCAACTCTTTGCGACCCCATGGACTATCCAGTCCATGGAATTCTCCAGGCCAGAATACTGGAGTGGGTAGCCTTTCCTGTCTCCAGGGGATCCTCCCGACCTAGGGATTGAGCCAAGTCTCCCGCATTGCAGGTGGATTCTTTCCCAGCTGAGCCATAAGGGAAGCCCATCCAATCATGTATTTTCTCATTATACGTCAGCATGAAATTGCGTTTTGCACGCATGTGCGCTTAGTTGCTTCGTTGTGTCCGACTGTTTGCAACCACATGAACTGTAGCCCACCAGGCTCCTCTGTTCATGCGATTTTCCAGGCAAAAACCTGAAGTGGGTTGCCATTTCTTCCTCCAGGGCATCTTCTCAACTGAGGGATGGAACACGAGCCTCCTCCGTGGCTTGCATTGGCAGGCAGATTCTTTACCACTTAGCCACCTGGGAAGCCCCCAAATCATGTTTAGGTTAACTTTAATTAGTCACAACTAGCAAAGATGAAATAAATCTCTTTGCTTCTGTGATCTGTATATAGCCAGACTTCAGCAAGAAAAATATTTCTAATATGAACATTTTTGTCCAAAACATTTTTTAATGAATGGGAAAATTTGATGCCTGCAAAAAAAAATTTTAAATACATATATGTATATATATATCCATTGCATCAGTGATGCCACCCTGCCATCTCATCCTCTGATGCCCTCTTCTTCTGGAGATGCATCCTTGCATAGGAGCTTCAATGCACATGAACTTGGGAAAATTTAGAGAGATGGTAGATAGTGAGGGACAGAGATGCCTGGTGTGCTTCAGTCCATGAGGTCGCAAAGAGTCAGACATGACCGGGCAACTGAACAATATATATAAGCTTTTATATATATATATATATATATATAAGCAATATATATAACAAGCTCTTACACCGCCTTCATTCCAGTCAAGACAAAATTACAGGCCTTCTTGGAACTGGCTCTTACTTTACCCTAGACTGGGGGTCTGTGTATGAATTCCCCTGAAGCTGATAATCCCACTGTGAGTGGGACTACATTCTTTTTCCCTGTTTCTGGTTTCCATACTTAAGGCATTGCACTCACATCCTTTTGCTTACATATGTGCATGCCAAGTCACTTCAGTCATGTCCGAACCTGTGCGACCCCATGAACTGCAAATTGCCAGGCTCTTCTGTCCATGGGATTCTCCAGGCAAGAAAACTGGAGTGGGTTGCCATGCCCTCCTCCAAGGGATCTTCCTGACCCAGGAATCGAACCTGTGTCTCTTACATATACCTGCACTGGCAGGAAGGTTCTTTACCACTAGTACCCCCTAGGGAGCCCCATCATTTTGCTTAGTTTGCATCAAATCCACATATGTGGTTCAGTTAAAAAAAATTCTGACATGATTATTAAAATATACTAGAAACATGATAAAGGTTGTAATGCAGTTATGAATTAAAAATACTCACTGCCATGTTCATAGACAAAGGATGCTCCAGCTATCAGTCACTGCAGCGGCCCTGATAGTGCACACGAGGAGACTCAGAACAGAACCAGAACTCCCTCATCACCATCAGACACCGCAGCCACCCACCCACGGCACACCCCGAGAAGACTCAGGAGGAGAAAGCCCAGGGTGCTGGTCCCGGAGCGCTGAGATGTGCATCAGAGGAGTGTTTCAGTGAGCCCAGACTCCTGCATCTTTCACCAGCATGAGAAAGTGCTACATTCCTTGCAATCTCTGGTTTTCTTTAATTAGCAGTAATCTTTTGATTTGAATATCCAATTCATTGGGAAAAGATGCTGATGTTGGGAAAGACTGAGGGCAGGAGGAGAAGGGGGTGACTGAGGATGAGATGGTTGGATGGCATCACCAGCTCAAGGGACATAAGTATGACCAAACTCCAGGAGACAGTGAAGGACAGGGAAGCTCATGCAGGTGCAGAGTTGGACACGACTTAGAGACAGAACAATAACAACCTTCTGATGTTCTGTCCACCTGCCCTTTGTTGCAAAATCTCCTATATATCCTGACTCCACACCACCACCCCTCCCCCAGCAGACCAGTCTCTGAGTTATCTGAGATGCTACGTCCTGGGCTTTAGACCTCAGCTTATCCACTGGATAAAACATAATTCTCAGTTTTCTTTTGTGCATCTTTTTCAGCTGACAGTTATTCCAAAATAGAAAAACAGTGAAGATTTTAAAATGCTATTCCATAGTATAAGTTTCTATGTTTTTTTTTTCTTTTTAAATCACATTTTACTGACACTACTTACATAAACCACTCCAGTGATACTAACCATTCAAAACATCGTATGAAAGGCAACAGCCCAAAACACATAAACAGCTAGAGAGCAGTTAACATTTCAAGAATTGTTGACTCTGTTTGGAAATATGTCTCCATGGTCCTTAATAGACGATTGAACTTTTGCATATGAGCCAGAATATGGCTAGTGTTCATCAAAGTCATGGATAGTTAGCAAGAGTTTATGGCCCTAAACTCTTAAAAATTTTTTGTTTGGCAAACTGTTAGAGAATCACTGAATCTATGTAATAAAGAGCTTTGCTTTTGTTTTAATGAGTGTGCATTATCTATACAAAGGTCGTAACACTGATTCAAGATGCAGTTTTAACAACTTTATATTATCTGACCATAACTCCTCTTTTTTCCATCACTAGAAGATGTACTCCTACTCAAGTGCTGACTAACATGGGACCCATGGAAGAAGTGTAGAAATTATACCAGGCAACTCCTTTAGGCCATGACTCTATAAATGGCAGCATTTCCATATGAACAGGTACAGGGGTGCCCTAGTTCTGTGACAGAATATGTAAATTAAAACACAGAGGTGGTCAACCATCTATTCCAAATTCTTCACAGAAGAAACCAAGCATGAGCTCATGGCCTCTGCACTCTAGTTAGTTTCAGTTACCTGTTAATCTGTGCTTATGCTGAGTTACAACTTAAAACTCAGAAGGATTTAATGAGCTACAATTGGAAGAAAAACATCCCAGGAATGAAACCCTATAATAATCCGATTTAGAGGCTGCAGAATAGACCTCCACTTACTCCTCGGAAATCAAAAATATTCCCAATTAAAAAGAGATAGGTTATGTTGCCAAACACACACATGCTACATACTTTGGGACATAAATAGTGTTCTTACAGAATAGCTGGATGGCTGAGCATTTAGTTTCTCTGGAATATAGCTTTAGATCTAGGAACCTCTTCCTAGACTGTCTTCTTTGAGAAGGGTTGTTGTTGTTTAGTGGCTAAGTCGTACTCGGTCCTGTCCAACTCTTTTGCAACCCCAAGGACTGTAGCCCACCAAGTCTCTTCCATGGGATTTCCCAGGCAAAAATACTGGAGTGGGCTGCCATTTCCTTTTCCAGGGGATTGTCCCAACCCGGGGATCAAACCCACATCTTCTGCATTGCAGGCACAATCTTAACCGCTGAGTCACCAGAGAAGTGCTTAAGAAAAGTACTCAGAGGGCGGGGGTGGGAAACGACGCATGGGGGAAGGAGAACTGGATGGTTCTGGAAATTCACCAGCCTCCTCCAACTCAGGTAAAGAATAAAAGAGGGAAAAGGGTGTTCCCTTCTCTCCGATTCTGATAGTTCACCTGGGAGACATAGTCTTCCTCTGCCCCAGGAGCTCTCCCCGCACATCCTTGTGTCAAGTCAGAAAGGACTCCACAAGAAAATGAGGGAACAAGCAGAGAGACAGCTGGCTCATTTGCAAAACTGATACTAAAGTTGCTCAGTGTGTGCATCCTCGAAGCCTGAGCACACGAGTGTCCCCAGTCTGGGATGCTAGCTTTACAGTCTCTGCGTGCCCACCTCTCACCTCTCCTGAGAAACTGGTTCAATCATCAGTCTTAAGCATATCTTCTTTTCTCCCCTGTCCATGGTGCCCACCGCTCCTGAGAGGCCTCCCCTTGTTAGCCACACAGCCTTAGCTTATCTGTGGCTCATATCTGCTGTTTCCTGCCTCTAGCTTGCAGACTTCCCTGGTGGCTCAGTGGTAACGGATCTGCCTGCCAGTGCAGGAGATGCGGGTTCAGTCCCTGGGGCGGGACGATCCCCCGGAGAAGGAAATGGCAACCTATTCCAGTACTCTAGTCTGGGAAGAAAACTGTCCTCTCCCATGACATGAGCCTGGCAGGTTACAGTCCATGGAGTCACAAAGAGTTGGATGTAACTTAGCAGCTAAACAACAACCACCTCCAGTTTTCATCATATATGCATAATTGTAAATCTCATAGAGCATAGGCAGCGGATGGTATGTCCCTGCAATTTCACAGGACACGGCAGAGAACCTTGTTCGTGAGCTACCCAATAATATTTGTCAAGCAAATGGTGTGAACATTAATTAATCTATTGACTTGACAGCCAACATATTGGATGTACTCCTAACTGTACCTGCCTGAAATTTGACCATTAAAGATTCATTACATGAGGTGGTGATTGTCTTTTAAATGTAATTATGCCCAGAAGGGAAATGTACTATATTAGTAACCATTAACAACTCTCTGTGAATTAGTCTGTTGCTTATCAGATCAAGGGCATTTCTACTCTTTCCAATCTGAAAACAGATGATAGTATATTTCAGCCTCTTGGGGGTGGGTGGAGGAGGAAGAAGACATACTTTATATAAATTCTAGCAAATTCAGAAGGAGATAAAGAGGAAATTAAAGCTCCATCTATTTTCCAAGAAAAACCTCAACAGAAACACACAGATAGGACAATTCTAGATCACCATTAATTGAATGCAGGACCACATAGAATAAACAGGTTATAATAGCACTGTATTTTGAAACAAATGACAAATATTATTTATATTTCATGAATACCCTCAGGTATGAGATATAATTAATCTAACAATGTTACTCCACATCTGAGATAGAAGTGAGACTGCAACAGTCATTAATTTTGCATTTGATGAAATTCAGGTATTATGAGGTTGGATCTTTAAAGGCTAGACATGAAAAAGTAGATGAAGGCTACCCAAGGCCCCTTTCCTGGCATGTGTTATATGAGGCTGAAGAGAAAGCCTGAGTTCTGGGTGAGACACTATCCTTAAATTTTGAATTCACAGAACTAATATTTTTCTACAGGACATAAAATGTTCAGGAGAGATAATTACAAAAAGTAGAATTCCAGCCAAGAAAGACTTTTTCCAACTCACTGCATACTAAATTTTTGTTAAGAATGATTTCAAGTCAGATGTAATTCAGAGAATTTGAAAGTGATTATTGAAGTAGATTTTGGTAGAAAATCACTATTCTTAAACTAATGAATATTTTTCAGAATATCGCTGTACATTTTATATTAGTCTTTCTTCACATAAAATAAATGAGTTGTTTAATTTTTGAATTTTCAATTTGAAATGATTAAATTTATTAAAAATATTTTATACTACTTTTGCTGGGGATCTTTATATGTAACTAAAACCATGAATAATTTCAATAATATCATTATCACTTATTAATTTACTCAAACCTACTAAATGAATAAAACACAAACCCTCTATTTTGTCACATGAAGTATTAAAATCTCCAGCTTAGATAACATGTAATTTTGATCATATTTCATGTTATAGTTTGGATAATTTATTTTGTGCATGTTTTTTCCTGTAAAAAAATAATTCTTAAAAATGGATGTAAGTGTGACCCATTATTTCTAGAGAAGCAGAGAAGGATTTATATAAGGATATATAAGATTCTCTTAGGAAAAGTGTAGCAAGAAGGAAGAACAATTCTTTCAAGTAGATTAAAAAGGCAGAAGATGAAGGCTCTGCAAAGCTCACTCTGTTTGGAAAGGGGTAAAGGGTAGGTATGTGTCCCTTGAGGAGAGTCCTGAGGCCATTGTGAGGCCAGAGGTCAAATCACAAAGGACCTTCTTTGTCACTCCACAGAGGGTTAATTTTATTTTGTGTTGGGAATTTAAGACAGACAAGGAATAAAAACTAGGATATATGGAAAGCTAATTCTATATTTATTTAGAAAGAAATATTTATACAATATATTTTATAGCATAAGACAAATCACCTCTACAGAAACAATACTGATAAATTTTTTAAAAAGAAAAAATATAAAAACTTGAATGCTATTTTCCTAGAGCTACTGGACTTTTCCAATGAGCTGTGTGCAACAATTTTAGTAAGCATATCCAGTTTATACGAGCTTACTCAATCAGAATATTTATGTTTGTAAAGATAAATAAAAGGACAGAAAAGATAAGGACTCTTACATGGTTGGTATAAATATACATTACTAAAAGTTACACACTGAACTGTACATGTAATAAAATAGGTATAATAAACCAACAATTGTTATAGTTCTGTTGAGAACTGGTTTTGAAAGATTTACAACATACATTTTCCCCTTTGTATACTGAATGACTTGAAAAGATAATAAAGTTGATTTCCATTTAGTCTACTTTTTATTCTTTCCTTCTTATGGACAGCTTACTTTTTCCTAAAAATAATCTTACAGGAATTTTTAATTTACTCTCTTTTTATTTACTGAAGGAAAATAGCACAACCTTGCCAAGGAGAAGTGTGCAAAGATACACTATGAACGGATGCATAAACCCTCCTACTGGGGAGGAAACATAAACTCTGTCACAGAAGAAAGTCAGTCTAAAACTTTTGTAGAGTAAGACTATTTGGCTTCTTTGAAAACTAAAGTCTTACATACACAGACCCGAATGTCCATCAGAAGGTTATTATTTCTCATCACTTGTAAACACCAGAGGGATGTGAACACAGCTTCAGTGCTAGGGTGGTAGGTAGTACTGGGTGGTAGGACCACAGGTTTTTCACTTTATACTTTTTTTCTGTTTTCTGAGTTTTCTGTAATGACCACATGCAATAGTTATAAAAGGAATAAAGTTTGGATTTCACAGAAACTTGTTTCCAAACAAGTGAATCTTTAGGCAGGATGGCACTGTCTAATAACAATTTCTAAGTAGCCTGATAATCGCTAACAATTGATAACATATTTTTATTGCTATCCCTTCCCATGCATGGGCATCAGCTTTGCTGCACCCTGGATCTACCCTGATTAATATTCTGTGACCAGCTGGTCCTTCACACTCACTGACATCATCTTGCACTGTGGCTACTATTAATATTAGACTTGCCCTATCGTATTGTAATATTACACCCATCTTTGTTTCTCCCAACTAAACTCCATGATGTTTCAGGACAAGGACACTGCCTATTTCATTTGCAGACTTTCAATTCCTCTTCCAGAGTCTAATACACGAGTAAACACTGAAAAAAAAAGTCAAACAGGTATAGGGATGAAGACATCTGTGAAAAACTAATGCCTTAACCATTGGTTCTGTTTTTCTGCCACCTTCTATAGATGTCGTTTTTTGCTTCCTTCTCGTCCCCTCAGTTTTAGTTTCTGGTTTTCCTCTCCTGCCTTCTTTTGGAATGTTTGAATATTTTTTTTTAAGAGTTTCATTTTAATGAACATATTCACATATGTTCTTGCATTATTCTGTGTTTGCCACAGGAATTACAATGAGCATCCTTGATTTCCAGTCTTCCTGGAGTCACTACTGTACCACTTTGTTTCAACTTTATAGCAAATGCAATTGCGTATGCACTGCCTTTACCCCACACTTTCTTTTTTGTGTGTGTTTTGCTATGGTTATCATACACTTTACGACTACATGCATTTCTAATCCCCCAAAAACAAATGCAGAAATATTTGCTTCAAAATGTCTTATGTAAAGAAATTAATAAAATATGTTTTTCTTTCAACCAAAATATTTACCATTTATATTGTTTTTTTCCTCCACTGAAGATTTGAGTTTCTCTTTTATTGAAGATTTGAGTTTCTGTCTTATATTATTTTTCTTAAGCTTAGAAAACTTGTTTTAGTATTTCTTATACTGCAGGTCTGCTGGTGACAAGTTCTCTTAGTTTTGTCTCATTTTCTCTATATTGTGTCCTCATTCTTAAGGGATATTTTCACAGAGCTTGGTTGACAGTATTTTTTGTTTTGCCTTGCTTTCAGCACTTTAAAGATTATGTTTCACATGGATGGTCTTCATTGGTTTTGATGTAAAATCAGCAGTAAGTCAAATTGCTGTGCTCTGCACATAATGCCATTTTTCAGTGGCAACTTTCAAGAGTTTCTCTCTGGTCTTCAGCAGTTTGACGATGCTAGGTCCAGTATGATTTGCTTGTAGTTAGCTTTCTTCAGTTCACCGAACATCTTGGATCTCCAGTTTTGCCAAATTTGAAAAATTTCAACCATTATTATTTTGAAGATCACCTCTCCCAGTCTCTCTCTTCTCTACTTCTGTTATTCCAATTACAATTGTGTTAGATATTCTTACAATGTTTAACAGCACTATGGTGCTCTGTTTTCTTAGTTTGGTTCTTTGAGGTTTGTTTTATTTATAACCAGTTATTTTTTAATTTTTTCCACGTTAGGTAATTTATGTTGTCTACCTTCAGATTAACAGACGTATATGCCATTTTCATCCTGCTAATTCCTTCAGTAAACATATTCTTTCATTTCAGATATTTTATTTTCCAGTGCTTGAATTTTCACTTGGTTCTTATTTTATATTTATATTTCTCTGCAGAGGTTCCTAGCATTTTCCAACAAAAGTAATGATTCCTTTCCTTCTTTTGGCCTAGTTATAACAGTTGCTTTAAATTATTACCTTTATTCTATTATCTGGATTCTACTAAGCTTAGTCAATGGTTTATCTTATTTTTATTTTTTTCTCTTAAAATTGACTTTAAAACTGGATTTCTTTTTTCTTTAAAACTTAGTGTTTTGGGTAACTTCATGGTTTCTGGAATTATGAAGGTTATTTTTTTTGGAAACTGTGGAGTCTGCTATATTCTTACAAAAAGTGTTGATGCAATTTTGTTTTCTTTTATTTTAGTGGTTTTTTTTTTTTTTCCCAAGGAGTAGGTCTTTATATTTTGTTGTTGTTGTTTATTTATTTGTTTTTTAAGCCAATGATTAAGTTGGTTGGACTCAAACTGAAAACTCTGCTCTTAAAGGGAAGTTGAGGTGGGGTGGGGTGGGAGGGCGCAGGTTCAATCCCAGGAGAGCTCTTACACTTTCAGCTGTTCCTTTTGAAACTGCAGCTCTATGCCTGGTTCCAGAGTCATTTGGGTGTTGGCAGAATTGGAACTGCAAGTTGGGGCTCCCCTTTCCGGGTCTCCCTTCTCTGGGTTCCTCCTTCACTTTCCAGTGATGGCTGTTAACCCTGACCCTGTTCTCTGGGTCTTCAGTTCAGAAGGGATGTGACATTTGTGCCACAGTTCTCCTTGCCTCCCAGGGTGCTGCCTGCAGCATGTCCTGGACTAACATCACAGACTGCCCTCTGCATTCACTCTCCAACCCAATTCCTCCAGAATCTGCCTGCTTTTCTTTCACTCTGTGCTGCTATCTGTTTTTTCCTTCTACTTTATTTTTATATTTCATCCTTAGTTGCAATCACAGGAAGATTGAGTCAGATAGTTCATTTGAAATATCCTAAAATGCATTTAAAAAAATATTTTTGCTTGGCCCTCATGAAGTATTTGCTTATAGCTAACACAAATATTAGTCTTCAAGGAGAGTCACTTTATTTATTTTTGCAGTCTGTGTGCCAATCATGTTATATAATCATATCATTTTAATTCTTATTACTTTGGGAAATTGAGTTTGTTATTTCACATTTGTAGGGAAGAAAATGAACTAGGATCCATATCACTTTGGCAAGCTGTAAGCAGAACTCCAGTTGTGCTATTTCAAGTCCTGTGTTCATTTTCTTAAGTATAGGGAACTGAGTATGTGTGCATTTATGTACCTGCATTTTCTGTGTTTGTTTTGATAAGTAAGCATCCATGTGATTGAAAAGAGCTTCCTTCTCTCTTGTGGATTTCCCGGAATGATCTCAACACCTTAACTGGGGATTCAGAGATGGATTCGAGGCTTGGAACATTTCCATCATTGTCTACAATTCCTTGAGAGGGACTGCATATCCCTTCCTATATTCCCTTCTTTGGACACAGAGCCCTGCAGTGATGTGAATTCCCAGAGTATGAAATGCACAGGGTTGCAGGCAGCCTGAAAACCCTAATTTCCAGTACAACAATGCGTTAGCTTCACAATGGACACAAATGCTTTCGGAGTGGAACTAAGTCAAATCCATACAGTCTTCACTCACCTGTCACTTGGTATTACTATATCCCTAGAAGAGCCCTGTTAACATTATTTGTGACATTGGACAACACTCTGAGTTACACAGTGTTCTCCACATGTAAATACCAAACAAGCTATGTTTTGTAAATGTGGTGCAGACACAATAGCATAGCAACTCATGCTCTGTGTCTACTCTCAACTATGTCGTATTTCTGTATTATAATTACCCTGAAAACGGGGACAGCATGGACGCTCCAGTCCTTTCACTTTTAGACAAAGTTGAGCCTGAACACTTCAAAGAAAACCCATAACAATAACAGTTTTTAAATAGATGAATAGGTACATTAAATGATGAAAATGGGGAGGGGGAAGCAGGCCAAAATTAGACTTGACAGAGAGGCAGGAAACTCGGCTACGCTAGTATAAAATGGAGTGTTGTGAAGATTGACAGTTCTTAGTCACAGAAGAGCAAGGTCATGCTTAATGAAGCTAAAAAAAGTAAATTTGGAAAAAGCTGAGGGAAACTTTGGGAACGATACATTACTCTGTGAGACTGCCTTCCTCGGGTTCTATTTTCTCCCCATTTTCTGTCCTCTTCTGATATTCTTCCAGAGACCCTGCTACGTGTCTTCGACCCAGATGACACAAAAATAACCACATGATTAATCCTACAGTGAGAGGAATACATGCACTCACTACTCGGAAATCAAATAAATAAATAAAGGGAAATGAACTGAATTTTAATGAATTTATTCTGGGACATAATTCTGAGTATTGTTAGATTTAGATTATTTCTAAGTAAGTTGCCAATATACAAATATTGATTTGTATTTACAACTGTCCTATTTTCTGTTATAGCAATTTATAAACTTGAAAATCATCCCAAATAAAAATTTTCATTAAGAATTATTTATCTCAGTATTAATTAGTTTAAAAAAGTAATGTTAGTATTTGGTAGTTTAAAACTATTTGAATTCAGTAAAATAGTCAACATGAAATCCAGATCTGTGCATATATTTGAAGCAGTCTTAACCTATAAGAAATATTTTTGATGACTACCTTATAGATAATACAGTAAAATGTTTGTTTTTGGCTTTGGAAAGATTCCAGGTTATCAAAGGAAGATATATTTATAGTTTCTACTGCTGAATATTTAGTTTTGTTATAATACAGCAAGTATTAAAATAGTTCTTTGGTAGAGTTTATTACACCAATTTGAATCAATTTTAACCTTATCATGACTGCTACTTGCATATATAAATATGATTTATACCTTATACGATTCTGCCACTTTTTGGCCCACTAAAAGCAAAACTGAATGATTTTGTAAAGAACCATGACAATGAGCCCCCCAAACTATCAAAGAAAATCAAACATGCAGATTAACCAAATTCAGCATCTGAAAAGAAATAAATAATTTAGCCAGTGAACCACAGCAAAACTTTCTAAGTTAACCCATCAAGACTGAATGCATTTTGTACATAATCATTTCCTTTTTTTTTTCTAAGATTTTTTTATGTGGACCATTTTTTTAAAATTGTTTTTCCAGATTTTATTTTATTTTGTTATTGTTTTTACTTTACCATTTTTAAAGTCTTTATTGAATTTGTTGCAGTATTGCTTCTGTTTTATATTTTGGTTTGCATGCGGGATCTTAGCTCTCTGACCAGGGATCAAACCTTCACCTCCTACATTGGAAAGCATAGTGTTAATCACTTGAGCACCAGGGAAATCCCACCATATACCTTTTTAAAATGCACTTGTCCAAAACACTGTTTATGTTCCATGACACAATCTTACACTTGGAGCTTTATAAAATGTGATGCTTGAGGACATGGCACAGCATACATATTCCCTTGGGAAGCTAAGGAATCTGCTGTAAACTCTCCAGCTATAAATCATTTCACACTACTGTTCCACATATGACAAGAACTCAACTCAGTATCAACCTCTTCCAGGTTAAAATTCTTTCTTTCTTTTTTTTTTTTAATTCTGTAGAGAATAAGACATGAAGATCCAAGGCCACTTAATTCCATTGATTTTTTTTTTAAATTGGAGGCTAATTACTTTACAACACTGTAGTGGTTTTGCCATACATTGACATGAAAAGGCCATGGATGTTCATGTGTGTCCCCATCCTGAAAGGCCCTCCCACCTCCCTCCCCATCCCATCCCCCAGGGTCATCCCAGTGCACCAGCCCGAGCACCCTGTCTCATGCATTGAACCTGGACTGGTGATCTGTTTCACATATGATAATATACATGTTTCAATGCTATTCTCTCAAATCATCCCACCCTTGCCTTCTCCCACAGAGTCCAAAAGACTATTCTATACATCTGTGTCTCCTTTGCTGTCTCGCATACAGGGTCATCTTACCATCTTTCTAAATTCCATATACATGCGTTAGTATACTGTATTGGTGTTTTTCTTTCTGGCTTACTGCTTGCTCTGAGTGATCACTGTGGTTGAGGACCGTCTGCCTGATTCTGTTCTCTAAGTAACTGTTCTGAGATTTCATCTCTCCCGTAAAGCTGCAAATTCCTCTTCAACCCCATCTTGGCAGTAGTCTCTTTATAGGACTAATCACACTTACTAATTATGCATATTTTGTGTGTGTGACAATTTGCATCTTTCTTCCCTAATAGACTGTAAACTCTGCCATTGGGGACAATGCTTGCTTCTGCTCATTATAATAAACCTGGTACAAATGTTGAGTGAATAATGACGTTACAGTGAGCGGAAGATGTTTTCAGAATCATCAGACATAAAACTCTATTTGTAAATGCGAAGCACAGAAGAATTAAGAGAAAACAGGCTGGGGTGCTATTTTGCTAAGCTGAAAATTCTTTACTGCAGCACCTTAAATAAATGTAAATGGTATTTAATTCTAATGTTAATGATAGCAAAAGGATTTATAAGAATCTAAAAAAATACAGTGATACAATAAAAACACAAAATAAAGATAAATCACACACACATATATATATGAATATGTATGTGTGAAATCTGGATATGAAGGTTCTTAAGAAGTGAAGTGCTGGAATGTCTTTTTTTTTGCTAAAGAACAGATTGAAGCCAAAATATCTATTACTTCTAATATCAAAATAAGTTTTATAGCTACTGACATTTACTAACGTAAATGATTTGTGCAAAAATGTGTTACAGGTAAAATAAAGTGACTCTGGAATTTCATAGGAATTGCTAACTTAAAATGTCACATATACCTGTGGAGGATATATGCAATTGGTAAAATATTAAACAGTGATTCATTTAGTCCTCATTCTGCATAATAAAGTTAATCTATTATTATAGCATAACTCACACTGTACTAGGAAAATTACCTCAATTTGTGAGACATTTCAAATCACTAGGTTCATATTATAGACACAAAATCCTCACTGTAGAAATGGTGTGCATAAGCCCCATTTTTTTTTACCCCTTTCTTAGTGTTTCTAGCATGTCTATTTTTCTGAGGAAGTTGTGACAATGGGACCTTTGTTCCCAGGGTGAATTGGCAAGGTGGCTATTCCTAGATAATCAAAAGTGAGTTATCCAGTTTGTTACCTGTTCTCGCTTATCCATTTAAACCTGCAGACAGATGCCATATGATGTCACTTACAAGTGGAATCTACAGTTCAACACAAATGAACCTGTCGAGGAAACAGAATCCGGGATGTAGGGAATCGGCTGGTGGCTACCAAGGAGGAAGGCGGTGGGAGGACCAGATCAGCAGGTGCAAACCACTACATACAGGACGGACAAACAGCAAGGGCCGCCTGCACAGGCAACTATATTCAATACCCTTTGATGAGACATAATGGAGAAGTATATGAACAACAATGTGTATATGTGTATATATGTGAATCATTCTGCCATAAGCAGAAATTAACACAACATTGTTAAGTTGACTATACTTCAATTGGAAAACAAAAGGAAAGAAAAAATTTGCATTATTTATTTGCTAATGTTATATAAGAATTCTCTCACTCTAAAATAGATAACTGCTTCTGCCCTGTAGGTGCACAGGCTATGTAAAATCTGATAATATTATGGAAAGATGGACTTAGACCTTCTCTGGTTTACTGAAAACTGTTAGGGACTAAACGTTTGTGTCCTTCCAAAATTCACATGTTGAAACCCTATGCCTTGATGAGATGGTATTAGAAGGTGGGACCTTTGGAAGGTCACCAGGATTAAGATCATGAAGGCAAAGATCCCACAAATAAAGTGAGGTTGTAAAGCATCTCTGAGGGTATTTGCTTCCTGTCCCGTGTCCATCACACAAGGACATGAGAAAAGTCCACAGTCAGTCACCTGCAAGAGGGTCTTCCCCAGACCCCAACTATGCTGGCAAACTGATCTTGAACTTCCAGCCTCCAGAGCTCTGAGAAACAAATATGTGTTTATAAGCCCCAGTCTATGGTCCTCTGCTATAGGAGCCCGAACTAAGACAAGTTCATATAAATGAAATGAGTAAAACAGAAAGCCCCAAACTCACAACAAATACTAAAAAATACAAATGAAGACATGACTCATCCCCTCACTGTCTATGAACCTCCATGCCTACCTGTTGCTTGATTTACAGAGACTATATTTCCTAACAAGGCTCTTTTCAGCCTGCTCCAAACACAATATTTCCCTCTCATCTGGTGCGACAGCCCCCACCGTGCTCTCCGAGCCCCACCCGACAAGGGAGGTACTTGCATCACCCTCACTGAGCACTGGCCATATCAGGGGGACGTGTCTGTACTGCGAGGGATACCCTGGCTTTAGCTCCTAACCTGAGATGTGCGGGTCAGTCTCATCTCCTCTGCCACTCTCTCATTAGCTTCTGAAAATCTACTGAAATTTCCACTACACTATTTTGAATCAACAGATGTGTAGAAACCAACAAAGAGTTGACCTTATCTTTAGCTACATTCAATGGAAAGATCTCACATATGGATGACAAGTCCCCTCGAATTACAATGTCATAGCCTGGAATGCCGCAGTCCATAAAGGTGCAAAGAGTCGGACACGACTGAGCAACTGACCAACAACATTAGGAAATAAATCCTGGCTGACTTGAAGACAACTGCAGCTCAAGCAAAACCTTTACATATGTACACAACAGGATATTACTCACCCATAAAAAGTATAAAATAATGCCATTTGCAGCAACACGGCTGGACCTAGGGATTATCATACTAAGTGAAGTAAGTCAGACAGAGAAAGATAAATATCATATGAGATCACATGTAGAATTCTTTTTTAAATGATAAAAATGAAATTTTTTACAAAATAGAAACAGACTTGCAGACTTAAAAAAAATATGATAACCAAAGGGAAAATATAGGGAAGGGATAAATTAGGAGGTTGGCAGTAACATATACACACTGCTATAGATAACCAGATAATCAGGAAGGACCCATTATATAGCACAGGGAACTCTACTCAATACTCTATAATAACATATATGGGAAAATAATCTGAAAAAGAGGGGATGCATGTATAAGTGGATCACTTTGCTATACTCCTAAAATTAACACAATATACTTCAATGTGAAATTAAATTAAATTAAAAAACAAGAAGCCTTAACTATGTAGCAAATAGCCCTTAAGCTCAATGTAAATTAGTCAAAAGATCATAGGTATATATAGTCAGCACTTCAGTTTAACAATGAGTCCAGCAGGTGTCTACAAAGGGAAAATGTGTGTCTGTTAACCTACATTGGTGCCAGGATTGGTCGTTGGAGAAAAGTCTCTGACCCCAGCCTTCAGCTCTGCGAGTTTTTCAACAATTCACTTCAGGGATTGAGCAGTTCTTTTTTGTGTAAAACCCCAATTAGCAGCTCTCATATACAGCTACTGTGACTTCTAATATTATCATCAGAGATGGCTTTTAATGGTTATTGGTTCTTAATATCAAAGAGAATATACGACTTATTTTACTCTTGTAATCTGATGCTTCCTTAGTTCAGTTCACTCACTTAGTCATGTCAGACTCTTTGCAACCTCATGGACTGCAGCACGCCAGGCCTCCCTGTCCATGGCAGCTCCCGGAGTTTACTCAAACTCATGTCTACAGAGTTGTTGATGCCATCCAACCATCTCATCCTCTGTCATCCCCTTCGCCTCCCACCTTCAATCTTTCCCATATCATGGTCATTTCAAATGAGTCAGCTCTTCATATCAGGTGGCCAAAGTATTGGAGTTTCACTTTCAGCATCAGTCCTTCCAATGAAGACCCAGGACTGATCTCCTTTAGGAAGGACTGGTTGGATCTCCTTGCAGTCCAAGTGACTCTCAAGAGTCTTCTCCAACACCACAGTTCAAAAGCATTAATTCTTCGGTACTCAGCTTCCCTTATAGTCCAACTCTCACATCCATACGTGACTACTGGAAAACCACAGCTTTGACTAGACGGACCTTTGTTGGTGAAGTAATATCTCTGCTTTTTAATCTGCTCTCTGGATTGGTCATAACTTTTCTTCCAAGGAGCAAGCCTCTTTTAATTTAATGGCTGCACTCACCATCTGCAATGATTTTGGATCTCCCAAAATAAAGTCTGTCACTGTTTCCACTGTTTCCCCATCTATTTGCCATGAAGTGATGGGACTGGATGCCATGATCTTAGTTTTCTGAATGTTGAGCTTTAAGCCAACATTTTCACTCTCCACTTTCACTTTCATCAAGAGGCTCTTTAATTCTTCACTTTCACCCATAAGGGTGGTGTCATCTGCATATCTGAGGTTATTGATATTTCTCCCGGCAATCTTGATTCCAGCTTGTGCTTCTTCCAGCCCAGCATTTCTCATGATGTACTCTGCATATGAGTTAAATAAGCAGGGTGACAATATACAGCTTTGACATGTTCTTTCCCAATTTGGAACCAGTCTGTTATTCCATGTACAGTTCTAACCATTGCTTCCTGACCTGCACAGATTTCTCAAGAGGCAGGTCAGGTGGTCTGGTATTCCCATCTCTTTCAGAATTTTCCACAGTTTGTTGTGGTCCACACAGTCAAAGGCTTTGGCATAGTCAATAAAGCAGAAATAGATGTTTTTCTGGAACTCTCTTGCTTTTTTGATGATCCAGAGGATGTTGGCAATTTGATCTCTGGTTCCTCTGCCTTTCCAAATCCAGCTTGAACATATGCAAGTTCCCAGTTCATGTACTGTTGAAGCCTGGCTAGGAGAATTTTGAGCATTACTATTCTAGCATGTGAGATGAGTGCAGTTGTGCAGGAGTTTGAACATTCTTTTGCATTGCCTTTCTTTGGGATTGGAATGAAAACTGACATTTTCCAGTCCTATGGCCACTGCTGAGTTTTCCAAACTTGTTGGCATATTGAGTGCAGCACTTTCACAGCATCATCTTTCAGGATTTGAAACAGCTCAACTGGAATTCCATCACCTCCACTAGCTTTGTTTGTAGTGATGCTTCCTAAGGCCCACTTGACTTCCCATTCCAGGATGTCTGACTCTAGGTGAGTGATCCCACCATCGTGATTCTCTGGGTCATGAAGATATTTTTTGTATAGTTCTTCTGTGTATTCTTGTCACCTCTTCTTAATATCTTCTGCTTCTGTTAGGTCCAAACCATTTCTTTCCTTTATTGTGCCCATCTTTGCATGAAGTGTTCCCTTGGTATTTCTTATTTTCTTGAAAAGATCTCTGCTACTGCTGCTAAGTCACTTCAGTCATGTCCGACTCTGTGCGACCCCATCAACAGCAGCCCACCAGGCACCCCCGTCCCTGGGATTCTCCAGGCAAGAACACTGGAGTGGGTTGCCATTTCCTTCTCTAATGCGTGAAAGTGAAGTTGCTCAGTCGTGTCTGACTCTTAGCGACCCCATGGGCTGCAGCCTACCAGGCTCCTCCGTCCATGGGATTTTCCAGGCATGAGTACTGGAGTGGGGTGCCATTGCCTTTTCTGGAAGAGATCTCTAGTCTTTCCCATTCTATTGTTTTCCTCTATATCTTATTGACCTGTGAGGAAGGCTTTCTTATCCCTCCTTGCTATTCTTTGGAACTGTACATTCAAATGGGCATATCTTTCCTTTTCTCCTTTGACTTTCACTTCTCTTCTATTCACAGCTATTTGTAAGACCTCTTCAGACAACCATTTTGCATTTTTACATTTCTTTTCCTTGGGGATGGTCTTGATTCCTGCCTCCTGTACAATGTCAGGAACCTTTGCCCATGGTTCTTCAGGTACTCTGTCTTATTAGATCTAATCCCATGAATCTATTTGTCACTTCCACCATATAATCCTAAGGGATTTGATTTAGGTCATACCTGAATGGTCTAGTCTGAGAAGGCAATGGCACCCCACTCCAGTACTCTTGCCTGGAAAATCCCATGGACGGAGGAGCCTGGTAGGCTGCAGTCCATGGGGTCACTAAGAGTCGGACATGACTGAGCGACTTCACTTTCATGCACTGGAGAAGGAAATGGCAACCCACTCCAGTGTTCTTACCTGGAGAATCCCAGGGACAGGGGAGCCTGGTGGGCTGCCATCTGTGGGGCTGCATAGAGTCGGACACGACTGAAGCGACTTAGCAGTAGCAGAAGCAGTGAATGGTCTAGTGGTTTCCCCTCCTTTCTTCAATTTAAGTCTGAATTTGGCAATAAGGAGTTCATGATCTGAGCCACCGGAAGCCACTTCCGGTCTTGTTTTTGGTGACTGTATAGAAATTCTCCATCTTTGGCTGCAAAGAATATAATCAATTTGATTTCAATATTGACCACCTGGTGATGTCCATGTGCAGAGTCTTCTCTTGTGTTGTTGGAAAAAGATGATTGCTATGACCAGTGCACTCTCTTGGCAAAATGCTATTAGCCTTTGCCCTGCTTCATTCTGTACTCTAAGGCCAAATTTGCCTGTTACTCCAGGTGTTTCTTGACTTCCTATTTTTATTCCAGTCCCCTCTGATGAAAAGGACATCGTTTTGGGGTATTAGTTCTAAAAGGTCTTGTAGGTCTTCATAGAACCATTCAACTTCAGCTTCTTCAGCGTTACTGGTCGAGGCATAGACTTGGATTACCGTGATATTAAATGGTTTGCCTTGGAAACGAACAGAGATAATTCTGTCGTTTTTGAGACTGCATCCAAGTACTGCATTTCAGACTCTTTTGTTGACCATGAGGGCTACTCCATTTCTGATGCTTCCCATCAGTTATCAATTTGGGTGTGGAGATGGGCCCTCCCGCCTGCACTTCACTCCTACAGGTTCCCTTTCCCACCATCACCTCAGCGAACATGGTCAGAAGAAAACACAGGCCCCCAGGAGAACGGTGTTGTGCCCATCAGATGCCTTCTCTCCCATCTGGGTTGCCCTGAACACCAGCTACACAGGTGACAAGATGGAGCATAGCTGATCTTTTCATGTCTTCATTCTTTAAGTCACAAAATTTAATTCTTGCTTTTCACAGTCTCAGATGTGTTCTTTATACTTTGCTCCCAATGCTGCTACATCCTCTTCAGCTTGTTCCAAAATTCATCCCTGCTTGCTTCCATGGGAGTTTTCAGAGACATAAACCAAAGTGAGCTGAAACACATCTCTCTGCTTCCGATTGGAAATTGGCTCCTAACATAGCAATGTCCTTCCAGAAGACCTTGCATAGTCATGAAATCTTTTTCGTAGCCATTGTTACCCTGAATATGTGTCCCCAGGCTCTCAGAATCCTCTTTCATCTCTTAGTTGGAAAAACTAGTGCTATTTCAAGAAATGCTATCCACCAGTAGGGAGGAGGAAAAAAAAATAAGTTTGTAAGAAATGCTCATATGCCAAAGAGAAAGATCCTCAAATAATTGACATGGGAAAGACTAGAACAATTTTAATATCAGCTTGTACATTTCCAATGTCAAGTCAGTTTAATATTTTTAACCCTCAGCTACATTTCTTTTCATTTTCTTCTTACACATTTAATTTATTACATAATTCAACCATGAATTAATTGTCCAAGTCTAATTCTGTCATAATGAGTGTTTGAGGTTATTTTTTAACATAAAGTTTTAGATGTGAATATAGTATTTTTAAATTTTCCTATATTCCACATGTATTTCTAACTTTATATACTTTAAAGAAATAAGTTGTGACCCTTGCTTAGAGATGATGCTTTAAAATTATTTGTATTTACTGGGCTGCTTTGAAGCAACAAAAATGCTTACATTTTGGAATGCTGAGAATCTCACAAGCTTGGCCTGAGTTCTCCCAGAATGCAGCAGCAGCAGTATCATATCACTGATCTCTTTCTGGTCACACATCTCATTTCTACTAATTAAATCATCTAAAACCAGGCCCAACACTTTCCATTGCCAGGGTTAGTTCAAACAATGTGGAGTTTGAGGCAATTGAATTAGCTATTTAATCTTAGAGAGAAGGGCAAAACGTTAATTTAATATAATCTGGTCTTTCAGGATGTATGGAACATGTGCATTTATTGATGGAAATGAATGGACATAGCCTATCAGGGTAAAGTACAGGATTTTATTAAGTACTAGACCATGAGTAGATAAACAAGGTGAATAAGCAATGCCTGCATCCAATGGATTTAAATATATTTTATATAATGTATGTAGTCAAGCATTCTATTCAGCTTTGTGATGACTATTTTAACTGTGACTCAAAAACAGAATACCACGAGGCAGTTTCCCTCTTCAGAGGTCAGTCATCACAGTGGCCATCCCCTCACCATTGTAGCCATTTCAACAATGGAACCAGCAGAAAGTCTGATGCCACAACACTGAAGGTGTTTACTGATGTCTTTTACTTTAAATTAAAGGCACTTTATTAGGGGACATTACGGACTTCACCATTGGCAATCAGCTGAGTTAATACACAGAGGTACTAGTTCCTGCTTTCTCTCTTGTGGCTTTTGCTTAGTTCGTTTCTATGACTTGACTTGCTTTCCCCAGTGCTAAGAGAATCATGTATTTATTTTAAATAATGAAAAGCAGGTACTGAAGTCTTTTATCAGTTTAGTGGCAGGAAGTGACATTATGAGAAAAGATGGTGACCAGGAGCCATGCCGGTTTTAACCAGCATCACCCAGTCTGGTGCCTAATGTCCAAAGTCCCCCTGCTGTCCCTCTGCTAAGTGTCTCCTGATAGAGGTTCAGAGAAACATCATAAAAAAGTCTAATAATATCACAGGTCACTGGCATTATTAAGGTAAAATTTACAACATTTTTTCAAGTGTATCTCTTGTATTAAAAGAATGGGGAAATCATTTTGCCTTGTTGTTTGTCCATATGGAGAGAAGCAAAATGAAAATCATGGTGATCATCTTGTCTTTCCTTGAACCTGACCTCCTTAAGTCATGAGTTGTTGACCAATGATTACAAGACTAGGGCAGAGCAGAGTCTGAGTTCTCAAGTGATGCCTGGAGCCTTGCTTACTTTACCTGCTAAATTATGAGATCTTCACACTCTGACTCCTACTGAAAGTTGTTGATTTTTTAGAAACTATGTTCACTTGATAAGTAGCTTTCGAATAACACAATGAGGGAGGCAACTATGGCATGTTATGTTTCATACAACAAGCCTGGCATGCTGCAGTCCATGGGGTCACAAAGAATCAGACACAATTTGGTAACTGAACAACAACATGGCCCACAAAAAGAATTTGATTATGAAATTTTAAAGTATGTCTTGGCCACAAACACTTGCTTTCCCTAAAACAAACAGTTGTGTGAAAACTCGGAAATTCTCATGGATTCTCAAAGATATCACAGGATTATATACATTTAGTCCTTTGACCATTCTTGCATTTGACAGCAGTGTGCTTGGGCATAATTTTAAAAAATGAATGCAAGGTGTCTTCATGAGCTAATAAAACAAAAGTGAAAAAAAATAAAACAGGACAAGGGTAACTTTATTATCCTTTCCTCCCACTTTAATTGTTGAATAATAAATAAAAGATTAAGCTAAATTTTCCCATTTTCCCTGAAATACAGGTAGGCTTTTTTTCTGTCCATAATCATGACACTAGGATGTTTTGACCCAGGAGATGGTTTTCATTCAATGTGGGGTGGGGGGAGGGGAGAAAAAAAAACAGGACTGTAAATACAATGGTATTCAAAGGACTAGAAGTTCTCAAGGGGTAGTGAGGCAAGTCCTGTGGAAGACAGAAGCACAGGACAAATAAAACTGCAGAGATGTGCACAGTGTAAAAACTCACTAAATCTCAGGGAATACATCTGTGCCCCACAAGGGGCCGTGGAAGTGGCATTTGCAAGTTGCCTAAATATTCTGTGCATTGCTTTGTTATTCAGTCACTAAGTCATGTCCAACTCTTCAAGATCCCAATGATTCTGTGCATTGTTGCATATTTTATTCAAAATAGCACATGTACTAATGGTTATTCATGAAGCACTGGAAGAGCGAGGGTCCCTGCTCCTGTAGGTCCTGAGGTCAGGGAGAGGCGGTGGTGCCCCAGCTGTGGATTCACGAAACACGGTCTGGCTGATTCAGAAGTCTGGGATCATGGTCACAACCCTACGCTGCTTCTCGCTCACAGCACTGAATCCAGAGTGGTTTTAATGACTCCATATTTGATGAAGTCTGACATTTTTGGAAAAACCATAGCCTTGACTAGACGGACTGAGACATTTAGTCAAGGCTATGGTTTTTCCAGTAGTCATGTATGGATGTGAGAGTTGGACTATAAAGAAAGCTGAGCACTGCAAAACTGATACTTTTGAACTGTGGTGTTAGAGAAGACTCTTCAGAGTCCCTTGGACTGCAAAGAGATCCAGCCAGTCCATCCTAAAGGAAATCAGTGCTGAATATTCATTGGAAGGACTGATGTTGAAGCTGAAACTCCAATACTTTGGCCACCTGATACAAAGAACTGACTCATTGGAAAAGACCGTGATGCTGGGAAAGATGGAAGGCGGGAGAGGAAGGGGATGACAGAAGATGAGATGGTTGGATGGCATCACTGACTCAACGGACATGAGTTTGAGTAAACTCCAGGAGTTGGTGATGAATGGGGAGGCCTGGCATGCTGCAGTCCATGGCATCGCAAAGAGTTGGACACGACTGGGCAACTGAACTAAACTGAAGTTTTTGAATAAAAGAAGCCAACATTTGGTTTCTGGACTTGAGTTGAGCTAGGTGTTGGTCTAATATGCAAAGGGCCGGATAAACTAAAGACAGGAAAGAGATGCTGATTTCATAACCTCAACACACAACACAGCCTGTACATATGATAGTTTCTCTGGCTCATTCTTAACCTTTCTAACAACTGTTTGATAGAATAAACCCGGCCTCTCCTCCTAGAAACACAGTCTCCCTTCTAGGTCACAAACAGCCTGAACCATTGAACACACTCTCTTTCTAAAGGGCTTGTTGGCACATATGTCTGAAAAAGCTAATCTGTTAAAAAATCACAAGATGAATCAGACAGGGGCAATTCTCAATCTGCACAGAGTTGTGTGGCAGGCATGGGAAGGTTTTAAGTCCCTGGGAATCAGAGCAAGTGATTACTGCAATGGTTGGCTTCTTATTTACAAAAGAGCTTCGAGGTGAAGAGGAACATTGCTGGGGAGAGGCGAAAGTGAAAGTGAAGTCGCTCAGTCGTGTCCGACTCTTTGAGACCCCCGTGGCCTGTAGCCCACCAGGCTCCTCTGTCCATGGGATTCTCCAGGCAAGAATACTGGAGTGGGTTGCCATTTCCTTCTCCAGGGGAATCTTCCTGACCCAGGGATCGAACTCAGGTCTCCTGCATTGCAGGCAGACGCTTTAACCTCTGAGCCACCAGGGAAGCCCAAGGAGAGGCAAGCTCTGGACATCCATGACCCACCAACTATTTATTCCACAGCCTCAAGGGTGGGTGGGTGGTGAGAGAGAGCGGCAGAGGAGGCCCCAGGTTGGCCTCTGGTGGGCGACCAGGGACACACTTTTCACACGTGTGTTTGCTGCTGCCCCTTCTCCTGTGTCCTGTTCCAGGGTGAGGTCTCACACGTGGATAATAGGATTCTTAGGGTCTACAGTTCCCGGATGAAACATGTGACCAGCCCTGAAATAACTCATTCTCACTCTCTTGGATCAAGAATTTTGGAACCCTGCTGACCTTTAGTTTATTTGTTCGACAACATAAAAAGTCTAACCCATCAGCACCATCCAGAAGGAGATCACTCATGATGTAAGTGTTTTTCTCTGCAAAAACAGCTTTGAATTTCTGAACATGGAAACCCAGGGAAAGGCCAGAGACATTTCATCTGACAATTAAATATAATTTATAACTTTTACAGATAGTGGCTGTGTTTATCCTGTCCCAGGTGCTCAATTATACTCATTCTTACCGAAAAAGATGTCAACACAGGGAGAAGATGAACACAGCAGCTGTTTTATAGAGATCACGCACCACGATCCCTCAACTGACAAATATTCCCAATGGTCCGGGAAACCTTTAAATACACTGCTTCCACTGATGCTCCGTTTCCCATCCCTCTCGCTGTGTATCTGGCTGTGTGGCATGAGGGATGGGTGGGTGGGTGTGTGAGGCTTGAGCCTGGCACTCTAGCATGGCTATTTATTAACTACATGACTTCCAGTGGCTGACACTCTTTGGCCTTCAAGTATCTGACCTGTAAAAGGAGATAAGGATAAAAATCAGTCTGTTCTGATACACGGGCTTCTCAGGAAGATAAACTTTCATTTGAAAGCCATGGAATATTATATTTACATATGGTACCATAGTTAATTATATTCCTTGCTGGAGTTCACAAGCTACTGGTGATCCGTTTTACTGGGTCTCTTTTTGAGAGCATACAATATGTGATGTGACAGAATCTGTAAACATGGACTTTTTCCCCGTGAAGGACTGCTGTTGCAATTCTGTCACAGGAGATAAAGGGTGATTCATTTTAATACAAACCGTGTGACACTGAGTGATGACATGGCATATTTTACAAAGTTTACCAAGTCTATTATCAGACAAAAGTTACTACTTACAGGCTAAATAACAAGGTCCTACTGTATAGCGTAGGGAACTATGTTCAGTATCCTATGATCAAGCATAATGGAAAAGAATATGAAAAAGAATAATACATATACATATAACTGAGTCACTTTCGGGTACAGCAGAAATTAGCACAACATTGCAAATCAGTCAGACTTCAACAAAAGTAATTTCACAAATGAATGCAGTCTATAAGATACTCCTAATGAGTTTTATCTCCCATTAGGACCTCTGTGGCCCCTCCCACAAGGAGGAGGTCTGAACTTGCCCACCCATGAAGTGCTGTAACAGTGGAGGAGTGACTCCCCAGTACAGACCAGACACCTGGCCAGACTCCTCACCTCTGCACTCAGGCGCTCCCCATGAGAAAGAGCTCTTAGGTCAACCTGTGAGCCCGTCCACATGGCACAAAGGAACTGAAATCTCTTGGTAACATCAAGCAAGGATCCTTCTTGTCAGTCCCACAGAGGTGACTTCTGGGGACTGATGCTTCAGCCCCTAGATGACGGAAGCTCTACTCAGTGACTCGGTCTAAAAGACTCTGAACCACAACCACACAAGGGAGCCCAGCCTGAGCTCAGAACTCAGAGAAACTGTGTGAGTAACAGTATCTACTATTGTTCTCAGCTGCTGCATTGTTATCGGGCAACAGACAACTAAGAATGGCACTACAGTTCTGAGCAAGACTACAGTCACATCATACTGACCTAATTCACCTAGACAGCAGATTAAAAAGCAGACACATCACTTTGCCCACAAAGGTCAGTATAGTCAAAACTATGGTTCATCCAGCAGTCATGCACGGATGTGAGAGTTGGACCATAAAGAAGGCTGAGTGCCAAAGAATTAATGTTTTTGAACTGTGGTATTGGAGAAGACTCTTGAGAGTTTCTTGGACTGTAAGGAGATCAAACCAGTCAATCCCAAAGGAAATTAACCCTGAGTATTCAATGGAAGGACTAATGCTGAAGCTCCAATACTTTGGCCACCTGATGCGAAGAGATGACTCACTGGAAAGTTGACTTATTGGAAAAGACCTTGATGCTGGGAAAGACTGAGGGCAGGAAGAGAAGGGGCGATAGAGCATGAGATGGCTGGATGGCATCATCAACTCAATGGACATGATTTTGAGTAAACTCTGAGAGATGGTGAAGGATAAGGAAGACTGGAGTGCTACAGTCCATGGAGGTGCAGAGAGTGGGACCCAGTTGAGCAACTGAAAAGCAACAATAACTGAGAGTTACAGAACACTACATCCAACCACAGCCGGATATGTATTTTCTTTTCAAGGACAAATGGAGATGTTCACTAAGATAGACAGTGTGCTAGGCAGGATAGTGCTTACAGCTAACAAAACTATTTTGCATTGGAAAATGTTGTTAGGAGAGTAGATCTCATGTTAATTGTTTTTACCACAAAACAAAACACAGGGGTACAGGGAAACATCTGGGGGTGATGGATTGGGGTGATCACCTTGACTACAGTGATGGTTTTGCAGTACACACATATGTCCAAACTTGTCAGACTGTGTAAGTTAAATTGGTGCAGTGCTTATTTGTTATTTCATAAAAAATAAATTAATAAATTATGAAAAGTAAGTTATCTGACCACAGTTAGGAATGAATAACAATAATATATTTACAAAGATCCCCAAATACTTGAAAATTAGAGAGACCTCTCCTAAATATACTATGGATAAAAAAATTACAAGGAAACAAAAAAGAATAAAATTATGAAATTAAGATATATCAAAACTTCTGGAATTCAGTTACATATAGCAATATTTAGTGAGAAATATGTATCCTTAAAATGCTTTCCTTTAAAAGACAAAAACATAACATCAATCACTGAGGATTATGCCTCAGGACATTAAAAGGAAAAAATAAAATTAAACATAAAATAAGGAGAAGGAATAAAAGTAATATGAGTTTAAAAATATAACACATTTTTTAAAAAGGTAAGTGACAAAGAAAATTAACAAAGCCAAAAGGTGCTTCTCTGGGAAGATAATAAAATTGGTAATCTCTTAGCCAGACTGATGATGAAAAAAGAAACAGATACAACTGAACAACATTAGGAATAAAAGAGGGACCTCTCTACTGAATCTAAGGATGTTAAAAAAAAGAGTATAGGAAATATTGTGAGTCTTTTTGTCAAAAATTATGAAAAGTTACATGAAATGAATGAAATCCTACAAAAGTGTAACCTAGTAAAACTCACAAAAGATGAAACAGAACATCGTATCTGAGTTGATCTATATGTGTGGGAGAAATTTAATTTTGTTATTAAAAATCTTTCTACAAAGAAAATTACAGGCCCATGGGGTTTTACTGATAAATTCTGTCAAACAGTTAAGAATAAAATAGCACCAATTTTCCAAAATATTTTAGAAAATAGAACAGGAGGAAATACTTCCCAATTAGCATTATAAGATTAACAATGATAATAATAAAACCTTCCAAAGGCATCAGCAACAATATTAAAGGGAACCAAGAAGGAAAAAAAAAATGAAACACAATTATAGACCATTATGCTTCATGAACACAGAAAGAAAATAAAACTCTAAAAATTAGCAAATCAAATGCATTAACATATCAAAAATGGTTAGGGGTATTTGTCTTTGAAAGGACAAAACTGTAAGTGTGCTATAGGTTTTTTATTTTACTTACATTTACACCATTTATAATAAGAGCAAAAGAGAAGAGTAATTCAAAGAGAAACTATTTGAAATTTTTGTTAAAGCTTTTTTCCCCTCTCCAACTCTTCATTTTTACACTGAAGAGCAGCAATCCGTGAATACAAGAGTAAATGAAGATTTAAAAAAGCCAGAAATTAGAAAACTTTCAACTTGTACAGTAAAAAATGGACAAAAATTACCAAAATCTGTAAAAAGCAGAAACACTCTATATTGATCGAAACTGCCAAAGATAAAACCAATATAAGATTTTAAATTTGTAAGTCCCTAGTTTTAGCAAAATTTTCACCTGAATGTTTTAAATGATTTTGTTTTTCAATATATCATCTTGAAACAGCTTTCATCAATTTTACCTCTGTCTTTTTTCTTACCCCTCTGGGGGAGAAGAAATTGAAGAGACACTAAGGAACCCAGCTGTTCAATGAACTCTGATGGGACAGGCAGTGCAACAGGGAACCTACAGCAGTGTTTTTAATCCCCGTTTAACTGACACAGTCCTAGCAGCAGCTAGACCAGCAGTGATAACACTGGCAAAGCAACACTGATCAGCTCTGATGGCCAAGCAGCCAGTCCGCCATCTTTATTTCCCAAGCAAGGGTCTTCTTCCACTTCCACTGATCAAGAACTCCAGTCCTCAGGACAGCTGTTACAACTCAAAAAACACAGGGAATCGTGACCTAAGACAGAAACAGTAAGACATGGCTTGTGCTTCAAGAAAAGAAATCATCTACAGAAATGAGGTAGATACATAAGAATCAGATGACAGGCAACTTTGATTTATTTTTAAGGAAGCTATCTAAGTAATGTTAAAGTTCATAAGCAACACGTTTCAGGTTAGAAGTGTTTACAAACCAGGGAACAGGGTCCAACCACCTGAGTAACATTAGACTCTTGCCTCTACTGTGAACTTCTCCATCACTGATGCCACTGAAAGTGGACGGCTGTGGTACCCAACAATTTCAGATCCACTTGAAATGAATCGTCTCATCAGCTTATGGAACTCGGTAGAGCTCTTGCCCAAATAACCTGGGTGTGGAGGGATAATAACTGCTACCAGTCAGGGTCCTGAATAAGAAACTCCTAGTCTAGCTAGGAATTTTGGTGACACTTCTGGGAATAAGGCAAACTAAATGGAAACTCTAAAGGAAAAAAAAAAAAAAGCCACATAGAAAAAATTCCAAGGACCTCTTCTTTTATATTCTGACAATTTAGAAAATGATTTTGAATTGCTAAAATCATGCATGCTGATATTTTGGAATATCTTGGCTGCTCTAACATTTTTTTCAAATGTTAACTTTTAGGCAATGCATTCTTTGTAGCTTTAATCAGCTAAAAAAAAGGCCTAGGAGAAAAATGAAATAAACCAAACTATTGAGGTATACAACAACTTGGATGAATCGCAAGGGGATTAGATTGAATAAGAAAAAGGCAACCTGAAGTTGCATCATGAATTAATCCAGTATAACATTCTGACATAAGCCTAAAATGTCAATATAACATTCTGGAAATGACAGAATGGTAAAAGCGGAGGACAGACTGGTGGTTCCCGGGGTTTAAGAAGTGATGATGGGAGGACTGTGTGTGTCTGGAGTAGCACAGTGGGAGGGATCTGACAGTGGCCCCTGGCGGGGACAGATGGCACTGCAGCTCCACAGTGTCACCTTCTATATCCTAGCTATGTTACCGGACTCGAGTTTTCCGAGATGCTACCATTGGTCAAGGGTGCCTGGGATGTATCTGCATTATTTATTAAAACTGCATATGAACCTTTCATTAGCTCAAAAGAACTTGACTTTAAAAAGGTAAAAAGGTTTCCAACATTCCACAAAAACAGAGCAAACATCTATAGCAAACATCTGGCAGGAAACATATAAAATGTTTTCCATACCTAATCTCATTTATTCTTAACAATTATCCCATAAGGCAGGTATTATGATTATGTTCAAGTTGCAAATGAAGAAATGATTATAAAAAGTTAAGTAATTGAGCCAACGGGCTTCCTTGGTAGCTCAGCAGTAAAGAATCTGCCTGCCAATGCAGGAGCCATGGGTTTGATCCCTGGGTTGGGAAGATCCCCTGGAGGAGGAAATGGCACCCGTTCCAGGATTCTTGCCTGGGAAATCCCATGGACAGAGGAGCCTGGCAGGCTACAACTCATGTAGCCCGAACCTAGTCATTGCAAAGGAGTGAGACGTGACTGAGCAACTAAACAACAATGATAATTTAGCCAGTTAGTCAAATCTCAGAGCTGCAAAGTATTGCATTGATCCTCTGAATGTCTCTATAACCTTTATAAACATGCTAGAATGAAGACCCCCCTGGAGGCTGTGACATGTGTGAGGTCACATGCATATTCATAAAGCAGTATGTCAGCATCCCTCTCAGTAAGCAGCATCCCTCTCAGTAAGCAGCATCCCTCTAAGGTGGAGACCAAAACTTTGAACACAGAAGAAAATTTTGATTGCAAGCACTTCTACTCTTACTTGTTGTCTGAGCACAGTATCACTGTTAGACTCTTTCTGAGTGTACTTTGGCAGCAAATTCAGACTCATCATCAATCTGACTGGTCATCTTCCAATTCGTCAGGTTCTGAAAATAGGGCTCTTAGTGTTAAATTTGACACCCTGTATCAATGCAGGGTAGCCCTGAGTAAAGTGTGATATGGATGATGCAAGCTTTTCTAATGCACCAGAAGATTCTACTCTTCTTCATTTATCCATTCATGAAATATTTACCAAACATCCAAAAGCATGCAGCATCCTGGAACTCATCAGCCCAGGTAGCTATGGTCTAGCACCCTGTCAAGTTATATAAAGCTTGTGGTCAATTGATTCCTATGATCTGTTTCAAGTGAAATGCTAAATTTGTGCTACAGATTTCTTAACCTAAAATCAAAATTTTGTCCTCATCCTTGTCAAATTTCATCATGTTTCTCAGAGTATAAGAGAACAAAATGAAAGTGAATGTTGGCAGCAATTAAACTTGGGATTGAGGCTTTTTAAAACCACTTACCAGCTGTGTGGTTTGGGTAAATTACCAGACGGTTCTGAGTTTCTGTTTTCCTCATTTTAAAAATGGAACTGAGTCCTCCCTGGGAACTGACCTCAATTGGCTCTGGAGACCTGCATCACCGATGGTTATTCCCTCTCCCTAGCCAGCCTTCACTCTTTGGTTGATGAGGGGTGACAAAAGGGCCCCATCTGTTGCATAGTTGAGGGCATCTCAGCATGTCCGTAGGGGGCCAACCCAGCTCCAAGCCCCCTGAGGAATCTCTGAGCCTTCCCCGACAATGGCATCAGGTGGCTCAGCGTCTTCTGTCCTGCCCAGCTTCCTTCTCTTTACTGGAGAAGACTTTCCAAGAGGCACCCACGCTCCCTCCCACCTGCATGTAATCCCCTGCCCCAAGTCTGGATCTGCTTCTTGAAGAACAGAACCTAAGATGAGGCTTCTTGACACTCTGAGCAGATGATCTTGCCCTTTTGTGACAGAGAAAGTAGAAGCTCCCATTGCTATCCCTTTACCTTCCAATCTACCTACCTCAAATTCATCCTGTTCCCATCCCCTGTCCAGCAAACAAAGTGTGTCTTTCTGCGGACATCATTTCTGAATCTACACACTGGCCTCCATTCTCATGTCCTCTGTCTCCTTCTCGTTGCCATAGTTCTGGTTCGAAACGCTCAGACATTCTCCTGTCCGCACTCTCTTGGAACCTTCCTGCCATGAGTCTGCCCCTCCCTTCTCTCTGGTTGAGTCTCTCAGGTGCATCCTGTCTCTGCCATTCTCTTCCTAGATTCTTTGGCAGTCTCTATTATGTATTTTAATATTTTCTTCCCATTCTCTCCAATTCTTCTCTACTTTCATCATCTCCTTCCTTGATTATTCATCTTCTTTATTTCTATTTTCAATCCATGTCTAACAGCTGAGAAGTAAAATTAAATCTTTCAAGAAACCTTAAAAACTAGCATTCTCTGACAATCATGTCTCCCACATGGACACCTCTAACGTCCTTACACTCTGTACAGAAGAGCGTGACATCTCCGTGTTCACACCTTCAGCGCCTACATCAGTTCATTGCATTTGACTTGCCAACCACTGACTCCACTGGGGCTGTTCTCACCAAGGTGAGATCACGCTGCTGTGCAACAGAGGGTTTCAGCTCTCATCCTCCTGGACACACACATGCACCCAGCCCACTCATCCCCCCACCCTCGGGAATTACCGCTCTCCTGGCTTCCACACACCAGCCTGTTCTGCTCACCACCTTGTGCCTCGTACTTATCCTTATATTCACTGAACAGCTGTTTTCCCCAGAGGGTCTTTCCTAACTTCCAGGACAGAGTGCATGTCCCCCGCCGGCATCCCCTTGCTTAGGTTATCAAACCCAAATGTGACAGGGACACCTAGGATAAGATGCCGTGGGCTTGCCACCAAAGCCTCCAATTAAATGATATAGGTGGGATTCAGGAAGTGTCATTTTAAATCCAGCCTCCCAAGTGATGGCATCATTGTTATTATTTTTAATTTTGCCATTCCTTTCTACATCTTCATTTCAATCAAAGCTTAAATAAAGAGAGCAAGCCAGAGAAACCTGTCATTCCAAATATCCAAGACTTAGAGCAGTTACATTTAACACAATCTGAATTCTGACTTTCATTAACTAGTTTTTATACCAACTCCATTAAAGTTAAAGGCAAATAATCAAAACTTACTTACATATTATTAGTAGAAATTAATGAGGAAGTGTTTATGAACTGTTTAGTAGAAAGTGTCCATGAAAGGAAATTACCTCAGTGATTATTCTATCAATATTTATTATTGACACTTTGCCTATTCATCAATTTGGGAGCATCTCTTTTTAACAGCAGTGATGCCACCAGCCTACTTTTGCATTTTTATGAGGCTATAATATGCATAACTCTTTAATATGTTACTGAATTTAAGTTAGACAAAGTTTATAGTATTAACCTGCTTTATTAGCCTCATTTAAGGAATGATATTTGACATGGATCTATCAAATGAAATGGAGATTTTTTGAATGAGCAAAACCAAACTTGAATATGCATATATCTGTTGCTTTTCTGTGTGTTTAACTCCAGAAACTCAATATTGACAGGTTGCATGCATAAAATATTTTATACTGTTTTGAGTGGAACCTTGAATTTTGATTTACAAACAAAGTGATTTTTCAAAGTGACTTCATTGAAAAATATGTTTGGCTTAATATGAAAAGCTATCATTTAAGCTTTGTGGTCAATCAGTTCATACTTTAATTAGGAAATTAAAATAAAAAAAAACTAGGTAATGTTGTTTATAAAGGAAAACATTAAACAAGACCCATCATCTATTATGCCTTAAAAATAAACCACTACCTGCCAGCTTTCCCACTCTGTCTGCTCTTTAACTAACACCTGGGTCTCGATCAGATGTGCTTAGCTTCTTCAAGGACAAAAATGGGAAGGCTTTGGAATAGAAAACAAAATCAGAAAGTTAGAAATAATTCACATTGCATCATGGAAAGCACTAGAAACCTCTTCAGTTCTTGGATTATATTTCTTTAACAATACTAACTAAGAACCTAAATTTGGGGATGTAGACCTGGTATACCAAGTCTAATAAGAGTTTCCAGAACCTTACAGATGCTCCCTAATCCCGATGGCTATTACTAGGAACTGGAATAAGAACTAAATATAATGCTTTCTTTCCTCAACTCACGTGATAGTCTGAGTACAGTCAATGAAGTTGTCTTCATAAATTAAACCAACACACATGAAAGAGTCTGAAGTGGTGGACTATAACTCAGAGCTCTGTGCGGGCTGTGAAGAGCATATTCCTTAAGTAAGATGATGAAATAGAAATATTTGGGAAAAAGAGATCACGATGCTACCCAGCACTGTCTACATTATCACTCAGCATGGAGGCCAATCTTGTGAGGAGACAGTGAGGATGAAAATTTTAATAAAAGCAAAAAAAGGAATTCGAATTTCACAGAGTTTATAATCCATTTCTGATTTAATAAATGTCTAATTATAGTTGCAATAATTCTATGATTGAGTTACAAAATGTGTTCATGGAGAAAAAGTTCATAAACATAAAACAAATTAATTTGTATGCACTTTTGAATTATTTTTACTGAAGGTATTATTTGCAATTTTGCTCCATATTGCAAAACCAAAACAAATAGATGGATGTTTTAAAAAGCATCTGATCCTTGTCTCCCATAAAATTTTATTACAGCAGTCTCTATATAGCACAGGGAACTCTACTAAATATTCTGTAATACCCAATAAGGGAAAAGAATCTGAAAAAGAATGGATATACGTGTACGTATAACTGAATCACTTAGCTATGCACCTGAAACTGGCACATTGTAAATCAACTGTACTCCAATATAAAATAAAAGTTAAATGAAAAAACACCACTTGATCATTCTGTACTAGTAGAAGATGGTTATAAAACTAGCACTGAGAATTCCAAATGTGGGCAACCGATGTTCCAGTCAATTGGTAACATAATTGCACAACATAATCATCACAGGCAGAGTAGTTAAAAAAATTATAGTAACTACCCTGTGACCAGTTCCTTAAAATCTGATACTTACTGATGTCTGTAAATATTTATAAAAGCTGATAAATATACATACCTGTGTACTGGTAGGTACAGAAATAATCTGTTTATTTTTTTATAATTTAAAGGAAGCCCAAGTTGTAATTATAGGTGAGTAAAAATACCAGAAAGTGGCCTTATTCTCAAAATGGAGTACTTTGCAATAGAGAAATGGATTACGGAATTTTATCAAAATTAGACTCCGCACTATAAAATTGTATTGGTTTTAAATATACCAATGTACCCAGTTCTCCATTTAAAGACATCACCCAGGAAGAGGGATTTAATATAAATTCTACTAGACATTTCATGCATCTAAAAAAAGCTAAGCTACTTTTATATAATAATATTCAGCATATTTCTCAGGGCAGGGGACATTTTTTTTTTTCATTGCCTGTTGTACTTAGAAGCCTAAGATTGACATAATTCTGATTATCCTGAGAGGAAAAACTTTTTCCTTAGGAAAGCACTATGTAAATTCTACCAAAGAGGACATTATCAAATTCTATTACAAATTAGTAGAACTTTCTTGATAACCGTTTAAACGCATTCCAGAGAAAGGTGAAGAAACATGTGAAAGTCCATTAATTTGTTCTGGAAACTTGAGCTGGGCAAATCCAGGGACCCTCCCTGGTACCCTGCTGCCTCTGTTGTCCAGCTGCTGGGAAACCATGGCAGGAAGCCGCCCCTGACCGTGGACCCCTGGTCTCCAGGTTGACCTCCTTGGGATTCCTGTATGTTCAACAGATTACTGCATAGGAGAGAATTAAGTCCCCTAATTTTCACTGCCTCTAATCTTTAGTAAAATGATAATTAGACATGCAGTTCTTTAAGTTTTAGCGAGTATATTAAATAAGTGAATAGGAGGATTTGGGAAACTCATTTTAAATAAATGTGATTATATTTCTCAAAACTGCTAATAATTAGCGTAACATCTTATGCAACGAGAAGAATGAGTTGGATAGAGACTGCATTAAATAGCTTTTTAAAATCCAAAAATAACTCATTAGGTGCTTTTTAAGGAAATATTTTACCTTCATCTGTTTTTTAAAAATAATTTTGACAAGCTTTTGAGTTCCCATATTTTCCCTTTGGTCAACTTCCCTTTCCTTTTTTTGTATTATTACTATTTTTTAAATACACTCCATTCTTTTAAATGTGTTCTAATTAAAGCAGTTTTGGAGACTGGATAATCATTCTAAGTGGACTTTACATAATTACTTCAGACTTTTCAAGTCACAGATTTTCTCGGTACATATTTTTCTTTGATTCTTCTCTCTCCCTCTCATTTCTATGTGGAGAGTTATTCACAAAGAGGGTAGGATTTATTCACAGAAAAGACCCCTGAGAAATGCTGTGAACAAATCTACATTTATGTAAATTGCTAGATGTGCCATAGTTTGAACAAGTTTTGTTTTAAATATTTAAACCATGTTATTAACTCAAATGTCCTTGTGTCTAAAATCCTGAGCCCTAAGTTATACAAGCCAGATTGACTATTTTCAGTTTTATATTAACAAGAAAACAGAAAAAATTAAATTTCGCATTATGCAAATAATTAAGGTATAATTTACCTATATTTACATATTTTGCTAATTACACTAAAATCACCTTTACATTAAAACAGTCTCTCCTAAACAGTTTAAATAAACCAGCCTTTAATTTACATGTGATAAATACAAATATAATAGATAAGTTATACTTTATATTTGATATGATAAATATTAAATATGTTAAATGTTAAAATTTTGCCATTTCTTTCTGCAATGCATGAAAGTGAAAAGTGAAAGGGAAGTCACTCAGTTGTGTCTGACTCTTCACGACCCCATGGACTGCAGCCTACCAGGCTCCTCTGTCCATGGGATTTTTCCAGGCAAGAGTACTGGAGTGGGGTGCCATCGCCTTCTCCTTAATGTATAATATTAAATATATAATATAAATTAATTAAATATAATAATATTTAATATTAAATTTTAATATAAATATTAAAGACAAATTAGTTATTTAACAACAACAGGTACAATCCACTTGAATTTGACTTGAAAAATTAAATAGATGCTACACAGATTTACATGTTGGCTCACGATTTAAAGGAGTCTATTGTAAACTCTTTCACGTTCTAATAACGTTCCCTACATCATATGCGTGTGTGCTTGTGTGCTTAGTCTTGTCGACACTTTGCGACTACAGGGACTGCGGCTCTCTAGGCTCCTCTGTCCATGCAGTTTCCCAGACAAGAGTAATGGAGCGAGCTGGCATTTCTGTCTTCAGGGGATCCTCCCGACCCAGGGATTGAACCTGAGCCTCCTACCTCTCTGGCACTGGCAGGTGGATTCTTTATCGCTGTGCCACTGGGAAGTCTCTTCTATGTCACATAAGAAGGACAAACTGAAATATACATATACATATATATATATATATATATATGCTCCTGCTAAGTTGCTTCAGTCGTGTCCGACTCTGTGCGGCCCCATAGACGGCAGCCCACCAGGCTCCGCCGTCCCTGGGATTCTCCAGGCAAGAACACTGGAGTGGGTTGCCATTTCCTTCTCCAATGCATGAAAGTGAAAAGTGAAAGTGAAGTCGCTCAGTTGTGTCCAACTCTTAGTGACCCCATGGACTGCAGCCCACCAGGCTCCTCCGTCCATGGGATTTTCCAGGCAAGAGTACTGGAGTGGGGTCGTTGCCTTCTCCATATATATATATTTATATATGATAGGATGACTGAATGTTAGTGGGTTATGACTGAGAGGGGAGAGAGAGTTCACAAGAACAGTAACAACAAGTGTGAGCCCTGTGTGCAGGTGGCTGAAGGGGTCGGGTGGGGATGGTGAGTGGTGCGTGTGAGTCCCTGGGGATTTAGATGCGAGGCAGTCCATGCAGGGGCGATGTCATCGTCATCTGGAGATGATCCTGGCTTGGGTCTGTGCTGTACACCGAGGGTGACATCCCTTCATATGACCCAGGGTGACCCAGGGGACGGGGTGGTGATGAAGTAGAGAGGAGTCAAGTGCCACCTGCAGGGCCCAGGCAGACTCAGCTGGGACTCAGCCTCAGAGGGTGGGTGGTCCTAGGAGGGTCAGAGGTGCACACAGGCTGGTGGCTTTACCGTAAGGAGGGGGCCAAGAGGGGGATCAGGACCACGTGTGGACTGGGGACGGAGCAGCAGTGCAGGGCGTCATCCACATGTCAGTTGCAGGTGTCTCATCTTGAGACACTCACGGGGGATGTCAAGCCAGCAGTGTGACTCAGAGAAAGTCAGAAGATGGGTCTTTGCTGGGATGGACTCAGTGGAAGCCACCATGATACAGAAGCATTGCAAATCCAGATGGGTGCTAGCTCCCAGGAGGGGAGTTTAGGGTTAAGATTCCAGCAAGAATAATGGCATAACTGAGATGTTGATCTAAAAAGTGCATGAGATAAACAAGGCCGATATACACAGAAGTTTCATGTAGGAAAGAATGCTCAGAAATTCTTTAAGGGAAGCCTGGTGTGCTGCAGTCCACAGGGTCACAAACAGTCAGGCAAGACAGCAACTGAACAACAAGCATGTATAATTGTTTGGTTTGCATTGGAACCTATTTAGAAGTAAAATGTTGCAAGCTAATCATGGGCAAGAATAAAAGACATTCTAAACTCTCAAAGCACATTCTGTCTCAGTATTTTATTTTTGTGATTATACAAAAAAAATAAATAAAATGCCATGCATTAAAGAAGAAGAACAAAATATTTCTTAACTAAAAATTGGAGGCTGTCAGACATAAGATGATACTGAAATAATTGCATGGTTCCTTCAGCATGTCCAGAGCATTGATTTTCTACAATAAGTGAAGATGGGCTCCGAGACCAATTTCCTCTCTTCAGAATGGAACCGCTGAGCTGAAACTCACTGAAAGTCATCCCAGACTTTCCCTGATAGCTCTTCAGGCAGCAGGAAGGACAGAAAACAGGCCCTTGGAGATTGTGTTGTATCTGAGTCACTGCATTTGGGTCAGCCCAACAATAGGACAGGCCTGAATTTCCCCGTGGAGCTTCCAGAGTGGTCCCCACAGAAGCTTGAAGCTCTAGACCAAACACAAAGTCACACAGGGAGGGAAACTGTACCAGAGGAGCTCAATCTAAAAAATTTAAGAATCTCTGAATTAATAGGGGTGGGCTCCAAATTTAAGAAAGCCAATAAAAATTTAAAAAGTAACAAATCTAGACATTAAAGTCTGATAGTAAGGGCTGATAAACTACCCCATGAAAAGGTACCTTTGGTCTGTGCTGTGACAAAATCAAATTATAGATTAAAAAAAAAAAAAAACTTTACTAAGACATTTGTTGAGGAAAGACATAACTCAAACCAACCAAGGACTGGAAAACCAGTCACTCATTCCTCCACATGTAATCTTCTAAGAAAATTACGAGAACATCATATGAGTGTTGTTTCTCACCCAGAAGGAAGCATGGAATGTGTCCCACAGTACCTTGTAACCCATCATTTTTGACCTACTTAATGATGGCGTGGGTCTCAGGTAAATAATTCAACCAGGGGCACCCCTAAGTTCCAGAAGTTTTCAGTTATTCCAATTTTATCATCATTGCCGAGGAGAAGCTTTATTGCTGAAAGTAATTTAGATGTTTAAGCCAATGTATCAATCCAAAGAGGTGGGTAGCGATGAAATATCTGGCAATTATTTTTCCATCCCCCACCTTTTTTCTAATTAGTTGAGCAAATTAATCATGAATTCATCATTCATGAATCTGTATTCCCTGATTACCACACAAAGAAGTGTGGTTGTCAGGAATCCTGTTCCCTGGTGTTCACACAAAGCAGTTGAAAACTATGTCTGCCCAATGACCTGCACATGAACTTCAGAGCTACATTCACAGTAACTGCTAAAGCTGGAGTCAGCCAAGATGTCTTTCAGTAAGTTACTGAATCAACAAACTGTGGTCCAGACAGACAATGGAGTATCGCTCAGCTAAAAAGAAATGAGCCATCAAATCCTGAAGAGACACAGAGGAAACTTAGATGCGGATGACTAAGTGAAACAAGGCAATCCAAAAAGGGTATATGCTATATGATTCCAACGTTACGATGGTCTGGAAAAGGTGAAAATATGGAGACAATAAAAAGAGCTGCATTTGCCAGAGGTCACAGGGAAGGAGGGAAGAAGAGGCACAGAGAATTTTTAGGGCAGTGAAAACTACCCTGATTTATACCATTAATAGAATTAAACTCTTATGTGTGCATCACTATATTGCTGTTGCTCAGTCGTGTCTGACTCTTTGCAGTCCCATGGACTGTAGCCCAAACAGTCTTCTCTGTCCAAGGAATTCTCCAGACAAGAACACCATAATGGGTAGCCATTCCCTTCTCCAGGGGATCTTCCCGACCCAGGGACCAAACCTGCATCTCCTGCGCGGGCAGGCAGGTCCTTTACCACTGAGCCCCCAGGGAAGCCACAGAATGCACCACGCAAGGAGGGAACCCTAAAGTTACCAGTGGACTCTGGGTGACAGTGACCTAGCAGTGGAGGTTTCCCAGCTGTAACACATGGACCGAACGACGGGGATGCTTGTGATGGGGCAGGCTGTGCATGAGTGGAGGCGGGGGTGGATGGGAATCTTTGTACCTCCCTTTCAGTTTTCCTGTGGACCTATGGCTCTAACAAAATCTATTAAACATATTTAAAAAAATAGAAATGGGGCTGTACTTCCCCTCATTGAGCCCGATATGTTTTACGGGCCATTCACTCATTTCCTTCTACTATGTTTATCATTGTAGCTCAGCACATAGTATATGGTCACTAAATAAAGGCTGACTAAATTAATCACTTATCATACAGGATGCTTAGAATGAGAAACTGTTTTCTTATTTGTAATGGATAAAACTTAGAACCAGAGAACTAGAGTACAGTCCCAGATCTTTGTAATAAAACTGGGTAATGATGGACCCCTTATTTATAAGTGCCTCAGTTAAGTCTTTATATCATGAGACAAGGATTCATGCTTACTTCACAGTGTGGCTCCAAGAATAAAGCATAGCACATATGAAAAAAGATGTGAATAACAAATGAATGCTAGATACAGTAGTTCTTATTAAAAGTAGTTGTAGTAACGCATGGCACTTAAGAAAAATTTAACTTCCTCCTGTAATAATTACTGCTCTTAGTGGAGTCCAATTCAAACTCATAGACAGAGTGAATTAGAAGACTATTCATTGTAATATCATTTTGGTAACACTTGGATTAATGAAATGACTTAAGGGGAAGTTAATCTGGAATATAAAGTATTAAAAACATTTTAATGTTTTCTGTGTTTAATATAGGGATGAGGGCCCTGCAAAGGAAGCAAGCACATTCAACACAATATTAAAATTTGAAAAATAAAAATTCAAAGTAGTTGTCAGGTGGTATGTAAATAAAAACGTTAGCTGCAGCATGGTGGAAAGTCTTGTGGCCCAGTGACTTCCAGTGGCCGAAGCCTGCAAGGCCTTGGAGCAGGGCTTGGCTCCCAGCCATAGACAGGGCTGGGTCTTGTCAGTAAGAGCACCAGATCCCAGCCACTTATCCAGTGGTCAGTGACAAGGGGCCTGGACCTGCTGCTTTGCCGAAAAGAACCCCCATGAAGACAGAAAGTAGTGAAACAAGTAAAGCATTTACTAAGGAAAATAGTACAGTACACGTGGACAGGTACATAGGCAGGCTCAGAGGCAGAGTCCCTGAGTCATGCACTCACAGTGGTTTGAACTACTTTTAAAAAAAAATTAATTTATTTATTCTAATCAGAGGCTAATTACTTTAGTATTATGGTAGTTTTTGCCATACATTGACATGAATCAGCCACGGGTTTGAACTGCTTTTATGGAGTATGTTTTCCAGGTTTCCTTTGGCCAATCATTTTGATTTACCTGGTTCACAGACCATATTTAGTACATCTCAGGATCCTCCCATGTGTGCACACAGATCTCTTAGCCAAGATGTTTTTTATCAAAAAGGCTTCTGGGTAGAATATCCCTTGACATGACTCTGCTTTGACCTCCAAGGAGCCTTTCTGTACACGTGTGTTCGGAGAGGCCTCCTTTCTTCAAGAACGAGAAATATGTGGTCTGCGCAGGGCCTAGCTTCCTCCTATAATTGTTCTGCTTTCTCGTCTTGGAGTTTCGGTCCATAGGGAATGAACCTCCAACCGCTTTACCTGGGGGGTCCCACCTGCCTCCTGCCTCTGGAGCGCTTCTGTCGAGTGCATTGTTTTATACAAAGTGCTCGTGTGATAGTGGGCGGCTTTGCCCCTTTCCAAGAGGGTTCATCTACTGAAAAGGTGAGAGAAAGGGCAGAAGCTGGAGGTAAACTTTAATGGCACTTCAAACACAGGAATTATCATCATTATTCTTTTGAGAATTTGCAAGTCAGATGGAACTGCAATCCATAAAACAGTGACTCCTATATGGCCATCTAGTTTTTGTCCAGGGACACGAAATGGCTAGGAAAGTTCTAAAATAAAAGATCTCAACAACAAAGGCAGAACTGAGATTCCCTCTCTCTAATCAGATTTCATATGAAACCCTCACAAATTAGAATAATATGTGTTACAGCTTCAGAATGAAGCTAATTTCAACACTATTCCATACACATACTCTGAATAGAATCTAATTTTATTAAAATGAATACAATGTGTTTCAGATGTAATAGCATTTCAGAATAAAATGCAAGAAATTCAGAACTAACAAAGCTGTTCATCAAGAATCATACCAAGAAACACGGCAGCTTACTCTTAATCTTAACTTCTTTTTCCTACAAAATACAATGTTTCATAAACTGGGTCATCATTTATTCAAGGTTATACACCATAACACATGGACCATCATGAAATATTGATATGCTTTGATTGTCATCTAGTTGTATGCTTGATTTTTAGGACAGTTGCTCAGCTGTGAAGTTACCACCAAGATCTGAGAAAGTGGACTCAGGAATCAACTGATTGCGACTTAAAATTTGGGAACTTAACATCCTCTAAAAGAAAGAAAGGTTCAAAGAAGTGGAACCTGGTTCTCTGTTGCCAGTTATCAATTTTCCTTCCTGCAGTCATTCCCCTAAATTCTGTCCATTCAGTAACACTGATTCCCAATCATCCTCATTTCAGACAGGATTTCAGTTGTAGTCATCACAAATAGGAAGAGACTGTCATTAAAAGTGGTCTCCTCTCATTTGTAAGGCCATATGATCAATCCCATTCATCTATCCACATATTCACATGCAAGAATTCACTGAGAATCAGGTAACAAACAGAACCTGTATTAGGGATGAAGATCTCATTTAGAAGAAAGTTAAAAACCACTTCACAGGTATGCATCTGTGTCTCTTTTGCTCTCTCGCACACAGCTATGAAAAGAGACAAGAATACAAATTATATCATACTCATGAAACAGTTGATGAGTCCATGATCCATGCCAAAAGCTAAGAGACAGGGAGGTCAAGATACATAAAACTGGACCCAGGCATCAAAGAGCAGGGCTTCCTGGGGAGGGAATGGGGTACTGATATCATAAGTATAATAGTGTAAGGACAAAAACAGAAGCGAGTCCTGGCTATAGTAGCGGGGGGATCGTAACACTGATTTAGGGAAGGTTTCTTATGAGTGACCCCAAATCGGTTTATTAGTGGTGAGTGAAGATTCCCAAGAGATCTAAGAAACCTTTGTAAAAGTGTCAGTCGGAGCAGAGACGGACGCAGGCGGCAGAGCTCTCCTGTCAGCTGGCCGTATTCCATCACGTGCGTTTCTTCAGCCCTGAGACCACGGGCTCTGCCCCCCGATCTGCACGAGCCTTATTTATCTACACACCCCCCCTCAAAAGCCTTCCCTCTCTCTGCTGCCCGCTGTGTTCTGCCTCTTTCACCTCTTTCTTTAGAGCCTCGACCCTATTTCCCGAAGGAGCAGACTCGGCTCCCCCCTCCCTCAGTACCGATCCCCTCCTTGAAGCCGCAGCCAGGCTTCCACTCCAGGGACCCCCGTGAGCCCCACCAGCCACTTTGGCGTCAGAACCCCTAGCCCTGCTCTACAGTGTCCGGCACAGTGTAAGCATCTTCGTTAACAGATCCAGGCATGCTTTGGAAAGAGGCGTGGCATATGCTTAGCAATCAATCAGGCCATTAATTCTCCCGCAAAAGTTTCAGATTCTAACTTCCTTAGCTTTTCTATGAAGGACTGCCATTTGATCACTAAAACACCAGTGACAACGACCACGAGGCTCTGTCTCTTCCTCTCCGACCTGGACCTCACGCGACCTCCTTTCTGCTCAAACGAGCGGCGCTCCCAGAGCTCCCTGTCACAGCAGCGCGAGAGGATCATGCTGGGCGCTCTCCTCCCCCTTGGCCTCTTGGCCCCTCCTCCTCCTCCATCTATTCGAGCCCTACTCAGATCTCCAGCAGCTTCAGGGGTGATCCTGCCCACCAAGTCCTCTCTGACCAAACTCATGCATGAGGATACCTCTTCCTTCAGATTCCTAAAACATTTGCCAAACAGTGCCATTCATTCTTTTTGACTCTTGCGTTTGTTACCTTATAAGACAGTACATGGACGCTCGACATGAGACCCACCCTCCCCTGCACATACTCTGAAGTGCACAACGCACCAGTGTCTGTCAATGGCAGTACAGGGTTGCACACAAGGTCTCCAGGGATGATCCATCCTGCTTAACAGAAACTATATGCCTCTCGGCTGGAAATCCTCCTCTTTCTTCTCCCCCTGGCAACTGCCATACCTCTCTTTGAGTCTATGAACTAGGCTATTTTCAGTTACTCATGTAGGTACAGTTGTGCAATATTTGTGGGTCTGTCACTGGCTTCAACGTTCATCCTACTCTGTCCAGTACTACACTAGACCTAAAAATATGTAAATCAATAGGTCTCATGTTAAGTATTTGTGCCAAAATATACACGAATAATAAAGCAGAGGTTGAAACTGGGTAATTGTAGAGAAACTTGGTTCTGCCTTTGACCAAAATTGTCAATACACACTTTTTTTCTTTTTTAAAAATTAAATGAAAAGAGAGGGAAAAAAAGATAGCATGTAATCGAGTTGAGCATGTGCTTTAGAACCAAAAAGCTTTATGATGCTGGGAAAATTACACCCTCTTTCTGATCCTTGGTTTGCATATGTGTAAAAACAGGCAACTGCCGTCACCTTGGTGAGTGTGGTGACCAAGTGAGATTGTGTTTAGTGCGCACATACTGATGGAAATCGGCAGGCACGCAACAAACTGCAGTTCCTGTGTCTTCTTTGTGTCTTCCTAGTATCTTTGATTGAAGGAAACAGTTAGTAAAGGAAAGCTGATGGCATCTACATCTTACAGTCCTTCTTTCACCCCTATCTCCTACCTTCCCTTCCTCCCCCTCAGCCACCTGCTCTGTGGTGCTTATAGGGAATCAGCAAGTTCACTAGCCACTTGACCTTCAGAACATTAGGTAGCCTGGCTAAGCCTCATTCTCATCACCTATAAAATGAGTGAAGATGGTCATCTTGCAGAACTGTTGATTGATCAACTGAGAAAACGTATAAAGCAATTAGCAGAGTCTGGCAGATAGTAAAAGCTCAAGATACACTGTTTTAGTGCTGCTGCTGCTGCTAAGGATGATCATGACTTTGATGACGAAAAAATGGTGCTTCAGATGGTCATTCAGGCTAGAGGATTGTTTCTTACTAACAGATATACTCCCTTATTGTTGCCCTGGGGAAAAGTGCCAACAAAGATAAAGTAAAAACAAATATAAACTGTAAGAGCACAGGCCTCAGAGATTTGAGAAAGCCTTTTTTTTTTTTTTTTAAACCGGAATGTCTGCACACTGAGAACAAAGAACAGAGTCGGTGTATTTGAAGATGGAAACCATGAGAGCATGGACCAGTCTCTGAAACCTCCCTCTCAGCACACAGGGAAAGCCGAACCACTCAAAGTGCCCGGAAAGACGGCTGACCTCCGCAACAGCTGATCATCACAGAATATGCGGAGCGAGACAAAACAAGACAGAGGCAGGGACAGAGACATCCCCCCGACTATCTGGGGCTTATTTCATGCACAATCAGCAATCTGCAATCTCCCCTGAGCAGCTCGGGGGTCAGGGGTTCCAACCCTTCAAGTCACACCTTTCCCACAGCCTTACAGTGACACTTACGTACCCACAGTCCCACAGCCAATATCAGTCATAGGGTGCGTCGTGTCATAATATTCACTGAAAAAATATACTTATAGGTGGACTCACACAGTTCAAATCTGTCCATCTTGTTTACACACTCAACAGATTTTAAAGGACTCAATGGTTAATGTAAGAACCACCCAATACTCTTCCAGTAAGTCAGTCTTTCCACATCCATGGACATATATATGTGTATGCATTCTTGTTTGTTTGTTTGTTTGTATTTTACTTGACTCATCTCTGTTGTGCTACCCAAAGTTCATTGTTAAAGGGCCTCCTTGTGCAGTTAAGGAAGTATAGGCAGACTGAATCAATCCTGCAGCTTGCCTGTTGCCCTGGCCCACAGCTCTGCCGGGACTGGGTGGGTGGGCGTACACCTCTACTTGGCATACGGGTGTCTCTTCACTGCTCTGATGCTGCTAAGACAAAGGCCCCCATCTGCAGTCTTCGCTTCTGTTTCATAAATTACACAGATAAAAAAACAAATATACAGACTCAGGGAACTCAAACCGGGGCCCTGTGACAACCTAGAGGAGTGGGAGGGAAGCTCAAGAAGGCGGGGACATATGTATACTTGTGGCTGATCCACGCTGATGCATGGCAGAAAACCACACAATATTGTAGCTATCCTTTAATTAAAAACAAACAAACAAAAAAACATATGAATGATTTGGTAAGCATGAGTTCCTTTGTTTTATGAAAGTCCATTTGAAAACATCCCAGCTCAGCAGTTAGCAAGACCTTAATAGTGCATTGGGTCATTAATAAAAATCTTCCTTGATATGAATACTTGAAATTGAGAGTCTAATGGTGGTGTCATCAAACCACACCCTGCAGGAGGAAGGAGACAGGGCTGAGTGATGGAAGGAAACTTTTGTTTAGGATGACAGCTGCTGGCACAAAGGTCTGTAACGTCACAGTGGATGAAGAACCCCTGACTCTTGGCAGCATTTGACTTGCTGTTACCCATCACCTAGTCAACAGCCACTGCCTTCCCTAGTAATACACTGCAGGCACCCAGGGACCCGGCTATAGGCAGTTTGCACATGGCTGGGAGGACCCTTGAGTCTTGTCATTCCAACCTTTGCCGCAAGGCGCTCTGCAGAGGCATGGCCATTCCTGTTCTCAGGTATGTGGATACACAGAGTGAGCCTTCTGATCTTACAAACGTTCACCTATATGGTGTTTTATTTCCTAAATGCTCTCAAAAGAAAACAAACAAAAAAAATAACTCAGATCTCATAAATGGCTTCTTAGGTTGCTTTTCCTACATACAATGACTCTATTTTTTTGAACTTAGGACAGATGCTCCTTGCTTTTCTGTAATTTTTTTAAGATACATTATAGTGTATGCATTATCAGGAGGATTAGCAAAGCCATGGCCTTAGCTTCACACACACACACACATACACACACGTGTATGTGTGTGTGTGTATATAAATAAATACATCCATTTTTTGTCTTTTTTCCTACAGCACAAAGTTGACATTGGTAATGTCAGGAGGTTGACCCTTTTGGAGAACGTCCTTCCTGATTCTGTCATAATATATTTAAGCAAGTCCTTGGTTAATCTCAGGCAGAGATCAAGCCTGTCAGTTGTGAGGCAGAATTCTTTGAAAACCCAGTGACAGCCGGGAGGCTTATGACCACTGAAATGTCAGCTTATCAGGAGAGGATGACTCTGAGGCCTGAAAGGATTCAATCCAACTCAAAACTCATATCCACTTAAAACCTCCCTTTCTTGGCCTTTCTCTGCCCCAAATTAAAATACTCCAGTAATCAGGACGCTCGCTAAGACTGTTCTTCTAAAATGTGTCTAATAGGTCCCAGCAGACTTTTTCAACTCTAACTAGTCCATGACAAGTTCAGGAGACAAACTTTCCCTTTCAGCATCCACGTACTTCCTTCCTGAATAACCTGCTGATGTCAAGAAGGAATCTAGCTCAAGATCCAGGTCCTTAACTCTATTCGAAAGGTTACAGCACATGCTGACTGTCAGGGTTACCGATGTAGTCTAAAAATAAATGGCAAATCCCCTGGCAATTTACACAGGTGTGTAAACAGCAAATAAAATACCTGTATTCTAAACCTTTTCCTTTAGGGTACTGTTAACTGACCCAGCCAGTTAGAAATGTTATGTCATGCGGCCATGCCCTTTGAATCTAAGCCCTGTAAAGACCTAGTCAGTGGATTCTGTCTCTGAACATCAGATAATAGTTGTTTTCTGGAGTGGGCATATATACATGGAAAGAGAGAAAGCAGCACACATCTGTGCAGACTTGGTTTTAAATTCCAGCTCTCTAATTACTATCTGGAAATCATTCTTTACTTTTTACAAATTTCATCTCTCCCTCCTGGTGGTTCAGGCAGTAAAGAATCTGCCTGTAATGTAGGAGACCCAGGTTCAATCCCTGGGTCATGAAGATCCTCTGGAGAAGGGAATGGCTACCCACTCCAGTATTGCCTGGAGAATCTTATGGACAGAGGAGCCTGGTGGGCTACAGTTCGTGGGGCTGCAAAGAGTTGGACACAACTGAACAATTAACACTAACACGAGCGAAAAAGTTGGCTTAAAGCTCAACATTCAGAAAACGAAGATCATGGCATCCGGTCCCATCACTTCATGGCAAATAGATGGGGAAACAGTGGAAATAGAGTCAGACTTATTTTTGGGGGCTCCAAAATCACTGCAGATGGTGACTGCAGCCATGAAATTAAAAGACACTTACTCCTTGGAAGAAAAGTTATGACCAACCTAGATAGCATATTCAAAAGCAGAGATATTACTTTGCCAACAAAGGTCTGTTTTGTCAAGGCTATGGTTTTTCCTGTGGTCACGTATGGATATGAGAGTTGGACTATGAAGAAAGCTGAGCACCGAAGAATTGATGCTTTTGAACTGTGGTGTTGGAGAAGACTCTTGAGAGTCCCTTGGACTGCAAGGAGATCCAACCAGTCCATTCTGAAGGAGATCGGCCCTGGGATTTCTTTGGAAGGAATGATGCTAAAGCTGAAACTTCAGTACTTTGGCCACCTCATGAGAAGAGTTGACTCATTGGAAAAGACTCTAATGCTGGGAGAGATTGGGGGTAGGAGGAGAAGGGGACGACTCAGGATGAGATGGCTGGATGGCATCACTGACTCGATGGACATGAGTCTGAGTGAACTCCGGGAGATGGTGATGAACAGGGAGGCCTGGCGTGCTGCGATTCATGGGGTCGCAAAGAGTCGGACACGACTGAGCAACTGAACTGAACTGAACTGAACTCTGTAAAATGTGGTATCGTAACACATTTAGCTTCATGAATATATATTTACTCCCAAACTCCTTCAGCTACATACGTTAAATATTTACAGCTTTTTCCAAGTCAGCCATATTTAACAAAGCAGTTTAAATTTTTTAAAGGTTAAATTTATAAATGTGAAACAATGCAGTAATAAGTACTTGATATATTATATAAATACATTTACTCTGATCCATTGATGATATACTTTATGTAAGTGTAACAACCTTTAATTGTTATTAAAACTCTGTTACTTCAAATTCCTCCAACATGATCAGAAATTGAAGTGAACATTCAATGAAAAATCATGCGAGTTCTCTAATCCCAGGAATTATGGTAAGAAAAGTTAACGCTTCCCACATCACACAAGTTATTCTATTTGCTTCCAGAGAGAAGGACTGAAAGGACCAGTCCCACAGCTGCCTCTCCTGCATAGACCTGACCCCTCACAGGGCTGTCAGGCAACAGATCTGCTGTGATGAATGCGCTTCTCCCCACGTGCCCAGCTCTGCTGCCTCCTCCTGAAACCTTCTGCTCCAGCCACGTGGAACTTGCTGGAACCCTAACGCTCTGGGCGTCCACACCGGCCATGACACAAACCCAGGTTTCCTGTTCTCCACTCTTCAACCACTATGACACACCTGTCCTTCAGAACATGTGAGTTAAAGGGCATCTCCTTGGAAAGGCTGACATGACCTCCACCCCCCGCAAAGCAAAAGTCATTGATGATTCGTTTCCCCAAATTAAAATAAGCCAGCAATCAGGACATTCACTATGGCAGCTCTGCTAACACATGCCTGGTAAGTCCTTGCCAATCATCATCCATTTGATATTTAATTCATTCTCTAGTGTCACAGCTTATCATTATCATTGTTATTATTTTAACATGTCCATCTTCCCTTTTGGGTTCTAAGCATACAAACATGAAGATTGATGTTTATCAATTTCTGTTTGTTTAGACTAAGCTCCACTTGAATCCATGTGGTTGTACTAGACACACTGTCTCTATATAATGGAGCCTGACTCCATTTTCTATGTTTAGCTGACTATATAAGAACTCTGAAGCCTCGCATGTCCCTCTTCATCCTCTGGCCCGCTTCTCAACAAGCAGGCAAGAAGTCCTGCCTGTTTGCTCCTTTGGTGTCTGCAGAAGGTTCAGATCACAGAGCCCCAGTCTGCACAAGGGTACCTGCTCAGGTCTCCCACCCACTAACCATGACAGATCCCAGATGAGCTGGTGGTGTCTGCTCTTCTCTCCTCTGAGACCTCAGGTATGTGATTCATGTCCTTTTAGGGAGCATTGCCGGTCTCAACATTCAAATCAAATTTTGAGTGGGTGTCCGTCCTGTATCTCCAGTGTGGTCACAACATGTGCACACGTCTGTGCTGATTCATCTGCTCCATTCTACCTGATTATGTTTGCTTTCATAGGGTCAGTCCCCACCATCTTCCTTTAGATCAAAGCCTGTGAGTGCTTAGCCTTAAAATTTACAACTTTTCTCAGAAGCTACTTTTGTGTTGAGTTATTAATGTGTGAAATCATCTTATGAGAACATTTTAGATTAGAGGGCATGGAATTGGGCTCCCTTGTTTTGTACAGAGAAGAGCTGAGCAAAGGAATAGTAAACAAGCAACATTATAACCAGTCAACCCTAAAGGAAATCAACCCTGAATACTCATTGGAAGGACTGATGCTGAAGCTGAAACTCCAGTACTTTGGCCACCTGCTGTGAACAGCCAACTTACTGGAAAACATCCTGATGCTGGGAAAGATTGAAGGCAGAAGGAGAAGAGGGTGACAGAGGATGAGATGGTTGGATGGCATCACTGATTCAATAGACATGAACTTGGGCAAACTCTGGGACGTGGTGAGGGACAGGGAGGCCCTAGGTGCTGCAGTCCATGGGGTCACAGAGTCAAACATGACTTGGTGACTGAAGAACAGGGACTACGTTTCTCATCAGTTTCACAGAAGAGCCAGCCACCATCCTACCAATCACCAGGTAAGAACAAGAAGAAAGGCACAACCCAACACCACAATCTGGGGAACTGTTGGCTGTGTGATGACCTTTACAAGAAGGTCTTCAAATTCTTCCTTTAGATCAAAGCCTGTGAGAGCTTAGCCTTACATTTTTAGTTTTTTTTTTTTCTTTTGCATCCATTAAGATCAATCCCACAGTAAGTGAGAATTATAGAACAGTAGTTTAAACAAGTTTTCTCATAGCTGCTGTGATCCTGCCAATTCTATCATAATGGAACACTTTCACATGGGGAAAAAAAAGCAATTCAATTAAAAACTACATTATAGAAATGCTAAGGGTCTAATTTCAACTCAGGATGGCAAGGAAATTTAACATTAAGACAGCAAGTGTGTGTTTTAATGTGCTCTCAGCTCCCTAGATGAAATACACAATCACCAATAATGTAAGACTGAAAATCAGATGTCCATCTCTGTGGTTGAAATATACATCCTGAGTTAAATGCCAAGGGCAAAAAGCTCACATGAATGTCAAAGGGAACCCTTAGTATCCATATAGGGCCACATTAAACTATAAGGTTGGAATTTTAATTTTCACTTAATTTCATAGCTTTCGTGACTTTCAGTTCAGTTCAGTTGGTCAGTTGTGTCCGACTCTTTGCGACCCCATGAATTGCAGCACGCCAGGCCTCCCTGTCCATCACCAACTCCCAGAGTTCACTCAAAATCACATCCATCTAGTCGGTGATGCCATCCAGCCATCTCATCCTCTGTCGTCCCCTTCTCCTCCTGCCCCCAATCCCTCCCAGCATCAGAGTCTTTTCCAATGAGTCAACTCTTCACAGTGAAGTGGCCAAAGTACTGAAGTTTCAGCTTTAGCATCATTCCTTCCAAAGAAATCCCAGGGCTGATCTCCTTTAGGATGGACTGGTTGGATCTCCTTGCAGTCCAAGGGACTCTCAAGAGTCTTCTCCAACACCACAGTTCAAAAGCATCAATTCCTCAGTGCTCAGCTTTCTTCACAGTCCAACTCTCACATCCATACATGACCACTGGAAAAACCATAGCCTTGACTAGATGGACCTTTGTTGGCAAAGTGCTGTCTGCTTTTGAATATGCTATCTAGGTTGATCATAACTTTCCTTCCAAGGAGTAAGCATCTTTTAATTTCATGGCTGAAATCACCATCTGCAGTGATTTTGGAGCCCCCCCCCCCAAATAAAGTCTGACACTGTTTCCACTGTTTCCCCATCTATTTCCCATGAAGTGACCATATAGCACTTCTGAAATGCTTTCTCAGAGTTCAGGTGTACTTTAAGAGCAGAACTATGTATAAGAAACTGGTCTATAGGAAAGCATTTTGGGGGATGGGCATGGACATTGGTTAAGCTCATTATTATTTACTCAATCAAGAAATACTTACTGAATACCACTATGTGCCCGAGAGAGCTGCAGCCCTCATGAAGGTCTGTCTTGTGGGGGAGGGGAACAGAAAGATGGTAACAGACAAAGATGATCCATAATCACTTGACAGGGTATCAGTAGGTGGCATGTGCTCTAGGCTGGCTGGAGCCGAGGGGAGGGGTCCATGTTACAGTCGGGAGGTGGGTTCTGATCTGATGGGCAGGCATTCCCACCAAGCTAGATAACGCTGGGGTAACCCATGACAAAATCAACACCTTTCTATGCTTCAGCAAAACAAGAGCTTTCTTCTCACTGAAGCTGTTTCTCCAAAGCACAGAAGGTGCATTCATCCTCAGTAACTCAGGCTCCCAGTCTGCAGAGGCTATAACACCTTGTGGCATGAACCTCAAGTACCAAAACAGGTCAAGAGAGGACTACATGGCCCTGAGCTGGCTCCTCTCAGCTTCAGCTCAGAAGAGAAACCATTCCTCTGCCCTCACCCTGTGATCTGAAGCAGGCACAAAGCCTTGATTAACGCAAGGAAGTGTAAGGGGGCAGACAGCATCAGGGTGCAGTGCTACTATTTCTACAGAGACAGGTCAGATGTCTTGGGGTGTCAGGCAGACCAAAGAACAAATGCAGAGTCTTGGATGCGAGGGTGTGCCTGTGAGGGGAGGGAGGTGCTGGCTGCTGTTGATCCCACGGATACTTGGTGAGGGCAGACCTCCTGCCTCTGCTCCACAGACAGGCAGGGGACCCTGGGTCGGCCTTCTGGGTGACCAGAATCTTGAGCCTGGCAAGTCAAAGTATTATTGCATATGTTCCTGCCAATGGAAAAATACTCTGCAGCGTCCTTAAAATTCTAACATGAGGCTCCATGATACCTAAGCAGGTGTGCATACACATACACACACACACCCCCACACACACCCCCTTACCCTATATTGGACTACCACAAAAGTTCTTTGGTAAATATTACATATGAGATTTCACTGATGTCTTAAGTTCTATAGAATTTAAGAAGGAAAGAAAAATGGAGTCAGTTTGAGTGTTTTTCTATTTGGTTTAAACAAGCCCTGCTCAATGGAAATATAATGTGAGTCAGTTATGAAATCTACAGCATTGTAGAAGTCATAGGATACTTTGAGCAGAATGGGGTGAAATTAATATTAGTTATTTAGTCAATATAATGATGCCTATGTAAGGTATGATTTTAATGGGTATTTGATATAAAAATAATTAACAAGATGAAAATCTGGTGCGTGCTTACCTGTCAGCTTGGACAATCTGCCTGTCAAGGCAGCCGGAGTCCTGGCAGCTTGGGGTGAAGTGCTCAGGGAGCTCAGTCTAAGGCCAATATGCAGTACCCAAGGCCAGAGGGCTCAGAGAAGTCCTCTGCTCCTTCAGGTCAAACACACATGGTCCCTAAAAGCCATGGGCAAAACGAAAACCGGCTGTGCTCCTCAGTCTTATAAGGACAGCTTTAGTTCAAAGATCCAACAGAGGGGCTTAAATAACAGCAACAACAGTAGAGGTTGTGTTAGAACTGCCCACGCAACCCTGCACATCCCAGAGAGGGACATCCGCGTGGGCAGCAGTGTGGACAGAGTGCAGGTAATGACAATAATCACCCACAAGCAAGCACGGTACTGGTATTTCACACAGTCTCAATCAGTTCTCACAAGCACCAATTCACAGAGAAGAAGGGCACACGGAGAGTAATGAACATGTGCTCGGTCGTCGCTGGGATCACTCAACCCCAGACGTGAACCCAGTTCTGGCAGAGTCTGGTGTTTCAATAGGCTGCACTGCTCCACTTAAAGCTTTCCATAGTCAAGGGATTTTCACACAGGGATGAAGCTTTTCACTGGGACAACCTGTGGAACATAAAGTCCTCTCATGCGAACCATTCCTCCTGCAAGAGAAAATGCTTTGATGCACATCTTTTTGTTGGGAGTTTGTTTAAAGCACTGGATAATGATTACGCATGAAATGGATATTTCAAACCCCTTAAAATTCTGTGTGCACAGAAATGATCGATTCTGGGGCTAATTTTTAAATCACGAAGTAGCACCTGCAGACTTATCATCATAAGCAACTGCTTTATGAAGAGCTGAGAGTCTCTGTGACTCGCGCCGCATGCACGATGAGACCGCAGTGGTGGCCTGGAACTCCCTGGAAGCCAGGATCCGTCATCCCGAAGCACGTGCGGGAGGACCCTGCAGCACCATCCGCGTCAGAGGGACACAGAGGAAGGCAGCGTCGCGTGACCGCTCATGGCCCTCCACTGCCTGCTGTTGGCATCCCGGTGACATATAGTGATAGTGCATCAGAAGCGGGACTCCAGGATCACATGTCGGCACGTGGAACAAAAGGAGTCACTTGTCTAATCTTCCTAAATCCTAACTCTCGAGAGTAACACTCTCATCAAATCTCTGCAAACCATGGACTGAGAATTGCAGTACACGTAGCATTGATGGAAATATCAGCAAGCAAGATGTGGGAGAGAGGGAGAAAGAAGAAAAGAAGGAAGGGGAGGCGGGGAGGGGAGCAGAGAAAAAAGGGAAGCAGGAAGCAGAGGAGGGGAGGAGACAGAGTTCTTTACTGCTAGCGCCACCTGGGGAGCCCCTTTACCTAGGGGTGGACTACACCAAATAGGTTGCAATAGATCTAAACAGAGTAGGGTAAAAAGAAAGTGGGGGCAGAAAAAAAAATCTTCATTTTTACCATATTAAAATCCTGTTCCAGGCAATATGCATCACAGAAAGATGGGGAGGGGGGGAAGAACTATCAAGAAAACAATTTTCTATAGAAAAGCCCCAACAAGGACTAAATAAAATTGATCTGTGTTGAGTAGAATGGTTTAGACAAAATATATCCATGCTATATTCAAACTTCAAGTTACCCAATGGTCAGAAAGAAACAATTTCCCTCCAATACACCAGGGATGATGGAGTTGGAAAAAGTACTTTAGCATAATAAGATCTAAATATGCAAGTATGTGCTTTCTTCTGGATCACTTGGCTAAATAATGAAATTCAGTATCTAGAGAGAATAAGAATAAAATAAAACAGAATAAGATAAATTGGGTAACCAGACACATTTTAATTGATTTATCCATCATTTCTGCAAAACTTGTACACTAATTTTTCTACTTCTAATTTAAGCCTATAGAAATAACGTTTATTTTGATCTGAGGAAAACTCATTTCACCTGCAGTAAGAGTCAGCGGTACTGTTCAGATTTACATTGCTCTCACTTTCTCTTTAAGCCTGATTTCTCTCACACATATAGTAGGAAATCTCAGCTTTCAACGATCTGTCATTTCTCTCCAGCTTTTATAACTTAATGCTTTTGATTTATGTCTAAGTTTTCAACATTTTTTTTTCCTAGTCGGAAAATTCTTTGAATATTACATGAAAGGTTTATTTATTTACTTTACAATATTGTATTGGTTTTGCCATACATCAGTTTTGTATCATCTCCTACAACACAAATAAACATATAAAATTATACATTTTCTTAACAGTTCAGATGGTTCATGCTCACTTCTCCCAACCACTCAACCACCCCATGGTTCATAAATTCAGAATTGGAAACTTAAAAAAAATTTTTTTTTTTCAAATTTTTTCCTTCTATATTAATTTTCCTTTTCAAAGACATCAGAAGTATTTATTAGAGAGTACTGACATGTTACTTACTTACATCAGAAAGATGTCATGCAAGGTGACACTTTTAAAGACACCCAGTTGATGAGGGACTCAGGATTCTTGGCTAGGATGCTACAGGTTCACTAAGGGACCATCCCTGAGCATCACTGCAAAATGGAACCCTCTGTCCTGAACAAACCTTGCACCCTGAAGCAATCCGGTAGGAATCGAGTATACTTCTACCTCCACTTTCACAAATAGGACTGTAAGGACATAAAGGACAAAACTGTCAAAGTATCCTCTAACACCTTTGCTTTGCTCTGGTTTAGTTTCTACAGGTTAATGATTCTGGACAGAAAGATATCACTGGTTGATGTCATTGTTTGCTTTGTTTCTTCATTAGATTGTTTCTAATACAAATTGGTAGGTAAAAAATAAAAAGTTAATAGGGATTCTGGTGACTAAAGAAAGCATTTAATTCTAGGGGAAAAAAGATGTCAGTTGAGCATAGTTTATTGATGCCAACCACATTCAAATGAGAGCAATGAAATAAAATTGAAATATATCACAAAGAAATAAAGAAAGCAAGTCTGTTGAATCCAAGCTGAGGATAACAGACAGAAACTCTCCCTCTTTCTCCAACTACCATTCATTTAAACTGCTGCAGGTGGTTCTGGAAGGCCCCTTCAGTCTCTGGGAGGTCTCTGTCGGGTTTCCTTTCACTTCTGAAACCCCGCGGCACTCACGCCTGCCCAGCTGACGGTGGAGCTCTCCCTGACACATCACTGTCTTCCTAGGACAGCTGGGCTCCCTTCTCATCCTTCAGAGCACCAGGAGGCTGGACAAGGAGCTTGCCAGCTGAAAGTGTTTGCCACAAAATAAATGAAAGCAGGGGCAGTGCGCTGTAATTCTAGAGTTATGAGAGTCTTAATAAATGAGGTATAAATCACTGTCCTCCGACCAACTCTCTTGGCAGCCTATTACAATCCTTGGGGATCATGACAGCGACCAGCAGTCATCGTAAATGATGGTGATGATTAGTTTTCAAAAGGACTTCCATTCAGAGGACAGGAGTGTTGAAACGCTGACGCCCTTACATGTCTGGGTGCCAAAAAGAGTCTGTGTTCCTGACACCAGCTTTAGTCTATTTCAGCTGCTACTACAACACGCCACAGATTAGGGGACTTAAGCATGGCTAGAAGATGACTGTCTGCACACCGGAGGACCACCTCACCAGGAACCAACGATGCTGGCACCCTTACATTGGATTCCCCCCAAACCACAACCTCTGGAAATGTGAGAAAACATAGGTCTGTTGTTTGAGACTCCAGTCTCTGATACTTTCTTATAACTACTTGAACTGACTAATACAACATCCTATAAAGCAGCCATTCTGAAGGAGATCAGCCCTGGGATTTCTTTGGAATGATGCTAAAGCTGAAGCTCCAGTACTTTGGCCACTTCATGCGAAGAGCTGACTCATTGGAAAAGACTCTGATGCTGGGAGGGATTGGGGGCAGGAGAAGGGGACGACCGAAGATGAGGTGGCTGGATGGCATCACGGACTCAATGGACGTGAGTCTGAGTGAACTCCGGGAGATGGTGATGGACAGGGAGGCCTGGCGTGCTGCGATTCATGGAGTCGCAAAGAGTCGGACACAACTGAGCGACTGAACTGATAATGCAGCCTGCAATTAAAAAAAAAATCCCCACATACTTGGGTATGTTTAGTCAGACACGACTGAAGTGACTTAGCAGCAGCAGCAGCAGCAGCATGTGTAGAAAATGTCTTGGAAGACCCACAAAAACACTGGTAATGTGTGGAGAGGTTTAAAATAAAGGGAGGCTTTCACTTTTATTCTATATACTTCTGCTATTTCAACTGCCATGATTAGTTTCTTAAATAAGTATTTAAATACTTAATATCAAAGTATGAAATACCATCCATTCGACTACTGCAAAAACGCTAGCCCTGTCGGTCCAGCTGTTGATCTCTTTGCTCTTCCGTTTTAGGTCTCACCCCTGCCCTTTGACCCTTCACACCCGGCAGAGGAAGGAAAGGGAACCCAGTTGTCTTCAAACTCGCCTGTTTAGTATCCTCAGGCCACAGAGGAGGCTGCTGCTGGTGGGCATGAAGCGTGAAATGGCCCATGGTTTCATGGAGGCCTTCCATGTTTGTTTGCCCCAAAATGTGCACAGTAATATCACTTTTCATGAGCTGTCATGGGCAAAGTACACATGAAATGTGAGAATGTTCTCGCCAGTTTATTTCTTCAAGGCACTAGTTTAAGATCCCAGGCACATAGCAGAGTCTCAATTCCTTACTGGAGTCTGCGTGTCAATGTGCTTGTAAAGACAAGTTTGCACACCCAGCCTGCCGCTCAAGGGTCCAAGGGTTCCTGGGCTATATTTGGTTCTTGTGACTCAGGTAGTTCTCAGTATATGACAAGTAATTAGAATCTTGACAGATTTGCTAATAGAAATGAAGGAAGCATCTAAAATGGAATCCATCTTTTATCCTTTTTTAAAATAAACTAAATCATATGCACAAGTATCTAGTTTTGAAAAAAACGGGGGAGGTGGGGGAGTAGAAGTGCAAATTCTGAAAGAATCAAGCCAAGATTTTCTACTTAAAAAGCAGGAGTGGCTTTGTTTCTGACACGTTTCAGTCTAGCATTAAATGATAGCAAGGGTAAGGCAGTATCAAGTTGAATAAACAAATGATAAAACTACAGTGTATAGTCATTTTCTATTTTAATTTAATTGTTGAATAAAAATTAATGTTAGCTTTGAGGAAAACAAAAACCTTTCAATTTCTCTGAATTATTACCCTTGTTTCACAAGGAATTTAAACTGCTATATAGCCTTTCAACTGCAAAATTATGACTCACACTACCCAACTTTATATTAAAGAACTATTGACTTTGAAAGTTCATTGAATAGTGCATATATATATATATATATATATATATATATAATGACTTTTAATTATTAAAGTGAAACAAAGTGAAAGTTGCTCAGTTGTGTCTCTTTGGGATCCCATGGACTATAGACTGCTAGGCTCCTCTGTCAATAGAATTCTCCAGGCAAGAATACTAGAGTGGGTAGCCTTACCTTTCTCTAGGGGATCCTCCTGACCCAGGAATCGAGCCAGGGTCTCTTGCATTGCAGGTGGATTCTTTTACCAGCTGAGCTACAGATCACCTAAAATGTGTTGTTTTAATTTTCTGGGGCTGTAAATGTTCCTGTTCAATACTCTTGTAAAAACAGATTAATAAATTATAGATGTAGACAAAATATTTTGCAATATAGGATATCAGGAAAGCCTGTCATAGCATTTTGCTAATTCACTCATTTTTCTGAAATATAGACTTGATTAAAATTATGGTGACTTTTTAATATCTTGTCTGATTCTGTCTCAACTACTTAGTAGGAGAACTGTGTTGGTTTGACTTACGTTTTTTGACTTCTTCTGGTTGCCTAAGGATGTACTCGTCATGAGGCAACTTCCATTTCAAGTTCTAGGGCATTTTTTAGCCAAGAGGAGGAAGGAATTGCTGTTTGTTTAATTCATGCTATCTCCCAACCTGCGTACCTTAGTAATCATCGAAGATGCTCACCACCACCCAAAAAAGCAGTGAGAAATGTCTTCAATATAAAAATGAAGAAACCAAGACACAGAGGAAGTAAACTGTCTAAACCAGGATCAGGAATCACCAGCCAGGCTCCAGTGTCTACCATCTGTCCTTCTCTGTCCAAAGACTCTGACGACACAGCATATTTGACAGAATCTAGGGTCCTCTGCGGAGAAGGCAATGGCACCCCACTCCAGTACTCCTGCCTGGAGAATCCCATGGATGGAGGAGCCTGGCAGGCTACAGTTCATGGGGTCGCTGCGAGTTGGATACCACTGAGCGACTTCATTTTCACTTTTCACTTTCACGCATTGGAGAAGGAAATGGCAGCCCACTCCAGTGTTCTTGCCCGGAGAATGCCAGGGACGGGGGAGCCTGGTGGCCTGCCGTCTCTGGGATCACACAGAGTCAGACACGACTGAAGTGACCTAGCAGCAGCAGCAGCAGGGTCCTCTGCATCGTGCAGGCTACTGAGTCTTGTAGCCTCAGATCTGCTCTGGTGACACATGAACAGGGAGGTCTGGGGGCTGCAGCCAGGCAGTTTCCATGAGGACATCCAGGAACCATTCCAGAAGCCACTTCCCCAGAAACTCAGGACCTTCTGGTTGCTGTGACTGAACACTGCTTTCTGTCATCAGATGGCTACATGGTTTAATTTCTCCCACCTCTGTAACAGGGTCAGGAAGATCCTATGGAGAAGGAAATGGCTACCCACTCCAGCATTTTAGGAGTGTCCCTGGTGATTCAGACAGTAAAGGATCTGCCTGCATTGAGGGAGGTCTGGGTTTGATCCATGGATCTGGAAGAAGGAAATGGCAGCCCATTCCAGTATTCTTGCCTGGAGAATTCCATGGACAAAGGAGCCTTGTGGGCTACAGTCCATGAGGTCACAAAGAGTCAGACACAACTGAGCAACTAACACTTTCACTTTCTGTAATAGGGTTCACAGAGACAAGAAACATGGTTCAACTAAAGAAAAGCAACTTCTAAAGAAACAAATGACTGTAAACCCTCCTAAGGACACAGGTATATATTAAATTCTCACATTACACAAACCATACAGTGGCTAGACCTCTAGGGTTATAAGCAGCAAAGAATAATAACTGCCACTGGGTTATGAGTGCTGAGAAACCCCCAACAGAAATAGATTTTACCTGTGCTTACTTATTAACGGGATTGATACTCTGATGATGCTGAGATTATAAAGCAGAAACACGATCTATCAGTTCACAAAATAGAAAGATGGAGAAAGAACACTAAGGCAGCCTCCTGACTGAGACCTTTGACCAAAGTAAGACCTTCCTCTTACTTTGCTAGACATATATATCCTAGAGAAAACTCTCAACATGAAAAGATACATGCACCCCAGTACTCAGAGCAGCACTATTCACAATAGCCAAGACATGGAATCAATCTAAGTGTCCATCAACAGATGAATGACTAAAAGAGAAGTAGTACATCTATGCAATGGAATACTCAGTTCAGTTCAGTCGCTCAGTTGTGTCTGACTCTTTGCGACCCCATGAATTGCAGCACGCCAGGCTTCCCTGTCCATCACCAACTCCCAGAGTTCATTCAAACTCACGTCCATCAAGTCCGTGATGCCATCCAGCCACCTCATCCTTGGTCGTCCCCTTCTCCTCCTGCCCCCAATCCCTCCCAGCATCAGAGTCTTTTCCAATGAGTCAACTCTTTGCATGAGGTGGCCAAAGTACTGGAGTTTCAGCTTTAGTATCATTCCTTCCAAAGAAATCCCAGGGCTGGTCTACTTTAGGATGGACTGGTTGGATCTCCTTGCAGTGCAAGGGACTCTCAAGAGTCTTCTCCAACACCACAGTTCAAAAGCATCAATTCTTTGGCACTCAGCTTTCTTCACAGTCCAACTCTCACATCCATACATGACCACTGGAAAAACCATAGCCTTGACTAGACGGACCTTTGTTGGCAAAGTAATGTCTCTGCTTTTCAATACTACTTGGCCATAAAAAAGAATAAAAGGCTGCCATTTGCAGCAACATGGATGCACCTAGAGATTATCATATTAAGTGAAGTACGTCAGACAGAGAAAGATAAATACCGTATGATATCACTTACATGTGGTATCTGAAAACAAGATAGAAATGAACTTATTTACAAATGAAAAATAGACTCAGATAGAAAACAAACTTATGGTCACCAAAGGGGAAAGTGGGGAGAGGGATAAATTAATAGTTTGGGATTTAACAGATACATACTACTATACATAAAACAGACAACCAACAAGGACCTACTCTGTTGTACAGGGAACTATGCTCAATATTTTGCAATCACCAATGGGAAAAAAATCTGAAAAACAATCTATGTATATATATATATATATATATATTATATATAATTAGAAAAAAATGAAACATTCTGTACACCTGAAACTAACACAACAGTGTAAATCAACCACACTTCAATCAAAAATAAAAGAAAGCTTTCCTTAGGGATGAGTTTCAAGTAAAGCACAGAAACATAGTGTAAAGCATCTCACCAGACACAATTTCTAGCTAGTAACTGGAGTAGATATTTCTACATAACAGCCTCAGCAAGATTCAGATTCAAAGACAAAAATGAACAAGAAAGAAATGATAGGACTTTTACCAAGCTGTGCTACATATTTCACTAGACTTATATGTCTCTCTGAATATACTTCATTTTTAAGATTCAAAAATATCACTGGGGGTAAATGAGTGCTGTTTGTCTTATGAAGTGGGGGATATATTTTTTCCTTTTTGATTATTATTGAAATGCAAACATGCAACACTTTTAAAGTTTAAAAATACAACTTTAATTTATACTGTTTTGTTTTATTTGAGAAAGTAATATTACTGCCCATCAGAATTTACCATGTTCATGTTATATTCTGTATGGATGTACTAATGCTGAAGAAAAAAAAAAAAAAAACCTGTTCAAACTGAAGCACAATTGCATTCATCTCACATGCTAGCAAAGTAATGCTCAAAATTCTCCAAGCCAGGCTTCAAAAGTACGTGAACCATGAACTTCCAGATGTTCAAGTTGGATTTAGAAAAGGTGGAGGAACCAGAAATCAAATTGCCAACATTCGCTGGATCATGGAAAAAGCAAGAGAGTTCCAGAAAAACATCTATTTCTGCTTTATTGACTATGCCAAAGCCTTTGACTGTGTGGATCAGAAAAAAAAAAACAAAAACAAAAACAGAAACTTCTTAAAGAGATGGGAATATCAGACCACCTGACCTGCCTCCTGAGAAATCTGTATGCAGGTCAAGAGGCAACAGCTAGAACTGGACATGGAAAAATGGACTGGTTCCAAATCGGAAAAGGAGTACATCCAGGCTGTATATTGTCACCCTGCTTATTCAACTTATATGCAGAGCACATCGTGAGAAATGCCAGGCTGGATGAAGCACAAGCTGGAATCAAAATTGCTGGGAGAAATATCATCAATCTCAGATATGCAGATGACACCAACCTTATTGCAGAAAGTGAAGAAGAACTAAAGAACCTCTTGATGAAAGTGAAAGAGGAGAGTGAAAAAGTTGGCTTAAAACTCAACATCTTAGAAAACTAAGATCATGGCATTCAGTCCCATCACTTCATGGCAAATAGATGGGAAAACAGTGGAAACAGTGGCAAACTTTATTTTTTGGGGGTCCAAAATCACTGCAGATGGTGACTGCAGCCATGAAATTAAAAGACACTTGCTCCTTGGAAGAAAAGTTAATGACCAACCTAGACAGCATATTAAAAAGCAGAGCCATTACTTTGCCCACAAAGGTCCATCTAGTCAAAGCTATGGTTCTTCCAGTAGTCAGGTACGGATGTGAGAGTTGGACTATAAATAAAGCTGAGCACTGAACTGATGCTTTTGAACTGTGGTGTTGGAGAAGACTCTTGAGAGTCTCTTGGACTGCAAGGAGATCCAATCAGTCCGGCCTAAAGGAAATCAGTCCAACCAGTCCAGGCCTAAAGGAAATCAGGCCTGAATATTCACTGGAAGGACTGATGCTGAAGCTGAAACTCCAACACTTTGGACACCTGATGTGAAGAACTGACTTATTTGAAAAGACTCTGATGCTGGGAAAGATTGAAGACAGGAGAAGAAAGGGATGACAGAGGATGAGATGGTTGAATGGCATCACTGACTCGATGGACATGAGTTTGAGTACACTCTGGGAGTTGATGATGGACAGGGAGGCCTGGTGCAGTCCATGGGGTCACAGCAGACGTGCCTAAGTGACTGAACTGAACTGAACTGAACGTTGAACATGTAAAGGCAAAGAGATGAGATAAAATAGAAAATTAAGTTCAAATGAAAACCTATCTCAGGCATTTTTATCATTTAAAAGTTTATACCTACCTAGAGGGCATGTGAATCCTGAATTATCTTTTTGATTTGTTAATAATAATGATAATGAAAATATTATTGGCTCTTTGGACAGTTTTATTCTCCATAGTGTCACAGAGTGAAATAGACAACACACACACACTCATTCACAGGACAATTAAAGGAAAAGGAGTGGAAGGCATTTCATACAAGATGCTGAGTGACAGATGTTGCAGTAAACACGCCTGCAGGGGAGTCACAGGAAGCCCAGCGGGGCTGGCAGGGGCCTCGGAGCCCCCAGCGCGGGCAGCCTGGTGCCAAGGGGTCACAGACAGGGCACCTCGTCTGCAAAGTGAAGGTTTCATCAATTCTGGAAATTATTATTTCACACGCATCCTCTCTTCATCTAGACTCAAAACAAACAAGTCAGTCTTCAAACTGAGAAAGAGTGGTTTTCCATACCAGAAGTGGAAAGGGGGATTAATCCTGCACTTCCCTTCCCCGAGCGGGAAGACGCGGGACAGTCCAACCTGCCGCGGAGGGCCACCGAGGTTTCCCTGCATGAAGAGACTCACGAGGACCCTGACTATGTCTCAGATACAGAACCGTCACCTTCTCTGGCCCCTGGGAAGTGCCCACGTCCGGATCTAGACCCTGGTGCACTCCCCTAACTGGGTGCCAGTGCTCAAGGCCACGTTCCCGTCACCCAGGACGTGCTGGATCCCCAGTGAAGAGCACGTGGGTTCCTCAGCACACCTGCTGGGCATCCCTCCCCGGGGAACCCCGATCCACCCCCTTGGAGGGGTGGCGTGGGATGATGGCGGCACTGGAGGCAGCCTTTCCCAGGTGGAGCACAGAGACCCCTGCTTCTGCTCTCATCCGGCCGTGCAGGCAGTACTGGTCCTCTGAGATGTCTTCTATTTTGCTTTTCTCCTTCACGTTATTAAATTTTCAGTGTTTGTTTATCATCAATCATATACCTCCTTTTCCTGGAGGCTGCTCCTTTCCCCCTGAGAAAGCAACCTACAAGCAAACAAACGTCCCACCCTTTCTTGTAGAAATGCCCAGTACCACCCTGCCTTTAACATCTGGATTCTGCAAGGTGACCTGACTGGAGATGCCCACCCAAGAAAGTCACAAGTTACTTGTTCTCCAAGTGGGAACCCAGGAACCGCAGCTTGATACCACCTGGGATGATGTAGTGGTGGCAGGGGTTTAGTCCCTATCCTACAAAGCTTTGTGGGCCCAGAGACACCACAGCTGTGGGGAAGCATCAGGTCAGAAGGGGGTATATCCTGAACAAGTGCCCTTTTCAATACTCTTGGGACGGTTTGTGATGCCTCATGACTCATGGGCACTTCCTGCGGTGATTGCCCAAAGGCACCCCCAAGCCCTGGTGGATGAGCCCTCTGAGCCCTGTGCTCTGGAGCAGTGCTAGCTACCTGCAGACATGGCCTTGGATGCTGAAGTCATTTCTGCTTACGTGGGGATGAGACCCCCCAAAAAATACTCTGAGGAGACCCTCCTAAATGGATGCTGGATCATTTAAACAGGAGGCTCAGTCTTCAAGGAAGAAAAAAGTGTGCTTCAGGAACAAAAGCCTGTGTAGAAAGATTTCATCTTGATCTGAGTTAGGAATGGTACAGAGTTTAACACTAAATAGCTTTATAGATTTTAATTGAAAAGAAAAGAAAAAAAAAAAAACAAAACTCCTTCCACAATTCTCTCTATTTTCCAGCCTCAGAGGCAAGGCACTTCCTTGCTAAGCTGCTTCTTTTAGTGTCTGTCCCAAGATTTTCAAAGACCAGGTAGATGACTACCTGGTTTCTTCACTTGAGGCATCAGCTCCCTACCATGGAAATGCTGTTTTCACTCCTTCAGACCATAGCATCACACATAGGCATGTGCACACACACACTCTCTCCCTCTGCCCACTGATGCCCCTGGTACACGCTGCACACGGAGACTTGTGCTAGGGTCAGGGTTCCTGGTATACTGTGCTCAAGGATCCATACTGTGTACCACACGCCATGATGCTTCTTTCTTTGCAGCTCACTGCTTTCTCTAAACTCAGTAACTGTCTTATTTGCCGTGGATTCCTTGCTCCTCCTTGATTCACCCCTAAAATATTCTTCTGTTTTCTACAACTCCTCTCCAATGGTTCAATCTCATATTCTTCCACTTTTGGACATAATTTAAAAATGCAAAAGTGGCAATAAGTAAGATCCTTTGTACTGTGAAAGCTAGTCACTTAGTCATGTCAGACTCTAGGACCCCATGAACTGTTAGCCCACCAGGCTCCTCTGTCCATGGAATTCTCCAGGCAGGAATACTGCAGTGGGTTGCCATTTCCTTCTCCAGGGGATATTTCCAACCCCGGGATCAAACCCAGGTCTCCTGCATTGTGGTTGGACTTTTTACCAACTGAGCCAACAGGGAAGCCATTTGTGCTACAACAAATATCATCAAAAGGTTATAATCCATTTCAGCAGAGTTGTTGGCATCCATCCCTAAGCTAAATGAATTATTTCGTTTTGACAACTCATGACATTTGATTAGCATTCCACTGAGACTTGGGCCTCCCATAGTCATGTCATCATTTTTGAATCAAAATGTTAGCTGAGGTAAGTATTGATGATTTCTACAAATGGTTCAGAAAGGCACAGAATAGAGTGTACACAAGTAATTTATAGACAGACACAGATATAAACATCTAGACATATACACCTGGGATATAGCTCATCATGGAATATGAATTCTGTTTCTACAAGATTACATCCTGTTAACCAGAACTACAGAATGTGGTGGATGCCAACGGTATTAAGAAGAGACTAAGACAGAAACTAGGTTGCTTCAAAAATTCAGGAAATACTGGAATGAGTATAAATAATAGGCTTATTAGCATTACACGGACTTCCTATAACAGAAGAAAGTAACACGTTACATATATAATCCTCACCTTTGTGGTATGCTTGTAATATACATTAACATAAATGCTGCAATTAAAAACTCATTTTTTTGTCTCCAATAAGCTGGTATAGAGGACGATCCCAGCTTGCTGGCACTGTTCATTTTTTCTCATCCTCATCATGGGTAAGGAACACACACATTAGTGGCAATATGTATAAATGTATTCTCTGTACCAAACACCGTGCCAGAAATGCAAAGAAGAAAACTAAAATCTCCAGCAAAGTACAGATATAAATATGTAAAAGGACTGTGACATCACAATCTATTAACTGCGATACTCAATATGGTTTAATAGGATGGGCTATTGTTTAGTACTTGGTAGAAGATATTTCTTTTACAATTTGATGAAAATATCTATCATCCTCATGATCAGTATTACACATAAAGAAAGCTAAACTTTTGTCAGAAATCTTATAAAAGGAGCTATCCAGGGGAATAGAATAAAATCTTGGCCTCTACATTTTCTGGTGATGTCATCACAGTGAATGAATGAACATTTTAAAAGTTTAGTTTCCTTATACATAAAATAAGGGAAATGACACCTAATCATAATTCCTTCAGATAAGTGATTAATACAATACTTGCTTTATGATTGGCATATAATAAATACATAAGGGGGAAGAGGGATGGAAGGATATTATCGGGGCAAAGTAAACATATTTTTTAAAAATTCAAACATATAAAAAAGAAAACTTTTTAGAAAAGGGCAGGAAAAAACAGTTAATGATAATTTGGGGATTAAAAGTAAATATTAAATGTGAATAAACTAGTTTTAATTGCTGAAAGAGTAACAGAAAAATTGTTTGTACTGGCAATAGTTTGAAAATCTTCTTGGTGATAAGTAAATAAATACAAATATTTTGCTTACTAGACAGGGTAATAATATCCTTTATACATAGGTTATCCTGTTAACCAGTATCTGCTTATACCAGAAAGAGAAACTAGTTAATGATAGTATCTAAAATATAGACAATAACCAATTTTATTAAATATACCTATGATTAGAGATTAGTATATTTTTATCTAATAAGGAAAGTGTTCATGGAAATGAACACTATTGAGCTATTTTGGGATAAAAACTTAAAAAGACAATTTTCTGCATTGCACTAGTCTTAATGAATGGTTCTAAATCAAATACGGTGGAAGGCAAAGTCATTCTCTAAATATTCAATGTAGACTTTTAAAATTCTTAGTCAAAACCAAATCAGAATTTTAAGCGGTACTTTGTGGAAACATCTAATTGTCACAGCAAACACGCAACAGAAACTTTTCCCCAGATCTCTGAAAATGTGAGGCTCCATCTACTGCTTTCTTAAATTAGTATATGCACCCAAAAAAGCTATGGAAATGCAAAAATTAGTCAAAAAAGTAGAGAGGAATTTTTGAACAGTACTTGATAAACTACAATTTTAAAAAAATCAGAGACACATAGAAATTATTTTTATAGCTCAGATCTCATCAGAATCTTGATCTGTTAGTGTTCATGAAATGTCCATCTTGTGGAGGAAGAAAGCTGCCAACCTGCCTGTAAGCTAACTGGATCATCACTTGAGATGAGTAAGGTATAAGTGATTCCCAGCAAACATGCCCTTTAAGCAACACATTCATGGCATGAGCTATTTTCTAGACAGGTCATCTATATATTAGCGAACTAAATAAGTAGGTAACAGCATCCCTTAAAGCAACAGTAAAGTGGTGAGGGTTTAATCGCTATTCATGTCCAACTCTTTGCAACCCCATGGACAGTAGCCTGTCAGGCTTCTCTGTCCATGGGATTTCCCAGGCAAGAATATTGGGGTGGGTTGCCATTTTGTCTTAAATGACTGTCAGTATGATAATTTAGATCACCTTTAATTTACAATCTTTCAAAAGATACAAATTGCAGGGGGCTGTGCAAAGACAAACACATTTCCATAAAAACCATGAGCCGGGATTTTCCTTTCTCCGCCTTCATTCTCTCACAGTGTACCCTGGAGTTTTCAGAGGTCATGCACTACCATATGTTCCCATCAATTTGATGACTATCATAATGTGTGTGTGTGTGTGTGTGTGTGTGTGCATGCACCAGTTCTTTGAGATTTATCTCTAGCATTTTGCAGTACTCAATATTTTTTAAGATCTTAGATATACTCATATCAAAAGTTTGATAAGTGCTGGCCTTGATTTGTGATCAGTTATTTCATGGAAGAGAAACCTAAAATAGAATGCAGTCGTCACCACTCTTTCTCCCCAAGAACTAGCTGGGAACATGGATCAAACACCCAGACTACTGCAATAAGCCAAGAATTAATGAGACTGTAACAATAAGCCAGTCGGCAGTGCTACTTTTTGCCCTGTGCCATGACGGCTTTGAGGAGTCATACCATCATCCAGACTCTCCACTTATTTTGAAGAAGTTTTGAGAAAATGAAACAAAATAGCCTGTCCATAACAGATGCCACAATGGGTTAAACATTTCCTCCCCATAACAGCATGATTCTAATCTTGTCTGGACAGATTCTCTTTTAAATAACTCTCGGGGAAGCCTCTTCTGGTGAGCCAGAATGAAGTATAAAAGATGTATGGTCTAACTCTAAAGAAAATAAAACGTGACAGGCTAACCTTCCCAACCCACTCAGACTTGGTGAAATGAGAGTGAAGGACTCTTATCCTAAATAGATCCAAGAAGAATAGAAAAGAGACCAAAAGTTATTTTTTGTGTTTAGTAATAAAATCAAACCTACTGTCAAAACAGGGATTGTAACAAAGGTGGTTATTAGGGAAGATTATATCTACCTTCCTTTAGAATACTTTATGGTAGGGCTTCATTTTCCATTTGTATTAGTTTCTGTTTGATGGATGAAAGATGAGATGACATTGGGATTGCTTGGGTCATAAGGAATAAAAATGAATAGAGAAGCGAATGTTATGAAATCACCTTCTTATCCATTGCCTCAATTTAAGTTCATCCTGATGATAAACTTCTTATAGATCAATAAAATCACTGGTCATACTGATCCTGAGAGTGTATTGCACAATGCTGTATTTTACATAAAGGTATTTACATTTCTCAAGGATCCTGTGAGCTGTCTAATCAACATTTCTTCTTCACACTATGTCCCAAACTCACTTAATTTGATGATTTTACCTTTGATGCCTCACATTATTTATTGATTTTTGTTTTTCAACCTTGAAAGATGAGTGCATGTTCTACCCCCAATTCTGTCATGAACCAAGTGACAGCAAAGCTGTTTCAGAACCAGGGATTTCAAGCTGATCTTCACACAAGAACCAGCAGCAAAGTTAGCACTGGGACCTGACTCCTGATACTGGTCTTTCTGTGTCATCACAGCCAGTTCTAGAATCTGAGTCTTACAGATGTGTTTTATTAATAAAGAAATATAGTGCTGAAGGAATAGATGTCCCCGTGGGTTTCCATCCCATTGAATGAAAATGTATGAAATCTTAAGAGACATATGTTGAGGACATCAATGGCTATTTTATTTAAAAAAGAATTCTCCTGGAGCAGATAGATGATCCCTCAAAAATTAAAGAGTAACAAACTTTAAAATTGGTGGTTTAAAGAATTCTTTGTTTTTCTAAAACTAAATTATAATGACCTCTCTGTTCCTTAATCTCCAGGACCAAGTGAATTAAAGGGGAAATAACAAATCAATGGTCCTCTTTAGTGGGCAGAATCCTGTATAAATATTGTTTCTTATCTAAGTGGATTTTGCTCCCCCTGAGACAAATCCTATATAGAAAAAACGGTCATTATATTGTGAATTAATATTTGGTCAATAGAAATAATCTAATCCAGTTCAACAAGCTGGATTTCAACAAATATTTTTAAATGTTCACATGTAGTTTTCAGTGTGCTATAAGTTAACCAGAGTACACTGCACAAGAAAAGACATGAAATAAATGCTTTCATGTGAGCATCAGACATCAAGCAATCAAAACCAAAGCAAAAATGATCTTAACAGATCATAAAAAAGTTATAATTAAAAAGTCTGTGGGGAGGACAGTCCTAAGATGGTGGAGGAATAGGATGGGGAGACCACTTTCTCCCTCACAAATTCATCAAAAGAACATTTCAACGCTGAGCAAACTCCACAAAACAACCTCTGAATGCTGGCAGAGGGCATCAGGCACCCAGAAAAACAGATCATTGACTTCAAAAACAGTTAGGAAAAAATATAAAAGACGAAAAAAGAGACAAAGGAGGCGGGGAGGGAGCTCTGTCCTGGGAAGGGAATCTCGTCCCTGGAAGGGAAGCTTAAGAAGAGAGGTTTCCAAACACCAGGAAAACACTCTCCCTGCCGAGTCTGTGACGAGCCTTGGAAACACAGAGGGCAACATAACAGGAAGGAAAAAATAATAATTAAAACAAACAGATTACAAGCCCAACAGTAACTCCCCCAGCGGAAAAGCAGCACAAACGCCTGTATCCGCCACTAGCAAGTGGGGGCAGGGCAGGGAGGCGCGGGAGGTGCGGGAGGCGCGGGCTGCAGTGCTTTGTAAGAATCGGGCAGGAACGCCCTGTGCATAACCAGAACGAACTAACTTGGGCTAGCAAACAAGACTGTGGGATAGCTACCACGTGAAAAGCTCGAACGTAAGACACCGCCAGGACATGCACAGAACAAAGATCTGAACGGAAATAGCCGGCTGCAGACCATCCCCCGCCGGGGACAGGCAGCCAGAGCTGTAAGGGCTGGAAAGGGGCAATCGCAGCCCCGGAGAGACTTTACCTACTAAACTGCAAGCAGGCTTCTTTGCTAAGACTTCTGGGGGTGCTGGACAGTCACCATCCACCTCACAAGGGGTGCCAGAGGTACACCCAGAAAACTGAGCAGCAGAGACGGGAAAGGCGACAAGTCGCAGCAACCGCGCTCGCCAAACACCTGAGCTACTTGGTCCTGGGAAGGGCACAAAACACAGTCCCAACCGAATCTGCACCTCTGAGGGCTACCTGAGCGCCGAACCTGAGCAGCTTAGACCGGGGAGGTGCATGCAGCCTAGGGCCAGCCTCAGACGGTTCCGGCGGAGCAACATAGAGCCTGAGCGGTTTGTGCGCTGAGAGCAGGGACAGGCCCAGCGGGGCTGAGACACTGCGTGCACACGACAGTGTTATTTGTTTGCAGCATCCCCCCCTCCCCACAGGGCGACCGAACAAGTGAGCCTAAAAAAAAAAAAAGTGTCCACCACCGCCGCCCCCCCCCACCCCGTGTCAGGACGGAAATCAGACACTGAAGAGACCAGCAGACAGAAGAAGTTAAACAAAGGGAGCCGCCTTGGAAGTGACCCCACACTGCCCACAACACCAGAGAAAGGGCCAGATATGTCTTTACTATTTTTACAATCATTCTTTTTGTTTGTTTGTTTTCCTTTTGTTTTTCTGTCTTTTGTTGATGTTGTTGTGTGGTTGTTTTTTCTTTTCTTTTTCTTCTTTTTTTCTTCTAACTTTTTAAAATTGTTAAGTCCTCTATTTCTCCTTTAATTTTTATTTCTATAACCTACTATTACTTTTCAAAAAAAAAAACCCTATTTTTTAAAGCAAACGCCATATATAGGCTTTGTGTGGTTGTTGTTGTTTTTTAATAATTCTTGTGGCTTTTTTGTTGTTGTTGTTATTTTTTTTCCTTTCTTCTTCTTTTCTTTAATATTGTATTTTTGAAAATCCAACCTCTACTCTAGATTTTTAATCTTTGCTTTTTGGTTTTTCTTGTCAATTTTGTACACTCAAAAACCCAAACTTCACTACCCAATTCTACCTGAGAGTGAGATTACTGGCTTGACCACTCTCTCCTCCTTTGGACTCTCCTTTCTCTACACCAGGTGGCCTCTGTCTCTTCTCTCCCCCTTCTCTTCTCTACCCAACTCTGAATCTCTGTGTGTTCCAGACGGGGGAGAACACTTAAGGAGCTGGTTACTGGCTGGATCTGTGTCTCTCCTTTTCATTTCCCTCCTTTATCCTCCTGGCTACCTCTGCCTACTTCCTCCCTCTCCTCTTCCCTGTATAACTCTATGAACACCTCTGAGTGGTCCAGACTGTGGAGTGCACATAAGGAAGTGATTACTGGCAAGCTTGCTCTCTCCTCTTTTAATCCCACCTCATCTCATTCCAGTCACCTCTAACTATCCCCTCCTTCTTCTCTTCTCCATGTAACTCAGTGAACCTCTCTGGGTGTCCCTCAATGTGAAGAAACTTTTCATCTTTAACCTAGATGTTTTATCATTGGTGCTGTATAGATAGAGAATTCTTGAGGCTACTGTAAAAATAAAACTGAAAACCAGAAGCAGGAGGCTTAAGTCCAAATCCTGAGAACATCAGAGAACTCCTGAATCCAGGGAACATTAATCAATAGGAGCTCATCAAACGCCTCCATACATACACTGAAACCAAGCACTACCCAAGGGCCAAAAAGTTCCAGAGCAAGACATACCATGCAAATTCTCCAGCAACATAGGAACACACCCCTGAGCTTCAATATACAGGCAGCTCAAAGTTACTCCAAAACCACTGACATCTCATAACCCATTACTGGTCACTCCATTGAACTCCAGAGAGAAGAAATCCAGCTCCACCCACCAGAACTCCAACACAAGCCTCCCTAACCAAGAAACCTTGACAAGCCACTGATACAACCCCATCCACAGTGAGCAAACCCCATAATAAAGAGAACTCCACAAATTCCCAGAATATAGAAAGGCCACTCCAAACGCAGCAATATAACCAAGATGAAGAGACAGAGGAATACTCAGCAGGTAAAGGAACAGGAGAAATGCCCACCAAACCAACAAAACAGGAAGAGATAGGGAATCTACCTGAGAAAGAATTCTGAATATTGATAGTGAAAATGATCCAAAATCTTGAAATAAAAATGGAATCACAGATAAATAGCCTAGAGACAAGGATCAAGAAGATGCAAGAAAGGTTTAACAAGGACCTAGAAGAATTAAAAAAAGAGTCAATATATAACGAATAACGCAATAAATGAGATCAGAAACACTCTGGAGGCAACAAATAGTAGAATAACGGAGGCAGAAGATAGGATTAGTGAAATAGAAGACAGAATGGTAGAAATAAATGAATCAGAGAGGAAAAAAGAAAAACGAATTAAAAGAAATGAGGACAACCTCAGAGACCTACCGGACAATATGAAATGCTCCAACATTCGAATTATAGGAGTCCCAGAAGAAGAAGACAAAAAGAAAGACCATGAGAAAATCCTTGAGGAGATTATAGTTGAAAACTTCCCTAAAATGGGGAAGAAAATAGTCACCCAAGTCCAAGAAACCCAGAGAGTTCCAAATAGGATAAACCCAAGGTGAAACACCCCAAGATACATATTAATCAAATTAACAAAGATCAAACACAAAGAACAAATATTAAAAGCAGCAAGGGAAAACCAACAAATAACACACAAGGGGATACCCATAAGGATAACAGCTGATCTTTCAATAGAAACTCTTCAAGCCAGAAGGGAATGGCAGGACATACTTAAAGTGATGAAAGAAAATAACCTACAGCCCAGATTACTGTACCCAGCAAGGATCTCATTCAAATATGAAGGAGAAATCAAAAGCTTTACAGACAAGCAAAAGCTGAGAGATTTCAGCACCACCAAACCAACTCTCCAACAAATGCCAAAGGATATTCTCTAGACAGGAAACACAAAAAGGGTGTATAAACCCAAACCCAAAACAATAAAGTAAATGGCAACGGGATCATACTTATCAATAATTTCCTTAAACGTAAATGGGTTGAATGCCCCAACCAAAAGGCAAAGACTGGCTGAATGGATACAAAAACAAGACCCCTATTTATGCTGCCTACAAGAAACCCACCTCAAAACAACAGACAAATACCGACTGAAAGTGAAGGGCTGGAAAAAGATATTCCATGCAAATAGAGACCAAAAGAAAGCAGGAGTGGCAATACTCATATCCGATAAAATAGACTTTAAAACAAAGGCTGTGAAAAGAGACAAAGAAGGCCACTACATAATGATCAAAGGATCAATCCAAGAAGAAGATATAACAATTATAAATATATATGCACCCAACATAGGAGCACCGCAATATGTAAGACAAATGCTAACAAGTATGAAAGGGGAAATTAACAATAACACAATAATAGTGGGAGACTTTAATACCCCACTCACACCTATGGACAGATCAACTAAACAGAAAACTAACAAAGAAATGCAAACTTTAAATGATACAATAGACCAGTTAGACCTAATTGATATCTATAGGACATTTCACCCCAAAACAATGAATTTCACCTTTTTCTCAAGTGCTCATGGAACCTTCTCCAGGATAGATCACATCCTGGGCCATAAATCTAGCCTTGATAAATTCAAAAAAAATTGAAATCATTCCAAGCATCTTTTCTGACCATAATGCATTAAGATTAGATCTCAATTACAGGAGAAAAAAATATTAAAAATTCCAACACATGGAAGCTGAACAACACGCTTCTGAATAACCAACAAATCACAGAAGAAATAAAAAAAAAGAAATCAAAATATGCACAGAAACAAATGAAAATGAAAACACAACAACCCAAAACCTGTGGGACACTATAAAAGCAGTGCTAAGAGGAAAGTTCATAGCAATACAGGCATACCTCAAGAAACAAGAAAAAAGTAAAATAAATAACCTAACTCTACACCTAAAGCAACTAGAAAAGGAAGAAATGGAGAACCCCAGAGTTAGTAGAAGGAAAGAAATCTTAAAAATTAGGGCAGAAATAAATGCAAAAGAAACAAAAGACACCATAGCAAAAATCAACAAAGCCAAAAGCTGGTTCTTTGAAAGGATAAATAAAATAGACAAACCATTAGCCAGACTCATCAAGAAACAAAGGGAGAAAAATCAAATCAATAAAATTAGAAATGAAAATGGAGACATCACAACAGACAACACAGAAATACAGAGGATCATAAGAGACTACTATCAGCAATTATATGCCAATAAAATGGCCAACGTGGAAGAAATGGACAAATTCTTAGAAAAGTACAACTTTCCAAAACTGAGCCAGGAAGAAATAGAAAATCTTAACAGACCCATCACAAGCACAGAAATTGAAACTGTAATCAGAAATCTTCCAGCAAACAAAAGCCCAGGACCAGACGGCTTCACAGCTGAATTCTACCAAAAATTTAGAGAAGAGCTAACACCTATCCTACTCAAACTCTTCCAGAAAATTGCAGAGGAAGGTAAACTTCCAAACTCATTCTATGAGGCCACCATCACCCTAATACCAAAACCTGACAAAGATGGCACAAAAAAAGGAAACTACAGGCCAATATCACTGATGAACATAGATACAAAAATCCTCAACAAAATTCTAGCAATCAGAATCGAACAACACATTAAAAAGATCATACACCATGACCAAGTGGGCTTTATCCTAGGGATGCAAGGATTCTTCAATATCCACAAATCAATCAATGTAATTCACCACATTAACAAATTGAAAAATAAAAGCCATATGATTATCTCAATAGATGCAGAGAAGGCCTTTGACAAAATTCACATCCATTTATGATAAAAAAAAAACTCTCCAGAAAGCAGGAATAGAAGGAACATACCTCAACATAATAAAAGCTATATATCACAAACCCACAGCAAACATTATCCTCAACGGTGAAAAATTGAAAGCATTTCCCCTTAAGTCAGGAATAAGACAAGGGTGCCCACTTTCACCGCTACTATTCAACATAGTTCTGGAAGTTTTGGCCACAGCAATCAGAGCAGAAAAAGAAATAAAAGGAATCCAGATTGGAAAAGAAGAAGTAAAACTCTCACTGTTTGCAGATGACATGATCCTCTACATAGAAAACCATAAAGACTCCACCAGAAAATTACTAGAGCTAATTAATGAATATAGTAAAGTTGCAGGATATAAAATCAACACATAGAAATCCCTTGCATTCCTATACACTAATAATGAGAAAGCAGAAAAAGAAATTAAGGAAACAATTCCATTTACCGTTGCAACGAAAAGAATAAAATACTTAGGAATATATCTACCTAAAGAAACTAAAGACCTATATACAGAAAACTATAAAATACTGGTGAAATAAATCAAAGAGGACACTAATAGATGGAGAAATATACCATGTTCATGGGTTGGAAGAATCAATACAGTGAAACTGAGTATACTACCCAAAGCAAACTACAGATTCAAGCAATCCCTATCAAGCTACCAGCAGTATTTTTCACAGAGCTAGAACAAATAATTTCAAGATTTGTATGGAAATACAAAAAACCTCAAATAGCCAAAGCAATCTTGAGAAAGAAGAATGGAACTGGAGGAATCAACTTGCCTGACTTCAGGCTCTACTACAAAGCCACAGTCATCAAGACAGTATGGTATTGGCACAAAGACAGAAATATAGAACAATGGAACAAAATAGAAAGCCCAGAGATAATCCACACACATATGGACCCCTTATCTTTGACAAAAGAGGCAAGAATATACAATGGAGTAAAGACAATCTCTTTAACAAGTGGTGCTGGGAAAACTGGTCAACCACTTGTAAAAGAATGAAACTAGATCACTTTCTAACACCATACACAAAAATAAACTCAAAATGGATTAAAGATCTAAACGTAAGACTAGAAACTATAAAACTCCTAGAGGAGAACATAGGCAAAACACTCTCCGACATAAATCACAGCAGGATCCTCTATGATCCACCTCCCAGAATACCAGAAATAAAAGCAAAAATAAACAAATGGGATCTAATTAAAATTAAAAGCTTCTGCACAACAAAGGAAAACATAAGCAAGGTGAAAAGACAGCTTTCAGAATGGGAGAAAATAATAGCAAATGAAGCAACTGACAAACAACTAAGCTAAAAAATATACAAGCAACTTATGCAGCTCAATTCCAGAAAATAAACGACCCAATCAAAAAATGTGCCAAAGAACTAAATAGACATTTCTCCAAAGAAGACACACAGATGGCTAACAAACACATGAAAAGATGCTCAACATCACTCATTATTAGAGAAATGCAAATCAAGACCACAGTGAGGTACCACTTCACACCAGTCAGAATGGCTGCAATCCAAAAGTCTGCAAGCAATAAAGCGGGAGGGTGTGGAGAAAAGGGAAGCCTCTTACACTGTTGGTGGGAATGCAAACTAGTACAGCCACTATGGAGAACAGTGTGGAGATTCCTTTAAAAATTCTAAATAGAGCTACCTTATGACCCAGCAATCTCACTGCTGGGCATACACACCGAGAAAACCAGAATAGAAAGAGACACATGTACCCCAATGTTCATCACAGCACTGTTTATAATAGCCAGGACATGGAAACAACCTAGATATCCATCAGCAGATGAATGGATAAGAAAGCTGTGGTACATATACACAATGGAGTATTACTCAGCTATTAAAAAGAATACATTTGAATCAGTTCTAATGAGATGGATGAAACTGGAGCCGATTATACAGAGTGAAGTAAGCCAGAAAGAAAAACACCAATACAGTATACTAACACATATATATGGAATTTAGAAAGATGGTAATGATGACCCTGTATCCAAGACAGCAAAAGAGACACAGATGTGTAGAGCCGACTTTTGGACCCTGAGGGAGAGGGCGAGGGTGGGATGATTTGGGAGAATGGCATTGAAACATGTATACTATCATGTAAGAAACAAATCACTAGTCTATGTTCGATGCAGGATGCAGGATGCTTGGGACTGCTGCACGGGGATGATCCGGAGGGATGATGTGGGGTGGGAGGTGGGAGGGGGATCCATGTTTGGGAGCTCATGTACACCTGTGGCGGATTCATGTCAATGTATGCCAAAACCAATACAGTATTGTAAAGTAAAGTAAAAAAATTTTTTTAATTAAAAATTAAAAAAATAAAAATAAAAAATAAAAGAGAGGGACCAAGAAAAAGTTAATGGTAGTTATTCCTGGGTGGCAGAATGATGGATGACTTTCCTCTTCTTCAAACTTTCTTGTACTCTCCCAATTTTCTACTAAGCTTTCAAAATAAAAAAGGAAGACTAAAAAAAAAAAAAAGTCTGTGGGGCTGTGAACCCCGGGTTCATCACCTACCAGCGGTGTAGGCGATGTGCCGTCAAGCACCTAACCCAATTTCTCTGAGCTTCAGCTGGCTCTGAACATCCGCGCTGGGCTGAAGACTCACTTGGTTAATACATACAAAGTGTCTGGCACATCAGAAGAGCCATAGGTGCTACCTATTGTCATACTCACTTGTAAATTTCAAGTTTGATGAAGATTTGTAGACATGGTAGGAGATGCCCCAGTGACTACCGAATGCCTTTCCAAGTGAAAGGTTCGCTGCTAAGTGCTGAAGGCACAGGAATGAACCAGACGTGAGAACGGCCCACGAGGACCTGAGGGTCCAGGGGAAGCCGCAGGAACCGGTAACCCGAGAGCACCGAGGGAGGGAGGCAGGGTCCCTGCACTAGGATTCTGGTAGCTTCCTGAGCAGGTACAAGGCAGCGAAGAACAGGGGAAGGGCGTGCAAGACGGGGGCAGAAGCAGAGGGATGCAAAGCAGTGTGTGTGCAAACTGTGAGATGACAGGCATGCTGGGAGCCCAGATTGGTGAGTGAGGGGAAGTAAGAGCCCTGCAGGACAGGACCGCGGTTACGGAGACATCTGAAGGCCGGGCTTCACAGGGGGAACGCGGGCAGAACCACATTTAAGGCAGGCTGCAGGCTGCCCACAGCCACAGCACAGGGAGGAGAGCTTCTTTCACACCACAGGGGCATCTCTCCTTCTGAGCAGGGAGGGAAGGCAGTCAGCAGATATGAAAGACAGAGTTGTACAGACAGGGGTCCAGGGACAGAGAGAAACAGTTCTCCCTGACCTTGGTGTGCCGAGCAGAAAGAATGACATGTTTGATGGTTTAGGTTAAGAGTGAGGGGCTTAAGAGGCTTGAGAACAGACCTCAGCACCTGGACCTTTGCTGTTTGGACAGGACAGGACAGGGAAGAATTCTAGCACATCTGGCTTCCTGGATGTAGAGGAAGCAGACCTCAGGACTGACCAAGAAAGAGAGCTTTTCTAAACACACGCGAGGCAATGACAAAGGAAGTCCAGAGAGCTGGGGCTGGGGGTGGTGGGTCGGGGGTGGTGAGGATGAGAGGAGCTCAGGCCTGGGCGGAGACCGAGGCAGCTGGGAACGAGGACCCTGAGTGGTCAGAAGTGAGAAGCGGATGTTCTGAAGGTGTAAGAGAGAGGGGCATCTCAGAGCAGCACCTGGAGATCAGAGTCCCAGGACTCAGATTTATGCATTTATTTAGCCATATATATTCAGCGTTTCATAAGACTTAGAATGAGGCCTCATCAACATACACATACAGTAGCCAACAACTGTTACTTTTGAATGCTCATGGCCAGTGGACAGGAGCAACCACACCGAGACAAGAGATCATCGACTTTAAGTGCCAGAGGTGATGGTACATTGGGATTCTAGAATCTCTAACGGTGGAACTTACACATCTGTACTGTTTGGTGTCAAGAAAGGCTAAGTGAGCAAGGTATCTGAGCTGAGATGTGGAGAGAGATTAGGATGTAACTAATTAAAAGGAAGGAGCAGTGATACTGTTTCCACCAGAACTACAGGTCAAACAGACAGGCGAGGATGGCCCAAGGGCAGGAAGGACGTCACCTGGGGATACCTCAGCTCCAGGAGGGCTGGGGTCCTTCATCTAGTAATCATGAAAAGTCACTGGAGGATTTTGCAGAAAGCCAAGACAGTGATAACTGGGTTCTGAAATGGTCAGCTGTCAGCACCGTAGACCCAGGGCGGTAGGAAGACTAGTCTGTACACTGGGGACTAGTTAGGTGAGGCCGCTGCAACTGTCAGGGCAAGAAGTCTGAGCAGGTGAGGTGGGGGAAGCAGATGCTGAGATAGGGTTTTGGTAAGGTGAGGAGGACCCGGAAGTGGAAGGCAGGGAGCGAAGGAACCTCAGAGGAAGTCAGTGCATCTCCAGCTCAGCACCTGTGGGCACAGCCCTGCCTTTCCTCCAGTGGAGGCCACTCTCAGAGCACCCAGGCCCTGTGGTACAGGGCCACAAGGGAGGTTGGAAGGGGTGAGAGTTGAGATGCCTTTAATTAGCTGAAATCCAGGTGCCAAGTAGGATTATACATTCAGCAGCTGCACTTATGGCTGTAGAATTCTGGGCTGAAGCGGAGACTGTAACTGAATGAACATGGATGGGGAGGTTTGAAGAACAGTCCAATAGCAATTGTTGTTAAAACTAAAAGAAAAAAAAAGTATATGATTGACTGCTGAAGAATTCTGTTATCTACTGGATAAGTAGGAAGTTATCTTGAAATGATGGGATGACCTAGGACAATCAGAGATAAGATGAATTTAGAATAGTTTACCATGTTGAAAAAAAAAAAATTGGGTAAGAAAGAGAGACCAAGATTGGCAAATGCTGTTGGTCACTCAAGTTGTACGAAGACTGGGGAATGTCACTAGGGTCTCCAGGACCTTGTACTTTGGTCACCAGTCTCTCATCAATCCAAGGACCGCCTCCCCTCCCGGCACTTTTACCATCTCTGACTCTCTCTTTATCCCCTACCCATCCCCACTTTGGGGGGTTGGTGTCCCCCTGTTACACAGGACTGTACTTATCACATAAATGGGCATTCTTTAGAAATGTGGCTTTTCCCAAAATAAGTATGTTTTCATTGATGTGGGGACCTTTACTTTTTTTTTTTTAATCCTCAGGACATGTTAACATTTAGATCAGGGACTGCATCAACATTTGGCTAATGGAAGGAAAATAGAAAAGGATAGAAAGTAAGTGACAGAAAACATAGTGGTCAACAGGGAGGCAGAATGAGTTTACTAGAGTAGGGATTTTTACCGTGAAAACACAGAGTAGAACCTACTCAGAAGAATACGTACTAAGGATGTGCACATACAATGTGATAAATGTAACGAACATTGCTGTATGTTACATAAGACACTTGTTACAAGGATAAATCCTGGCATTCTCACCACAAGGGGAAAGTGCCTTTTCTTTAATTTTGTATCCATATTAGATGATGGATGCTCACTAAACTTACTGTATTAATCATCTCACAATGTATGTAAATCAAATCACTGTGTTTTATACCTTCAACTTACACAGTGCGGCATGTCAATTAATCTCAATAAACCTGCAAGAAAAAATTAAAGAAGCAGAAGGGAAGAATTTCGGTCTGCAGATCCAGTGGGGCTTCTCCCCTCCAAGTACCTTGACTTCCTCTCCCCTCTTAGCAACTCACCTTGCATTGGTTTTGTTTATTTCTGTTGGTAGGGGTCACAGCGTTGCCTCTACTACTTTAACTGTTAGATCCTACTGAGGAGGCATTTGAGAGATTGCTAGTGGTCTGATACATTCAACAGAGCTAACTGTTAGCAAAGACATAAAAGATATTTTTAAAAAAATAGTGATATCTCAATAAATGGGGGAAAAAAGATGAACAGATTTAGACAGAAAAAAACATTTATGCAATATCCCTTACCAAAACATTTATCTTATCATTTTAGTCCTAACAGACTGCCAAAAAACCCCAGTAACTGAGAAACTTCACAGATTTCACTTCTATGTTTCCTTCAATACAGGTCCAAGGAATAGTGTGACATGCCTCTCACTGTCTTCAAAATTATTTCCAGACTGATAACCTCATCCAACAAGCTCAGGATGCTTCATGTTCACTGAAAACACTGATGGATGAGTTGAGTCCCCAACTCCAGGCCTCTCCATAGAGTGGGAAAACTACAAATGGAAAGCTGAAAGTTAGGGGGAAATGAAACTGCTGTTCTGCAGAGCAGTCAGCTTATTAAGCTTATACCCTCCAAGAATATTGAGAAGCCTAAGAAAGATTTGGCTAAACTAAAGAAGCACAAGATACTCATCATTTACAAAGCACTTCCCAGTTTCTAAAGTGCTTTGTGTACAATATGCCATTGGTGCTTCACAATAATCTTGTGAGCTATGGTTTATGTTTCGACAGATACACAAATGAAGCAGTTAAGAGACGTGTACAAACTTTATAACATGAGCAATTCTCATAAGGAACAGAGCTGAAATTATTCCTCCCTGACATTTTTATCTTATTTCACAAGCTCTTTTAAATCTCTCAGATGTCTAACCTTCTTCAGAAATTGCTTAAAAATAAATCTGGGCAGGTGATTCAGACTTTATGACTCTCTAATTAAAAACACATACAGCAATTCAGCCCATGCTGTTGACAATACAAATGAGTGAAACTTAACGATCAACTCTGTTTTACAATGCCTAACTTAAAATATGATTCAGCATTTATCAGAATTAAAAATATCATTTAGATACAGATGGTGCCAATCAGACGAAGAGGAATTAAAAAGTAATGATGACTTTTCAGAATGTGATATTTGGTTCACTACCCAAAATAACAGCATGGCGTCACTCTGTTTATAACTTAGGACATTAAAACTTTCTGCACTGACACAGTCCAGAAAACAAAACAAAATAGCTCCAATGGAGCGTTCCTTAAGGACAGAACCAACATTTATTAGCAGATACCCACATGGGAAAGACACATGTAAAAAACACAGTGACAAGTGCCTTATAAGATAATTACCAAATTAAAACAATGATTTTTCCTAATTAATCATGTTACAATGATGCCTGATCACTAATAGAACCAGATTCTTCTTCCTACAATGCTTAATTTTCCCCAGAGAATGTGCTATCTTATGCACCTTGACTCTCAACTCCATGAAGTCCTGATATTCATCTGCAAAGCAACTACCAGAAGCCTCAGACAGACAACCGTTTCCCCCCGGTCAATATTTCCATCTACTACCACGACAGAGCTAGTTTCTCTCTGCTCCTCTGAGATTAATCTGCCTCCTTGTTTGCTGATTTCCCAAGCTAGCACAGAGGGAGCTGTCCCTAGGTAGATTCCAAGTTTAGCAACATTTTCAGACAGTAAAATTACCATTTTTATTATAAAGGAGAAAAGGATGTTTTTCAAATAGCTCTCTCAGTGGCACTTGCTCTGCAGTTAATTCAACAAGAGGAGGAAACGAGTAGCTTTGGCTCTTCTTAGTGAATTGGACCACGGAGCATCCCTGGTGGTCAGACCTGCTGGGTGCAAGATGACACTGAGCCTGCCAGTCACCTGATTAATGCAAAAGAGGCTTAAGCAAAGCCTTCTGTTTATTACAAATAAACGCCTAACATGGGAGGATGAGCTATTTTAAAAACTGCAATGCTGTCTCTAATATGATCATTTCCTAATATGATTTCTAGCAAGGGAAGTATAAACACTGATAAGGGACATGATTTTGAGGTCATAGGTTGAAGTATTTTCATCGCAAACAGAAAAATAATCAGATGCATGACTATTTTTAAAGTGATTGAAAAGAGTTCTCAAATCAGGAAATAATATTAAATTCCACCTCAATTAAAAAGAAAATGAATACACTGCACTAAGGGTAAGTCCTATAACATCTTCATCTATCAACTGGGGAGGCTGTGCAGAAAAGTGAAACCCTGAGACAGAGACGGATGGAGATGTGAGTTTTCAAACACTGGTTCTGGAAGGGTCCCTCTGTAGACAGCAGAGCTCAGAATCAGTGCTGTGTGGTCAGCCCTTCTCTTTCCACTGGCCTCATACATTTTTCCCCCTCTTTGGGTTACAGCAGTAGCTTCAATTTGCAGGACTGGACATTATTTCTAGTTCTTCGAATTTGATACATGAACTGATGAAAGTGTTCTCATCTTTATGCTACAAACTAGGTGAGTCTAGTTAAAGCTGTGGTTTTTCCAGTAGTCATGGATGCATGTGAGAGTTGGACCATAAAGAAGGGTGAACACCGAAGATTTGATGCTTTTGAATTGGGTGTTGAAGTAGAGTCTTGAGAGTCCCTTGGACAGCAAGGAGATCAAACCAGTCCATCCTAAAGGAAACCAACCCTGAATATTCATTGGAAGGACAGATGCTGAAGCTCCAAAACTGTGGCCACCTGATGTGAAGAGCCAGCTCATTGGAAAAGACCCTGATGCTGGGGAAGATTGAGGTCAGGAGGAAAGTGGGCAACAGAAGATAAGAGGGTTGGGTGGTATCATCAACTCAGTGGACACAGTTTTGAGAAAACTCTAGGAGATAGTGAAGGACAGGGAAGGCTGGCATGCTGCAGTCCATGGGGTCACAAAGAGTTGGACATGACTGAGCAACTGAATAACAGTAGCAAGGTGAGTCAGGTGGAGGCCGGATCTACAATATCCTTGGTAAATTGATTTTATCCCAAGAGAGATTCAGTGAGGCTTCAAAGGTAAAGTTGGTTAAACCGATGGAGACATTGATATGATGTTCACAGTTTACATTTTACAGCTGTACATTTGGGTATAACATGCAGCTTTCCTCTCCCCTAACTGGTTGTGAACACCAGTAGGATTCTAAGGCTGTCTGACCCACTGAGAGACAGGCTTGCATTTTAAATTCGGTCTTGTTCTGCCACTCTTGAATCATCTTGTGCCTTTACAACTTAATTTTATGGCCTACAATTGTAACCTATTTTTCTTTCTGTTTCGCCAGTAAAATTCTCAAGATTTGAGTGAGCGTCTTCTCAACTGGTACATGAGTTTATAATTTCAAATTTTATTCACCCTTATTTCTGTCCCCAAGAGTTGGAGAGTTAGGTTAGATTCTCTATTTTGTTACCTGCCTTATGCCGAACAATTCACTGTTAAGCAATAAGAAAGATTTTTTTAAAGCCTTTTGGCACTCCCCGGGCACTTCTGTCATGAAATATTCCAAGCTCCACAGCACCCTGACTTTTTGGATGGGGAAGCGGAGGAACTGAGGATCTTCTCACTGACCTTCAGTAACTGTTCTAGAGGCAAGAGATCTTAGGGATCTCTTCTTCACAAGGTCTCACACTAAACTATTAATGCATTATTAAGTGGTGACAATAACACAGACAGCTATGTGCTGAGTTGGACATCCGTGGCTCAAGCGAGTTTACCTGGAACCTGCACAGTTAGACACTCAACATTCTCTGCTAGCTCATTGGTAACTGCACCATTCTGATGTATCTAACATCATCAATATCATCTAACAAATAAAAGACACACTGCTGCTCACATAAATTAACGATCTGGGTAAGTCAAGAACTGACCACATGAGAATCACACCAAGTCTAAATGGGCCATCTCCAAAGCCACACACACAAACACAACATGCGAGACTTGGCTGGCCTGTGATTGTGACCGGCTGGTGGAATTAGGACCCTGCATGATTCTTCTTGTAGCCTCAGCAGCTCCTAGAGACTGTGCTCCAGGACACGTGGGGAGAGTGTGCCATGGCACGGAGCACGTGTGGAAGGGGTGGCAGGTAGCTGGGTGTCACCCTGACTGGGTCACAGGAGGTACAGATTAGATATCATTTCTGGGTGTGTTTGAGGGGGTTTCTGGTGAGATGAGCATCCGAATCAGTGGACTCAGGAAGGTAGACCACCCTCGCCAGTGCAAGCGGGCATCATCTCAGGTGCTGAGCAAAACAAGAGAGGAAGCAGGAGGCATACTCCCACTCTTCCCCTGTCTCACTGTTGGTACCGGAACTGCTCGTCTTGTCCTCTGCCTCCAGTCCTCCTGTGTCCCCAGCCTTTGGACTCGGGACTCGACAACACCAGAGCCTTCCTGGGCTCCAGCTTGCAGATGGCAGATGGGGACATTCTCAGCCTCCATCCATATGCAGCCCATTCCTCACTTCACACATCCACACATCCACACACACACACACACACACACACACACCCCATACTGGTTCCGGTTCTCTGGGGCCCCCTAACTATCCCACATGGTGTGGCAGTGTACAGAGCAATCAGGTCTTAAGACCACAGGTTTGATGCTTTTGCTCATGACTCCTTTCTGTGACCTTTATGGTGAGATGCAGTTGATAGCTTACTGTGAACCATGTTGGATTCATGATCGCTGAAGGAGAAGATTTAGCTTTGGGATCAGGGACCAGGCTTGATTACTCAAGATTTTTTTGTATAGCAGAGTTTTATTAAAGTATGAAAAGGGAAAGAGAATGCCTCTGACATACACATCAGACGTATGCTCCATTCACTAGTCTTAAAAAAGAGAGTTATATACTTTTAAAATGGGTTATTACAATAAATCAAAAGAATGCCTCAAGGTTATAAAGATCTTACTAGACCCACTTCCACAAATTATATTTTAAGATGACAGGGTTAGAATTTAACAATAGAAAGATCTTACCAGACCCACTCTCATAATATACATTTTAAGATAACAAAATTGGTCAGAAGGTTTCCAGGAAGGAGAAACTGTCCTCAAGCAGGATACATTGTTGTTATATAATCCTTAGTATAGAGTTTAAACTGAGTTGTTTGTTGTATAATCATCAGTTCCAGGCTTAACGAAAACAAACAAACAAAAAAATTGTTTTATGTGACTAAGACTAAGGAATGTAGAGGGAAAAAAAGACATTTGTCCTTTCCTCCTTGAGAATTGCAGACCCCTGTCTCCTTTTCCAGAGCCCCAGACCCTTCTCTCCTCCTCAGGGACCCCAGAATTTCTATCAACCTGCCCAGGAACTGACTCTCTCAGAATCAGTGAGTATTTGGAGCCCATTGAGATTTCACTGGAGAAAGTAACAGGGATGGTACTTTTGACCTACATGATCTGTGCTGGGCAATCACCTAAGGCCTGGGGGTGCAGACCATGTTGCCTGCCACAAAAATATTGCTTACTTCCCACTTCTGATTCACCTGTTGGAACTTTTCATCTCTCCTCTGTTGTCCTTTGTTAAAATGCTTATTTAATATTAGCTTTTCATATTCCTAAAAGAATACGTAGAGAAGTTCTCATAAATTCACTGAGAATTTTTTGTTTTTAAACCAAGGAAGTTTACATTTATATAAAGGTAACCTCTGATCTAATAAAAAATAGTCTATCTTACGAAATAACTTCAACAGCTTTCAGCAAAGGTTAAAGTGTTATTTCTATACAAGTACAAAGAAAAATGAATCTTCACATATATTGAAAGTGGTTACTCTATTTGGAACTCTTGTGCTGAAGAAGACTTTTGAGAGTCTCTTGGACAGCAAGGAGAGCAAACCAGTCAATCCCTAAAGGAGATCAACTCTGAATCAATATTCATTCTAAGGACTGATGTTGAAGCTGAAGCTCCAATACTTTGGCCACATGATGCAAAGAGCCAACATGGGAAAAGACCCTGATGGTGGGAAAGACGGAGGGCAGGAGGAGAAGGGGACAAAGAGGATGAGATAGTTGGATGGCATCACCAACTAAATGGACAGGAGTTTAAGCAAACTCCAGGAGATAGGGAAGGACAGGGAAGCCTGGCGTACTGCAGTCCATGGGGTCACAAAGAGACAGACATGACTGAGCAACTAAATAACAATTTGGAATCTTGACTGAAAATACTCAGAAAGCCACACTTTAATACTGGCAAAATCTGCAGCTGCCTCTCATTTTTTAGCCCTGCTACTGCTAAGTCATTTCAGTTGTGTCCGACTCTGTGTGACCCCATAGACAGCAGCCCATCAGGCTCTCCCATCCCTGGGATTCTCCAGGCAAGGACTCTAGAGGGGGTTGCCATTTCCTTCTCCAATGCATGAAAGTGAAAAGTGAAAGTGAAGATGCTCAGTCGTGTCCAACTCTTAGCCACCCCGTGGACTGCAGCCTACCAGGCTCCTCCGTCCATGGGATCTTCCAGGCAAGAGTACTGGAGTGGGGTGCCATTGCCTTCTCCCTTTTTTTACCCTGCCTAGGTCCAAATCAAAGCAAAGGAGCAAAGGAGAAAAGCAAAGATATACCCATTTGAAGGCAAATGAATAGCAAGGAGAGATAAGAAAGCCTTCCTCAGTGATCAAAGAAATAGAGGAAAACAGTAGAATGGGAAAGGCTAGAGATCTCTTCCAGAAAATTAGAGATACTAAGGGGACATTTCATGCAAAGATGGACTCAGTAAAGGACAGAAATGGTAGGAACCTAACAGATGCAGAAGATATTAAGAAGAGGCAGTAAGAATACACAGAAGAACTGTACAAAAAAGACCTTTATGACCCAGGTAATCACGATGCGATCACTCACCTAGAGCCAGATCCTAGAATGTGAAGTCAAGTGGGCTTTAGGAAACATCAGTATGAACATGGCTAATGGAGGTGATGGAATTCCAGTTGAGCTATTTCAAATCCTGATAGATGATGCTGTGAAAGTGCCACACTCAATATGCCAGCAAATTTAGAAAACTCAGCAGTGGTCATAGGACTAGAAAAGGTCATTTTTCATTCCGATCCCAAAGAAAGGCAATGCCCAAGAATGCTCAGACTACCACACAGTTGCACTCATCTCACAGGCTAGTAATGCTCAAAATTACCCAAGCCAGGCTTCAACAGTACATGAACAATGAACTTCCAGATGTTCAAGCTGGATTAGGAAGGTAGAGGAACCAGAAATCAAATTGCCAACATCCATTGGATCATTGAAAAAGCAAGAAAGTTCCAGAAAAACATATATTTCTGCTTTATTGACTATGCTAAAGCCTTTGACTGTGTGGATTGCAGCAAACTGTAGAATATTCTTCAAAAAATGGGAATACCAGACCACCTGACCTGCCTCTTGAGAAATCTGTATGCAGGTCAGGAAGCAACAGTTAGAACTGGACATGAAACAACAGACTGGTTCCAAATAGGAAAAGGAGTACCTCCAGGCTGTATACTGTCACCCTGTTATTTAACTTATATGCAGAGTACATCATGAGAAACGCTGGGCTGGAAGAAGCACAAGGTGGAATCAAGACTGCTGGGAGAAATATCAATAACCTCAGATATAAAGATGACACAACCCTTATGGCAGGAAATGAAGAACTAAAGAGCCTCTTGATGAAAATGAAAGAGGAGAATGAAAATGTTGGCTTAAAACTCAACATTTAGAAAACTAAGATCATGGCGTCTGGTCCCCTCACTTCATGGCAAATAGATGGGGAAACAATGGAAACTGTGGCAGATTGTATTTTGGGGGATCCAAAATCACTGCAGATGGTGACTGCAGCCATGAAATTAAAAGATGCTTGTTCCTTGGAAGAAAAGTTATGACCAATTTAGATAGCATATTAAAAATCAGAGAAGTTACTTAGGCAACTTTGTCTGTCTAGTCAAAGCTATGGTTTCTCCAGTAGTCTTGTATGGATGCGAGAGCTGGACTATAAAGAAAGCTGAGCACCAAAGAATGGATGCTTTTGAACTGTGATGTTGGAGAAGACTCTTGAGAGTCCCTTGGACTACAAGGAGATCCAACCAGTCCATCCTAAAGGAAATCAGTCCTGAATACTCATTGGAAGGAGTGATGTTGAAGCTGAAACTCCAATACTTTGGCCAAGTGATGCAAAGAAGTGACTCATTTGAAAGGACTCTGATGCTGGGAAAGATTGAAGGTGGGAAGAGAAAGGGATGACAGAGGACGAGATGGTTGGATGGCATTACCAACTCAATGGACATGAGTTTGAGTGGACTCCGGGAGCTAGTGATGGGCAAGGGGGCCTGGTGTGCTGCACTCCATGGGGTAGCAAAGACACGACTGAGCGACTGAACTGAACTGAGGTCCAAATCAGAACCCAAGTTAGAAACTTGCCTAGAGGGGTGAACATCTGGTCCGTCTGTTGCAGAGGTGCCCCTGCAGGTACCCTGAGGACGCGGGCGGGATGAGCTCCTTTGGAGCCAGAAAGACAGTGGTGCTCCCTGTGTTCCCACGCAAAGGCTTCCTCACCACCTCCAGGGAGAGAACCCGGGGAGCCAGCAGGGCTCGGCTGGGGGTTCAGCAACTGGCTGAGGGCAGGTTACCCGAGAACTTGCTGTTACAGTGCCCACTGACTGACTCACTCCCTTTGTAAATGAGAAGTGTGAAGACTGCTCTCTAACCCCACCTCTGGCTGCTCTAGTGATGCTGATTCACCTCCTGGGGTTCCATTCAGACCCTAAGCTCTGAACAACAGTGGGATCTGTGCTTGGTAAACAGAGTGCAACCCCTCACAGGAAAGTCAGGAAAGACTAATGGATCTGTGTAAATCCCTTTTGTGTTGTGTCTAAAAGGCAGTTGTGCTGTGAGTAAGGAAGCAAATTAGCATCTTTAAGGCTGTGTCCTTGGAAGATGAGGCACACTGATGCAGAAACTAGGGCGTGTGCTGGAGAGTGAGCCAGAGGAGGCCTGAGGTGCCTGACCTCAGTGACGGGCTCCCCGCCATCCACGGGGGTCCTACCCTCCCCCTTACGTGACTTACCCCAACCTGGGGACCCTTCTCTTCACTGAGGATGTCACCACCTCCCTCACCTTCTTGCTGGAAAAGCATCTCTGAACTTCCCAGCCAGGGACACTTCGACTCTGCCTGCAGCTCACTGGTGGTACTCCCTGCCCGGCTCCCACTGGAAGAAATGGGGACCTTCTCTCTCCTCATGACAGGTTTGGGGTAAGTTTAGAGTCTGTGATCAGAGATCAGGGCCCCAGCTAAGAGCATTATTCACAAAAGGAGGGAGACAGACTTCCTCTTTCTCTTCTTAAAAGAGTAACGGCAAAACAGCAACCTTCTGAAGAATGTGCATCCTGGCTGAAACAAGCACAGAAGCAAAACAACACTGACTGAGATTTCCGTCTTTTTCCTGGTGTTTTGGCTCGTTGGGTAAGGTCAGGCTAGTCTCTGAGTGAGGCTGCTGGGCTTTGCAACGTTAGGACCAGAATCAGGATTAAGAAGAAGATGGGGGGAAAAAAAAAGTGCCCTATGAAAAGACAGCATGAATCTGTGCATTTTGTACACACAGAGGAGATGGAAAGAGAGAAGGACAAACAAGATAACTTGAGCAATATGGCTGATAAATGGTGAAGATCTTCCTGGTGTGAGAAATGCCTAAAAAGCACAGTGAGAGCAATGCTTCGCATCATTTTCTCCCCTGTGCTTTAATTACAATCTGCAACTTGCAAACTTTCACTAAAAGTCTTCCGGAGGCAAAGACCTTATGTTGGAGACAGTTTGGGAGCAGTGAGGGAAGAGAAACTGCCTCTCATCTGAGGAGGAGTATGATGGGGCGGCCGACCCTGCAGCTGAGGTTGGGGCGTCAGCCCAGAGGAAGGGCCAATGCCCCCTCACTCAGCAGCAATTGCCGGGACCCCCAGCCGCCCAAGAGGAGCACAGGAAGCTGACTCCGGTAAGCAGAAGGGCCACTCCAAATCCTCCTTGTTACGTCACCCCTTCCTACAATGCCCAATGCAAATACCGTGACACGTACTATACAAGCTCAAGCATCCCGAGTCCTTTGGGACTACACGCATTCAAGGATAATGCATCACGTGCAGATCTACCTACCGAAACTAGAGGAAAAAAGGAAAACACTTATTAACAGTGAGAGATGAACCGCAATTAGATCACTAGATCCTGGTGACCAAGAAAGATATTCTAAAAAATAAGACATAAATAGAAAAACGTGAGACATATAATAGGAAGAAGATACTGAGTCTTGTGCATCTAGTTTAGCAAGCCCTTCACTATTCAGCGTATTATCCGAAGAAGCTTACAGTTGCTACACATTAGTGCATAGTTCTATGGGATTAAATTAACACAGGGAGAGAGGAGGGTAGGTATACTGCACTTGTATTTCCAAACCTCCCATGCTGAGTGATGTGGAGTTTCACTTACTTACAATCATGACTTGTGGAACCATTAGCTTAATATGCATTTTGTAAATGAAGACAATCTAAGTGACTTGTTCAAGTTCACACAGCAAGTGTGAAGTGAAAGTCCCTCAGTCGTGTCGGACTCTTTGCGACCCCATGGACTGTAGCCTGCCAGGCTCCTCTGGCCATGAAATTCTCCAGGCAAGAGTACTGGAATGGGTTGCCATGCCCTCCTCCAGGGGATCTCCCCAACCCGGGGATCGAACCTAGGTCTGCTGCATTGCAGGCAGACTCGTTAGTGTCTGAGTCACCAGGGACTAAGCCCTTATCAAAGAGATCGGATAGAAACTGCTACAGAAACTCTTTCCTACAGGCTCCATCCCTGGACTTTAAGTGGAAAAAAGTTCGCTCATTAGGAAAACAAAACACTGGGACTACCCAGGCAGTGCAGTGGTTAGGAGTCCACACTCCCACTGCAGGGGGCACAGCTCGGATCCCTGGTTGGGGAACTAAGATCCCACATGCTTTGCAGCTCACCCATCCAAAAAAATAAAAGACAAAAACAAAATATTTGCTAATATAGACAAAAGACATTAAAATTTTCCTAAATGCTTAATATTCATGTTACTTTAATTGACATATGTACACTGAAAATTAACTGAAGAAATCACACAGCAAAAATAGTAGCAAAACTCTATAGAATAGTCTTCTTTGTTGGCTTTCTGGTCCTGTGATCTTCTCCAGACTGCATTTTCCCCAAAATGCTTATTTTCCATGCAGAAAATCCATTATCTACTTAAACATGAACTAAATGAACCTGGCTTCCATAGGCCTGTCTATTACACTGTACACATACATTAACTACTCAAAGCAGGAGATCCCGTCCCTGTCTTGGCTATGACAGGTTTTCCTAGAAGATGCTGACTGGATACACAAGCAGTTAGAATGCTTCCTGGTTCTGGTTTTGCAGGTGGATATTTTAGTGGAATCAATGTGTTTGGTTTTGTAACTTCATTAGCCTTTGCTGCAAATTTCTGTATTAAAAAGTTATTTTTCCAACATCCAAATTCATATAGTTACTATATTAAACTTTTCATAAAAATAGATTAGTCAGTTAACTTATGGAGTGGCAGATAAGACGTCTTTAACTTCTGAGGAGTAAAACGTGCCATGTGCTTCCAAAACTTTTCCCACTCTGTAAGTCAAACCATTATGCTGTACACCTTAAACTTACATAGTGATGCACGTCAATTATATCTCAATAAACGTAGGAAAAAAATCCCCACTTCAAATGAAGAACACTCTATGATACCCACCAATAAGTAGTATAGTCAAAAAAGAAAACAAATCTACTTCAAGTTATAATTCAACCTCGTATGGTGTATATTTAAGGAATTATGTAAACATATAAATAAAGATGCTTCTGCACTAATTGATATATATACGTATGTACACTTCTTGAATGTATATAGTAATATTTACATATAATGAGAGTGCATATGGTACAAAGAAAGAAAGAAAAATTAACATCAGATTAGAGTTTAGATTATCCCTCTGAAGTTCATTTTATCCTATCCTCAAAATCTCAGAAGAGATTTCTCTCCGTTTTTCTGACGAGATAAAACAAATAAGCATGATCCTACAACATCCTACCCTGTGCTGCATTCAGTCGTGTCCGACTCTGCGATCCCATGGGCGGTAGCCCACCAGGCTCGTCTGTCCACAGGATTCTCCAGGCAAGAATGCTGGAGTGGGTTGCCACGTCCTCCTCCAGGGGATCTTCCCGACCCAGGGATCAAAGCTGAGACTCTGGCAACTCCTGCACTGGAAGGTGGTTCTACCACTAGTGTGTCCAACATCATCCTACCACTCTTTTCTGACAGTGGTCGTGTTTCCTTTCTGATTTGTAATTAAAAGGAAACAGCCCTGGAGGAGGACCATATCCTCTGAACCCTGGCTATGATCAACGTGATGAGAATACAAATACAGAGACTCGAGCTTCTGCTGCTAAGTCACCACATCCCTACAGGGTGGCCACACGCCTGCCAGGCTTCCTTCCATCATCTGTACTTGCGTCCACGTGAGCAGCTCCGCCCGGCCAGTCCCGGGGCTGCTCTCACCTGGAACGCTGCTCAGCTCTGTGACCTCCCTCTCGGTTCTGTGAGGAAACATAACAAAGCTGCTGCATGCTCTGAGGTCCCCAAACACACCCAACCTGTCATGTGTGACCCGGGCTTGCAAACCTAGCCAGTGGTTTTGGTTCTGCAGCTCTGACTTTCGGTCTCCCTCATATTTTTGCTCAAAACTGCTGAAGGGCAGAGCTCCGCTGGTCGCTCCAGGTCAGTTGTCTCTCAGCAATCGTGGATGAGGCTGTGTCCCTTCCCGCTGAACCTGCAAGGTCCCGTGTGCACCGTGCCAGGCAGCTGACATCCTCTGCTGTGTCATGAAGCGGCCACATGGAATCCCCCTTTCCACCCACCCCCCAGTCTCAAAGATCGAAGGAACTGGGCTCTGAACAGAGTTGCCGAGTGACAACCCTGCAGTCTTCAAACCTTTGTCGGTGAATCTCAGTTTTTGTAAAATGTTCCCTCTGAAGTCAGACCTGACTGGATGTCAGAGGCGAGTGAGGAACCGCAGCGACACAGGCTTCCTGACTCAGAGGAGCACGCTGTCATCTCCAAAGCCGACAGCTAACCCCAGCAAAGGAAGGGCTGGTGGTGCTGCCTTCAGAGTGCTCGTGCGTCAGAGGACCCCAGATTCCTGAAAAGGCAGGACCCAGCGAGAGCTTCCCATCCTGAGTCTCCAGATCTTTTCAGCTTTCCCAGTACTTTTTGTTATCACTTCAGCGGCTAATAGAAAAGGTACAGGGGACCTTGAAGTAAAGCAGAGTGGAGAGTCTGGTCTCCCTGTTTGGGGCTGCTGAGGGGGAGATGGGGGATTTTTCACCACTTCATGAAACCTCTACCTTAGACCTTGTGTCTCTTCAGGAGGAAGGGCAAGGTCAGTGGAAGCAAACAATCAGACACTGAATGGTAAAGACACTGGGGAACAATTGTGTTTAGAAGGTAACCTCCCCTTCTACTTCCAGCTTCTTGTTTAAGTTGAAAGGATAGAGTACAAGGTGGTCCTTATTTTGTGAGATTTTACAAATCTATTGTATAAACTTAAGACAGATGTATCTGGAAGATCCCAGTTTGTTGCCTCAAAGAACTGAAATGGCATCTATGGATAGGAGGTGGTTTGATGGAGGTTCAGAAGCCCTGAGATGAGAGAGTGGAAGAGGAACCACAAAGCATGCAGGTGTCCGCTGAGCCGGGGGAAGATGCCTCTGCCCACGAAGGTCCACGTCAGAACAAGCTGACCGACCAGCCGCATGACCGAGTCCTATTACTCAGTGACCAGTCACCTGAGGATCTCCCTTCTGTAAAGGGTGAGAGAGAAGACGTGTGCAGACCCACCTCATGTCACCCTAACAACAACACATGCAAGACATCAACGCTGTTTCCACAGAGAAGATAAAGGGAGCGTGAAAATTTGGCCAAGAGGCACCGTCATAGATGAATGAAGGTTCTGATTCACCAGCTCTGCTCAGACACATCATATTCGATACATATCTATGACATGACTGTTCCCTAAATTCACAGCTCCTGGAGATAATTCAGGAGTTTGTGCATGTTAGATGTTGAGTGAACTGTACTCATGTTACTTTAGCAACACAACTGAGTGTTTGTTTAGCAAAAATCCTAATTATCACCTAACACACAGGTAGCATTTGCACTCTGAAGAGTATTTTGCAGGCTTCATCTCATGGAATCCTCATAACAGTTGATGAGATCAAATCACTCTTACCCCCACATTACAAATGAATTAACAGAGGTGCTGGCTGATTCCATAATTGGGCAGTGTCTCACTTTCTACAGGTAGTAATGGAGACAAATATCTGGGGCCAAGTGAAAGATTTTTTTTTTTTAATGGTAATAGGGTGGAGGCCAAGTTCTGGATCAGAGCGTCCAGAATTGCGTTTTGGTTTTCTCACCTTGGAATCCAGCCTTTCTGCCCCCTGAGGCCACACAATTCCACAGTCACTCCTCTGGGTCTCTGTCACAGATACCATGCTACGTGTGTGTGTGTTTTCAGTCACTCCGTCATGCCCAACTCTTCTCAACTCCATGGACTATAGCCCACCAGGCTCCTCTGTCCATGAAATTTTCCAGGCAAGAATCCTGGAGAGGGTTGCCATTTCCATCTTCAGGGGATCTTCCTGACCCAGGGATCGAACCTATGTCTCTTGCGTCTCCTGTACTGGCAGGTAGATTCTTTACCACTAGCACCACTCTGGTTCAATCAACAGATTCCACTATCTCATTATAAATCACAACTAGCCTGGGAAGTGAAACCATGATTAATAACTATTTCCTTCTGGTTAATAAGAGGAAAATTCTGGTCTTAAATACAAAGTTTAAATACTTAAAAAATGTTAAACCACAAGCTCCTTTTTATAATGAATATTTTTTTCTCTCCGTAATGTCAGGCATTTTGCAGATAAAGATAAGATTTTCCACTGTTGGCTGGATAATTTGATAATACACTTTCCACATAACGAGGGATTTTCAGCTCATTTCTAATCAAAAGAGCATTACTTTATCAAGTCACAATGGAAACTCTTATGTCAGCTTTTGTCAATGATCATTCAGATCTTTATACTTAAAGATCCCTGCGTGATAGCATACAAGGCTGCAATTAAATGGGATCTTCTTAAACAGGGGGAAACAGTGCCGTTCTATAGGTCCCTGTCCAGCGACTGAAGGGTCATCTGTTGCGGGATGCATGCCCCAGGGGATCCAAGATCTTACATCTCTCCCACTGAGCCACCCAAGTCTGCAGTTTATCAAAGAAGCCTAATGAAGTCAGGGACACATTGGCCCAGTTCCTCAGATGAGCTCCAGAGACTCCTGCACAAACGGAATTGGAATGGAGCTGGCTGACGTTTATCAGAGCGTGATGATCACCTGAGGGTCATATCAGACTTCCTGTGGCTCACACACCCAGAGGCAGTTCATTGAGCAGGGGCTAGCGGGGAGCAGGGAGTGGAGAGGGAGGGCCCTGTGGTGCCCCTGGATTGCGGGCAGTATCTCTGCTGTGACTGGCACTTCATTTATGATGACAAGATGATGGGCTTTGGGAACGCACTGCCTGTTCCAAAGAAGGCAACAAAAGGCTTTGAAAACCCTACCTTCTCTCCAGTTAAGATAAACCTTGAAGGTGCAAGGCAAGTGGTGAGCACCCACAGTCTCTATGCAGCTTTCTCTGCCGTGCATGGGCAAGAAAGGACGAAAATCACATTTTCATTCACTCTGTGTTTGATCATTTTTTTGACACATAAAAACACTATAGGAAATGCCCCGAAGGATAAGACAACGAGCCACAGGTGGGGCATCCTCTGGGGTGTGCAATCTGGTGATTTCATGTTCTTTTCACTTGGGAGGTTGACAGATTTTTTAAAGTCTCATCCAAATTCTTTACCTTATCAGCATGTAATAAAAGTTTCCTGCCATTTGATTGACTCATTTCAAAGTTAAGAAAAGAGTTCCATCAGTGCCTCTAAAACCCTCCACTGGTGACAGGTGCTAGAAATGACGGGGAATTTTCAGCTGTGTTTGCTCCTCAGTGATACCCTGCAAATGCCTGCGTGTGGTTCCCACTGCACACTTAGGGTGTCTGTCACAGACACTTGTGCAGATTGAAGTGGGCACAGGTGACCGTGTTGAGCTGTGGAAGCCAGGGAGACCGTACAATACTTCAGAGAAGGGCCCAGAAGAATGGGTGCCGCCACAGGGCAGCTCTGATCTGAGCTTCAGTTTCACATGAAATGGAGTTGATGGGTCTTACCACTCAGGATGCTTGTAAGGACTACACAGTCTCATCTGTTTAGCAACCTGCAGCTTTTGGGTGTGCTGTGGGTGAATCCCAGACAGTCTTAACCAAGTGGAGGTGGTCAGACCACTCAGAAGCCCCTCCTGCACTCAAGGACCCTCTGGGCAGGGACAAGGGTCAGCCAAGTACTGCCACTGGGCTGAATCCCATTGCCCAGGTTTGCCCAACTCCTGAGAGTGGTTTTTACATTTCTAAATGGTTGGAAAAAAAAACCACAAAAACATCAGAAGCAGAATGATATGTTGTGACACGTGATTATATGAAAATTTAATGTCCATGTCCACAAACAAAGTTTAAAGGGGCCCCAGCGAGGTCATGTGATGACGTCCCCCCCACCTGAGGAGCTGAGGAACAGGGTGGGGAGATGGGGTCTCCAAGAATATACAGAATCTAGGCCAGGGACCAAGGGCACTGAGGGCAGTGGGAAGGTTGGAAGGAAACCCTCACTTGGGTTCTTGAGGCCACACTAACCCCAAAGACAGAGCCTGCTCTGCCAGGAGAGAGTTTGGTGTTTTGCAGGGGAGGCAGGGCAGGGAGGGAGGAAGAGAGAACTGTTTCCCACCCCCTGGTGCCTGCAGTCAGGGGCGGTGAGCCCTCCCTAAGGTCCTGGGACCCTCTGCGATGCCAGGGTTGTATCCTTGCTGAAACACCAGAGGGCCTTGTCCTTCCTGCCTTGTGTTTCTGAGGAGACTCCTACCGGGATGTCAATCACGCTGAAGATACATTTTTGAAACACATGATAGAGGTTAAGACTGAGGAATGCTTACTATGGGCTCCTTCCCGCATCTCACTCAGCCCGGCTGACCACCAGAAAAGGGAGACACTCCTTGTGTCTGCAGGCATTGACGAGCCGCAGAACATTACATAACCTTCCCCATGTATATAACGGACCAGTGACAGAATTAGGACTGAAATTCAGGTCGCTTTGACTAGAAAAAGATGGGTTTTTAGCCACAAAATTGGAAGAAGTCTTGGAGGTAAACTTGTCATTCCTTCTTAATTTTTTTTAGAAAAGGTAATTGAAACCAAAAAATAAAAAGTTCAACGTCTGGCTCAAGGTCAGGCAGTTTTGGGCTCAAAGAAAAAGGACAGAACTTGAGCTGAATAAGTTCATGCAGTGTGTTACTACTATTCTATCCAGTCCCTTAGGGGTCACCAAATGGCATCTTTAAAAAGAAAAAAATGAGGTATAGTTGATTTACTATGTTAGTTTCAAGTGTACAGCAAAGTGATGCAACTACACACACACGTGCATATTACACACACACACACACAGGTATTCTTTTCAGATGCTTCTGTACATCAAATGGTACCTTTTGATACATACTTAAATTTAAAATGCCAAAAAGTATCATATGCTCCCTCTCACTGAAACAACAGCAATAAAAATGATTTCCACTGAGTCGATAAAATCCACAATGTACTATAAGGAAAACACTACTGACATCATTTTTACTGATGCTGAAATCAGTAGCAAGCCATCAAATTAGGCAGTTTTTAGCTGCAATGAAACAAACACATTTTATTTGTTTTTACCTATTTCTTATGAAATGTATTACTGCATGTTTTCTTTCCCATAGAAATTAATCCTCTGACCTTTATGTTTAAAAACTGTAGAATGGCTTGCTAACTCAAGACTCCATCAGTTTCTATCTCTTGAATTTAAATATTCAGTAACTATAGTACACCACGTGCCTCTAAAAGTAATTTCTTTATGGCGGCATTGTGCATTTTGACTATCCATTATATATCTGAATATGGCTTTGCTCAACTAAGCAATTTTCTTTAATGTCAACCTTGATGAACAAGTAAGCATTAAGGCAATATTTGAACACTAAAGTAATACACGGGTAAACAAATCTAAATAAACTAAGCCGGGGAAAACATCATAATTAGTTTCAGTGCCTGCTTTGAGTAAATTTTCTTCCAAAATTCCATATGTGTTCTTTAATTGTTACTTTACCAGAATTCATCTAAGAAGCATCCTGCAACTAGCTATAAAAGATTTTCCAATACTAAAGCTTGGTAGATAAAATTCAGCAGAGTATAATGGATTTATATGAATACAAAAGAAATTTTATTTTTTATTTTTATTAAGTCAATTTTGACCTGCAAATGTTTTCAGAGTTCTCTTTACAAGTCAGTCTTTGAGAATGTAGTATAATTTATAAGACATTAATAAATGAAATTCAAGGTAATATCAAGACTTGAAAAAAAAATAATCCCAGTTGGTGGTGAATGGTTTTGATTCTCAAGATCTGATAAAACTGACATTTGGATATTTTAAATTTATTTTACCCAAGTTACTTTGATTTTTATCCTTCCAAATAACTTTGATTTTATGAAATATTATTTAAAACTACACTGTAAGTTCGGTGTCATTTAAATCAAGATAAACTAATCTCTTTTAAAGTAAATGTCTTCATGAAATAAATTTCATGGAAATAATTTAAAAACAAAATGTAGCATAAAATGGTAAATATTTTTAACTTGTGTTGATCATCAGGACTAATTAGTACAACTAATATTACTAAGCTCAGCAGTTTTGGGAACATTTTGGGGGAAGGAAGAGTGTGGAAGCAGAGCTGAGTATGGGAAAATTTTAAAAAGAACATTAGTAAGTATGAAATTTCTTTCTTGTTTCCTTTATAAATGTTCTATCAGTATCAGATCTATTCTTATGTGAATTTAAAAGCCTCCAATTAAAATAAATAAATTTATAATAAAAAATAAAGTAACTTTAAATTGTATTATACTATAAGCTACATTTTAAATTTTAAGTATTCAAATTATTATATAACTTTTAGAAATGAGTATAGCAATTTTAAATAACTGAAACATTTGATATGTTTGAGAGAAGTTAGAAAAACAGTTTTGTACAAAATGAGTTTTTGTCAATGCTTAAAAGTGGAAGGGATGGAACGTAGAAAATGTATTCATGAAACCACAGAAGTCTTAAACTGCACCCAATGGGCTGAGGACACACAGACATTCAGGCGGGTGACTGAGCCGGAGACCCCTGCCGGCAAAACATGACCTCTGAAAGAGCAGCTCCCTGGGAGCCTGTAAAAGAAATAAATATCTAACTTGATCTTCCACAACCCCCACTAATCTGTGCAAAGCCCTAAGCCAAAATCTAAATATAAAATGAACACATATGAGATACTGTAAGATGTTACAGGAAACCCAGAAGAACCTTTTGGCAAACCCAATATTTACTGAACATGTGAACTGTAATTGTTATTTATGCAAGTTGTTGATTTTTGCATGCATTATTGAAACAAACTTTGCAATTCGATTACTACATACACCTTCATACCCACTGTCTCTACTTCACTGATGTGTACCTGTTCTACTAACTAGATTTCAAATATTTATTGCATTCCTAATGATGATTCAGAGGACAGTGCTATCTATCAGAAATATAACACAAGCTCCCTTCTTATTTTAAAACTGAGGCTGTCTCATTGAAAAGTAAATCCAACAATGACAAGTGAAGTTAACTTTAATAACATTTTATTTAACCTAATGTATCCAAAATATGATCACTGCATTATGTTATCAATATAAAAAGTCTACACTCTCATGTTTGGCAGAAGGACCTTTCATAGATTGGACACCACCAACCTCCCCACCGTCATCTTTTACTTCTTTCCTCTCTGTTCACTGGGACTTTGTACCATGTGCTTCTCTTCACACAGTGCTGAGTTCTCTACACAGCTTTTCCCTTGTGCCGTTGGCTTCAGTTAGATCACATGTCCATGCTTTTCAGAGCCGTGCCAAACTGACCCTCTGTTGCCCAGGTCAACTATGCTGTCAACCCATGAAGGCTTCGTACCTTGCCCACTTCACAGCACTTACTGAAAGTGAAGTTTGTTCACTCTTTCCCAGATGTAGGGGTTAAGACAGTGAAAAAGAAACCCCTTGCCTTCCTTGGACTTATTTTCTCTCCAGAGTCCGTAATATAAAAAGATTCTGACACGCCAACCACTTTTTATTATGGGTTCTAGCCACCTTATGCATGACTTAGCCTCACTTCTGAATGAAGAGATCAGTTAGAACAGATTGTCTGATCAATCTTTTTACCATGAAGTTACTTCAGTGGGCACATACCAACTGTTCAATAAATATTGGATAGAGACAAAAACATCAGTAATAATTGCACAATTATTTAAAGAAAATTCCCAGCAGATTTCACTAAATCAAGCTTCCAACTTGCTTATTCTTTCCTACACAAATAAATTGGTAGAATATTTACAGCCAAGTTTTTTGTTTGTTCCTGATATTTATGTGTTGAGTTTCTGAAATTTCCATCTCTTTATTTTATCCCCTTTTTCTTTGGCTCACAATCCAATTTGCTTGAGTAACTTCATTCATAAGGCAAATCAACTAAATCTCAGTTTAATAAAAAAATGCCCATTATGTATGATTCTCTCATTACTGACATCAAATACTTGAATGCAAATGTCTGCATGTTTTTACATAAATTATGCTTCATGAAATACGTTAGATTTTGTGTCCCTTCCTGCATAATGTAATAATCAACATCCTTCATTTGAATATCATAGTTTAATACCACCAAAGAAGTAGATAATATTTTCAAATAAAAGCAAAGGCAATGTGTTATGCTTAAAATATCACCTCTCAGGAGCACATTTATCAAGAGCAGTTCATCATGCAAATCATTTTAGTCAGTGAGCAGCTACGATTTGAAACGATGAGTACAAAGGATATGCATGTCCTTTTAATAAGAAAGATGCTGTTCTGTTTAATATGGAACACTGGGCAAAGGTAATAGAGGCTGTATCAGCCTCTTCTACAGGAATGGTGGGAATGTTCTATATCTATTGTGCAGTGCAGTACCTTCTGGGCACACAGGCTTGTTAACACCCGAAAAATGATTAATGTGACTGAGAAAATAAATTTTAAATTAAATTTAAATCTAAATAATCAATGTGTCTAATGGTTTCCATATTGGACAGCATAGTGTAACTAACTTACACACCACATTATAACATATACTATCTCAAGGCATTTTCAAAAAAAAAAAGGCTTAAGGATCAGCAATTCTCCCTAGAGCACTTGTGCTGTGGTTATGGTAAGAAATGGAGATCTACATATAAGAAGCCCGTAAGGGGAGAAGCATCTAAGGTGCCTATGGAGCCCCTGGTGCCCCAGTCTTGATAATCATGAAGTTCTCTAATTGTGCGCTCGACCAAGGACCTTTCAAGATTCACTTCAGTTCAGTTGCTCAGTTGTGTCTGACTCTTTGTGACCCCATGAACCGCAGCACGCCAGGCCTCCCTGTCCATCACCAACTCCCAGAGTTTACCCAAATTCATGTCCATTGAGTCAGTGATGCCGTCCAACCATCTCATCCTCTGTCATCCCCTTCTCCTCCTGCTCCCAATCCCTCCCCAAATCAGGGTCTTTTCAAATGAGTCAACTCCTCCCATGAAGTGGCCAAAATATTGGAGTTTCAGCTTCAACATCACTCCTTCCAATGAACACCGAGGACTGATCTCCTTTAGGATGGACTGGCTGGATCTCTTTGCAGTCCAAGGGACTCTCAAGAGTCTTCTCCAGCATCACCAGTTCAAAACACAATGGAGTATTACTCAGCCATTAAAAAGAATTCATTTGAAGCAGTTCTAATGAGGTGGAAGAAACTGGAGCCGATTATACAGAGTGAAGTAAGCCAGACAGAAAAACACCAATACAGTATACTAACGCATATATATGGAATTTAGAAAGATGGTAATGATAACCCTGTTTGCAAGACAGCAAAAGAGACACAGATGTATAGAACAGGCTTTTGGACTCTGTGGGAGAGAGACAGGGTGGGATGATTTGGGAGAATGGCATTGAAACATGTATAATATCATATATGAAACGAATCGCCAGTCCAGGTTCGATGCATGATACTGGATGCTTGGGGCTGGTGCACTGGGATGACTCAGAGGGATGGTACGGGAAGGGAGGAGGGAGGGGGTTCAGGATGGGGAACATGTGTATACCTGTGGCGGATTCATGTTGATGTATGGCAAAACCAACACAATATTTTAAAATAAAATAATTAATAATAAACAATTAAAATAAATAAATTTATATTAAAAAAAGCATCAATTCTTCTGCACTCAGCTTTCTTTATAGTCCAACTCTCACATCCATACATGACTACTGGAAAAACCATAGATTTGACTAGATGAAACTTTGTTGGCAAAGTAATGTCTCTGCTTTTTAATATGCTGTCTAGGTTGGTCATAACTTTCTTTCCAAGGAGCAAGCGTCTTTTAATTTCATGGCTGCAATCACCATCTGCAGTGATTTTGGAGCTCAGAAAAATAAAGTCAGCCACTGTTTACCCATCTATTTGCCATGAAGGGATGGGACCAGATGCCATGATCTTCGTTTTCTGAATGTTGAGCTTTAAGCCAACTTTTTCACGCTCCTCTTTTATTTTCATCAAGAGTTCTTTAGTTCTTCACTTTCTGCCATAAGGGTGGTGTCATCTGCATATCTGAGGTTATTGATATTTCTCCTGGCAATCTTGATTTCATCAGCCCAGCATTTCTCGTGATGTACTCTACATATAAGTTAAAAAAGTAGGATGACAATATTCTGCCTTTATGTACTCCTTTTCCTATTTGGAACCAGTCTGTTGTTCCATGTCCAGTTGTAACTGTTGCTTCCTGACCTGCATACAGATTTCTCAAGAGGCAGGTCAGGTGGTTTGGTATTCCCATCTCTTTCAGAATTTTCCACAGTTTATTGTGATCCACACAGTCAAAGGCTTTGGCATAGTCAATGAAGCAGAAATAGATGTTTTTACGGAACTCTCTTGCTTTTTTGATGATCCAGCAGATATTGGCAATTTGATCTCTGGTTCCTCTGCCTTTTCTAAAACCAGCTTGAACATCAGGAAGTTCATGGTTCATGTATTGCTGAAGCCTGGCTTGGAGAATTTTGAGCATTACTTTACTAGCATGTGAGATGAGTGCAATTGTGCAGTAGTTTGAGCATTCTTTGGCATTGCCTTTCTTTGGAATTGGAACGAAAACTGACATTTTCCAGTCTTGTGGCCACTGTTGAGATTTCCAAATTTGCTGGCATATTGAGTGCAGCACTTTCACAGCATCATCTATCAGGATTTGAAATAGCTCAACTGGAATTCCATCACCTCCACTAGCTTTGTTCGTAGTGATGCTTTCTAAGGCCCACTTGACTTCACATTCCTGGATGTCTGGCTCTAGGTGAGTGATCACACCATCATGATTATCTGGGTCATGCAGCTCTTTTTTGTACAGTTCTTCTGTGTATTCTTGCCGCCTCTTCTTAATATCTTCTGCTTCTGTTAGGTCCCTACCATTTCTGTCCTTTATTGAGCTCACCATTGCATGAACTGTTCCCTTTCAAGATTAGGTTGTTTAAAAACAAAACAGAAGAACAACAACAACAAAATACTATGGTTTCCACTTCTCTTTTGCATCAGTTGCCCTGTGTGTGTGTTAGTCACTCATTCGTCTTTGATTCTTTGCAACTCCATGGACTATAACCCACAAGACTTCTCTGTCCATGGAATTCTTCAGGCAAGAATACTGAAGTCCGTTGCCATTCCCTTCTCCAGGGGATCTTCCCCACCCAGGGATTTAACCTGGGTCTCCTGCATGACAGGCAGATTCTGTACCATCTGAGCTATAAGGGAAACCCAGTTGTCTCAGGAGAAGCCAACTGCTCTGATACGACACAGCCCTTTGTAGATGCCCAGCTGTGGGAGCCTGGATCCCACCTCCCCCATTCCACAAGTTCAGATTGCAGTCCTGGTGACAGGCTATGCAGATTCCTGAGGGCCCCTGAGCTGGAGGGACTGACAAAGAATATTCAGTGACACTTCTGAAAGCTCAGTAAGGCTTTCTCTGGGGGTGGCAGGGGGCTATCAGCGCAGGTACAGGAAACACTGCAACATGATTTTATAGTAGGGTGGGCTACTATATAGTTGAGTGGGCTACTATACTATATAGGGTGGGCTTTTATATAGTTGGGCTCAACTCTGAAGACAGTGCCAGCAGGGGGAATCTACGGCAGTGCAGGGTGGGTGTCAGGGGACAGAAAGTCGCTAAGAGAAAATATCAGGGGTGGGTGTTCTGGGTAGACTGACTTCAGCAGGACTGTCACCGAGTGCAGGCCAGGTGGTCAGCCATCACCTAGGCAGATGGGGGATGAGGCGCCCAGCCAGATATGAAAAGCAATCAGATATCCAGGGTAGGGGCACCAGTGGACAAACAGGCCTGGGAGAAGGCCCAGGAGCCTGACTGGAGCTCAGTGGACCGAAGAATGGTACTCAGCAGCCAGCTCAGCTACATTTAGTTTCCTGACCTACAGAAACTACAAGATAATATGTCTTTACTGTCTTCAACCTGTTGCTGTGTTTCAGGGTAACTGCTCACTTGCTAACTCATGTCTGACTCTTTGCAATCCCAAGGACTGGAGTATGCAATGCTTTCCATCTCCTGGAGCTTGCCCAAACTCATGTCCTCTAAGTCTGTGATGCTATCCAACCATCTCTCATCATCTGTTGGTCCCTTTGCCTCCTGCCTTCAGTTTTTCCCAGCATCAAGGTGTTTTCCAATGAGTTGGCTCTTCACATCAGGTGGCCAAGGTATTGGAGCTTTGGCTTCAGCATCCAATGAATATTCAGGATTGATCTCCTTTAGGATTGACTGGTTTGCTCTCCTTGCAGTCCAAGGGACTCTCAAGAGTCTTCAACACCACAGTTCAAAAGCATCAGTTTTTCGGTGCTCAGCCTGCTTTATGAGATCTACAGTGGAGGTGGTAAGTATTCTGTGCAACAAATAAATGGCTGCTATATTTAGCAAATAAAACCACAGAGCAATCAGTTACATCTGAATTTCAGAAAAACAGCTAATAAATCCTTAGTACAAGTATGTCCCATGCATTATTTGGGAAACACAACATCCCCCCCCGCCCCCCCCCAAAAAAAAAACCACCATGCTCTTTGTCTGAAATTTAAACGTATGTGGGAATTGTATGTTGTATCTGACAAGCGTCAACAAGTATTCAGTGCTTGGAGTATGATCTCTGCCCTTGAGGGGTGGTTTAACAGAGGGAGAGCCAGATGCACAGAAATGCAGGTTTAATTTAATGTGGGCAGGATTTAAATAGAGATGAGACGGAGACGTTACCAGAGCATAGAAGGGGTATTCTAAGTTCAATCCAGAGAGAAAGGTGAGTGTTCTTGGTACAGGAAAAAAATGTTAGCCTCTTGGGGTTTGCAAAATAGGAGGAAGACAAACTTACCTTAGAGATAACAATGAGACTCCACACCAAAGCTTCACTGAACATATAACCTTCTTGAAATTTAGACAAACTGAATGCCATTTTTTAGAGTCAAACTTATGGTAATTATAGTGGGGGAATTTCTGAATTTCTCAAATAATTCAGGACTCTTATCAGACATTTTTTATCATTATGACAAATAAGAATCAACTGGATTTAATTTTTTTTAATGAAATTCATTCACTCCCATAACTGAAAAGCCAGTGTGAGACTGGCTTGAAAGACAATCTGACCATGTTGTGGGCCTTCCCTTCTTCTTGGGGTCTCCATTTTAGTTTCTCGTAATTTCAAAATGGCAGCTACTCTTCTAGGCCTCAGGACACTTGGCTCAGAGGATCTCAGAGCATCTTCATTCCCAACCCCAGACTTGAAGACCCTGGGCCTCACAATGAGCAGAAGCACAGCAGGGTATGTGTTTACTCCTGGACCAATCACAGAGGCCAAACACCTAAGCCATTGGCTTAGGCACAGATCATGTGCTCAGTCCTGAACCAATCAATGTCAAGGGACAGGGCTGAGGGCAGCACAAAACCTGGGCCCAGAGGTGGACCATCGGAGCCTATGAAAGGATCAGAGCTGAAGGGAAGAAAGGCCCAGAAGTGCCCACCGCAGAGGGCCCAGATGGACCCTGGCCCTGAGCCTCTGCCCACACTGTCTGCCTTGAAAGCTAGGTGTGCAAGATGAAGCAATTCTGAACCAAGAATCCAGGCGGAAGAGCTCATCATTTTTACACGTTGTCAACCACAGGGTAAAGGAATTAATGTTCCTGTTCTTCTCCACTGAAATGAAGTCCCCGAGAGTAAGTCACGTGCCTAAGGTCTCAGACCTAAAGTCAGGAGAAAAAAAGATACTTCTTTAGGTACCATGTGCCCAAAGTCCAGAGAAAAGACATTTCTGTCCCGGGGGGCACCGCTTCTCGTAGCTGTGCCTTTCTCACTGTGTACATAATGGATTTTGAAGGTGATTACATCTTTGAGAACCTATGGGTAGATACAGATATAAGGAATCTAAAAATTCCCCTCCCTTCAAAAAAGACGCTCTTATGTTCTACATGGAACTTGACCGGTTTATATGATTCCAGAAGCCCCTTTGATAATAAAGGAATGGAATAAAGTAGGCCCAGGCTAACATGCTCAGAGGAAGGAGGGACCAGAAAAGTGAGCAGGCTGATGGAAGGGGAGGGAAAGGAGTGCGGGCAGTGGGAGACAGACATTGTCCAAATGTTTGGGTGCCAGACAAATCACATGCTCAAATACTGTTCAGATAAGATACTGACAGCAGCGAACACGAGAAACCTCAGACACGCTCTGACATTCTTACAGATCTGATGTCAATTCCTTAATTTAATCCTGAGGTCCTTTAAATTATTATTGATGGCTCCTTGAGATACTAATTGAATTAGAATCACTTATCTCACTCTTCTCCACTTTAAGTTATTATATTCCTTTTTAAGTGAACCCTGGGTGTCTTTCACTGACTTTTACTTTCAGAGATAAATTCTGCCAAGAATAATATTATCTGAGGACTAGTGTAAGACCTTGACCATCAAGAAAGATCTCTGCCGAAAAGTGATTTTTAATTACTTCTTACTGAGGAGGATTTAGCTCAAGTCACAAAGGTGATATCACAATGTCAGCTAATTAAATAAAACCATTTATATTTAATTGCCTCCACAGCATGGCCACATTTTTGGGAGAGTGACTCTCCTATTGTTTGGGTTAAAGTTATCTTTGCCACTTTCTCCTGAGGACTTTTTAACAGTGCGAGCTGGAGTTTGATATTCCTTTTCCTTACTGGGGAATCTATTTTACTTTTATGTGGAATACATTGTTAACTAACAACTATCTTGAGATAACAAAATGAATCCAATCTTACAAATATATATTGTACATAAAATGATGCAAAGACAGTTGATAGAAATCCAATAAATAAATACGAGCACTATAAAAACAACACTCATATTTGTTTGGGAGGCTAAATATTATAAAATCATCAGATAATTATCACAGAATTATTTATGACAGCAAAGACTTGAAATCAGACAAATCTAATATTAGTTAAAAAAAAAAAGGCAATTCAGTTATTAGCACCTTTACCAAAGCGAAGAATTTTCTTGTCAAAGATTATGTTACATGGAAAAATAATTGTGAAATAGTATTAAGTGAACGAGGGCAATGCATCATTCAATTGAAGTATAATTCCACTTAAGTGATTTACATCCTTGCCCATTCTGGGATCTTGACAGCCCCATTTTAAACTTGCTTACAGCTATTAAACAAAGAAATCATTTCGTGGTGAGAAGGGAACTTTGAAACAATTGAACTGCAGAAAATTGCCTTTTAAAATTATTATTTTAGGGACTTGCTTGGTGATCCAGTAGCTGAGACTCCCAATGCAGGGGGCCTGGGTTTGATCCTTGGTCCAAGAACTATAGATCCCACATGCCACAACTACAGATTCCGCATGCTGAAACTAACACCCTGCCCAGCCAAGTAAATAAATAAATTTATTAAGAAAAGAAAAATGTATATTTTTTAAAGATGAAGAAACAAGTAAATAACAATTTGTTTTTGAAAACCTATTTTCTTAGACAGGATGTATGGACAACATTCCTGCAAACTTGGGCTGGTCCCTGTGGAACCTTGACAAACCATGAGTGACCGTGTAGAGAAGAATCTCAGCACCCGAGACAGCGCTGGGGACGTGACATGCGGGGGGGTCACTAATGCTGGCTGCTGAAAATCAGGGCAAATTCTGCAGCGATCTACAGTGTCGTGTTCATCTCTGCCCCTAGAAAACTACATCTGGAGACATTAATCATAATTTCTAAAAACTGAGTGAAACTATTAAAAAAAAATCTAACCATGAAATGGCAGAAATGCCATAACATAATAAATCCACGTTGTGCCTAGTCATGTCTGACTTTTTGCGGCCCTATGGACTGTAGCCCACCAGGTTCTTCTGTCCATGGGATTTTTCTGGCAAGAATACTGGAAAGTGTTAGTCAGTCTGCTGCTGCTACTGCTAAGTCGCTTCAGTCGTGTCCGACTCTGTGCAACCCCGTAGACAGCAGCCTACCAGGCTCCTCCATCACTAGGATTCTCCAGGCAAGAACACTGGAGTGGGTTGCCATTTCCTTCTCCAATGCGTGAAAGTGAAAAGTGAAAGTGAAAATCGCTCAGTCATGCCCGGCTCTTAGCGACCCCATTGGACTGCAGCCTACCAGGCTCCTCCATCCGTGGGAGTTTCCAGGCAAGAGTACTGGAGTGGGGTGCCATTAGCCATGTTCAACTGTTTGTGACCCCATGGACTGTAGCCTGCCAGGCTCCTCTATCCATGGAATCCTCCAAGCAAGAATACTGAAATGGGTTTCCATTTCTTACTCCAGGGGATCTTCCTGACCCAGGGATTGAATACGTGTCTCTTGTGTTGGCAGGCAGATTCTTTACCACTAGCATCACCATGCCAGCGTGACAGAAAACTATAATCCCAAGGTGACAGGGGTTCAATCCCTGAGTCAGGAAGATCCCCTGAAGGAGGAAATGTCAACCCACTCCAGTATTCTTGCCTGGAGCATCCCATGGACAGAGGAGCCTGGCGGGTTGCAATCCATAAGGTCACAAAGGGTCACAAAGACTGAAATGACATCGCATGGCATGGCAAGATGAGACCGGGTGTTCCCTCAATACTCACCTCACCAGCATGCCCACATGGATGCTATCCCACACAGAGTCAATGTCTACCTCCTCAACAGTAGGTTTAGCCCACTAGTTAGTGACAAACACTTGAACACTTGCTTATTAATGACTAGCTCTTTCCATCTTCAGTAATCTTGACTGTATTCAGAGGAGGAGAAAAAACTGGTCTCTGCTGGAAGAGCCATGGGGGCCAGATCTCCCAATTGTATTTATCAACATAGCTAAGCATCACCTCACGAAACACAGTCTTCAAGCCATGTTAGCTGGCTTGGAATACTGGCCTTGCAACTTGGGATCTTTGTGACCTTGGGCAAGTTATTCAACCTCTCTGAACCTAGGTCTCCCCATCTTAATATACATACAGTACTATACACAAAATAGGGAATCAACAAGGCCCTACTGTATAGCACAGGGGACTCTAAGATGAGATGATCAGAGTTCTGTCACATGTTTATTGTGGAAATAAATACCATAGCACTCTTAAAGTACTCAGAAAGGCTGTTATAAGCAGTAAACATTACACATTATATGTTTGATAACAGTTTTATAAATAGCATACACAATACAATTTTAAGGACAGACTATCAGTTTAGGGACACAGAAAAGAATTACAGTTTTAAGGACACTCTATCCATTTAGGCATACAGAAAACAATCATTTTGCTAATTCAGACTGAAATACAGAGAAATACCTTTCCTAATCTTCTCTTTAGAAAGTGATAAAAAATGTTCTATTTCCCAAGATTCTAATTTATGAAACTGCAACAATTATTTAATGTCCAATATAACTGAGTTACACAAATAGGAACATAAATGCCTAACAAATGACTAATTTGAGAGAACATACTCAGACCTGATTGTAAATGAATTGCTGTTGTTGTTCACTTGCTCAGTCATGTCCAACTCTTTGTGACCCCATGGACTGCAGCATGCCAGACGTCCCTGTCCATCACCATCTCACAGAGCTTGCTCAAACTCATCTCCATCAAGTCAGTGATGCCATCCAACCATCTCGTCCTCCACTGTCTTCTTCTCCTTCCTTCAATCTTTCCCAGCATCAGGGTCTTTTCCAATGAGTCAGTTCTTCATATCAGGTGGCCAAAGTATTGGAGTTTTAGCTTCAGCATAAGTCCTTCCAATGAATATTCAGAATTGATTTCCTTTAGGATTTACTGGTTTGATCTCCTAGCTGTCCAAGGAACCATCAAGAGTCCTTTCCAACACCACAGTTCAAAAGCAGTTCTCTAGCGTTTAGCCTTCTTTATGGTCCAACTCTCACATCCATACACGACTACAGGAAAAACCATAGCTTTGACTATATGGACCTTTGTGGGCAAAGTAATGTCTCTGCTTTTTAATATGCTGTCTAGGTTTGTCATAGCTTTTCTTCCAAGGAACAAGCATCTTTTAATTTTGTGCCTGCAGTCACCATACGTAGTGATTTTGGAGTCCAAGAAAATAAAGTTTGTCACTGTTTCTATTGCTTTCCCATCTATTTGCTATGGAGTGATGGGAAAAGAAAAGTTGTGACCAACCTAGATAGCATATTAAAAAGCAGAGATATTACTTTGACAACAAAGGTCCATCTAGTCAAGGTTACGGTTTTTTCCAGCGGTCATGTATGGATGTGAGAGTTGGACTGTGAAGAAAGCTGAGTGCCAAAGAATTGATGCTTTTGAACTGTGGTGCTGGAGAAGACTCTTGAGAGTCCCTTGGACTGCAAGGAGATCCAACCAGTCCATTCTAAAGGAGATCAGTTCTGGGTGTTCATTGGAAGGACTGATGCTGAGGCTGAAACTGCAATACTTTGGCCACCTCATGCAAAGAGTTGACTCATTGGAAAAGACCCTGATGCTGGGAGGGATTGGGGGTAGGAGAAATAGGGGGCAACAGACGATGAAATGGCTGGATGGCATCACTGACTCGATGCACATGAGTTTGGGTGAACTCCAGGAGTTGGTGATGGACAGGGAGGCCTGGTGTGCTACAATTCATGGGGTCACAAAGAGTCAGACATGACTGAGTGACTAAACTGAACTGATGGGACTGGATGACATGATCTTCATTTTTTGAATATTGAGTTTTAAGCCAGCTTTTTTACTCTCCTCTTTCACCTTCATCAAGAAGCTCTTTAGTTCCTCTTCATTCTTTAGTTCCTCCTCTTTGTAAATGAATAAAATGATTCAAAAGTAGCCCCTCCCAAGTGAAAATCTGTAAGATGAGCAAGAGGCCCAGTTCTGGGAGTCAGAAGTCCACATCTGGTGCCCTAAAGAACTGTTTAGATATCAGAGTGACTTCCTCAGGTTTCTTGGGTTCTAAGATTACAGCTGTTCTATTTACAAAGTAGGAGATGATCAAATTGGGGTCAGGAGTCTCCTAGCACTTCCAACTTCAGGTCTGGACTGAAGCACAGGCCTCAGGACTCACATATTTTATTATCATTTTATCATAAACCACTGTAGGCAGGTACTGCCCAGTAGAGATGGAGGCTTCAGGTGCAGAGGACAGGGAGAAAGAGGGGACCCTTCTTTGAAGGGCAGGGGTGGGTTCTCCCCAACGTGGCCCCAAGTATAGAGCTGGAGGAACACCGAGGTTTCTGGAGCACAGAACATTCTGGAACACTATGAGCCCAGAGTGTCTGAGCTGACTTTTTCACCTTACAGGAACAGACAGGAAACCACACAATTACAGGAGAGGGGCCCAGGTTCACAACAGACGTGTTTCATGTCATGTCGCTTGGGTGGAGGCCCACCCTTGGCCTGATCCCAGTGCTGCACAGAGTCAGGGAGGTAGCGAGGCCAGCACAGCCATGAGCCCTGGGAACAAGTGTTTGGGGGTCCCCAGGCCCAGGTGTCCCTTTGTAAAAGGGAGATGCTACAAAGTGAAAATCAGAGGACGAAATCCAACTATGCACCATGAAAGCTCTTAACTTTCCAGCCCTATACAGCACAGGATGAGGACTGGAGCAGCACCGGTCCTAATGTCAGGCACAGCCCATTTCTGCCTTCCAGCTGCTGGGCACAGCCCCAGGCTTCTACTGCCTTGGTTCCATTCCAAGTTGAATTAAATCAGTAAATTCACTTTGCGTTAAGAATAAACATTCATTTTTTTATTTTTTATTTTTTAATTTTCTGCCACAGCCTCACTGTAACTCTTTTATCATTGATTGTTTGCTCACAACAGGAAAACTGGCTTTCTCGGATCACTTCAAATTTTAAGAATTCTGTGATGTTTCCTTCTCTTTTAAATATACTGAGATTAGTTGTAGCAAGGAATATAAGGTTTTTGTTTTTTTTTTTTCAGGATTCACCACATTCTGGGACATCTGAAGATTGTTCAGAGGAAAAGTGAAAGTCGCTCAGTCGTGTCCAGCTCTTTGTGACTCCATGGACTATACAGTCCATGGGATTCTCCAGGCCAGAATACTGGAGTGGGTAGCCTTTCCCTTCTCCAGGGGATCTTCCCAACTAGGGGTCAAACCCAGGTCTCCCGCATCACAGGCAGATTCTTTACCAGCTGAGCCACAGGTAAGGTAATACCATATTTAGATCCCATGGGTGCCCATGCTAGAGGATTAAACATGGCTTTTAAAGAATATTTAGCACTCCCCCCACCCACAGCAATGGGAGGAAACCGAAGGATGCAGCTCATTTTTAGTGGAAGTGTTAGTCACTCAGTCATGTCCTTCTCTTTGCCATCTCATGGACCTTAGCCCATCTGGCTCCTCTGTCCATGGGATTTTCCAGGCAAGAATACCGGAGTGGGTTGCCATTCCCTTTTCTAGGAGATTTTCCTGACCCAGGGATCGAATTTGGGTCTTCAGCATTGAAGGTGGATTCTTTACCATCTGAGCCACCAGAGAAGCCTGCTGCTGCTAAGTCGCTTCAGTCGTGTCCGACTCTGTGCGACCCCATAGACAGCAGCCCACCAAGCTCCCCCGTCCCTGGGATTCTCCAGGCAAGAACACTGGAGTGGGTTGCCATTTCCTTCTCCAACGCATGAAAGTGAAAAGTGAAAGTGAAGTCGCTCAGTCGTGTCCGACTCAGCGACCCCATGGACTGCAGCCTACCAGGCTCCTCCATCCATGGGATTTTCCAGGCAAGAGTTCTGGAGTGGGTTGCCATTGCCTTTTCCGAGAGAGGCCTGGCCCCTTTTAAATGACAAATCCTAGCATTGAGGAGCTTTCAGGAAGTACGCTGTAGTTAGTGTAAATTAAGGAACCACATTTACTCCTCACAGATAAATATAATTCACTAAATAGTCCAATAAAAAATCATGATTTTTTTCCCCAAAATAACAGTCTCAGGGGATCTGCTGACACTGCTTCACAGAGAGTTTTACATTTTTACTGTTGATTTTATATTTTTATTTTCTCAGTGTGTGGCCACATGGTAACCATGTCAGTGGGCTCTTGCTAATTAGATAGTAAATCGTTCATATTACAGTAGTCGACAGCACTGTGTGTGGCTTACTTTCCTCCCATTTTTATCTCCTCTGAAGACAAAGATTAAAGAAAGAAAAAAGAAAAAAAAAACATAAAAATGCACAAATGTCTTCCTAGGCTCATAGGTGATTTAAAGCAAATTGAAATGAGATTGCTGGCAATATTCACAGCATTTAATTAAAAATACTTAAGTTATAAGACATATACCATATTAATCCTAAAATATTTAAAGAGCACATAATTCTTTTACAAATGATTTTGGCAGTAAAGGACTCTTTAATTTATGTGGAACTTGACTCTGATGACCCAGAAAGGAGGCAGCCAGACATTTCAGAGGCCACTCATGTCCCAGACTTCCATCCATGCTGAGCAGGGCTCTTACTGCTCTGAAGGTTTTCTGTCCCCAGATAAAAGGGAATAGAAATTGACCTGTTTCAACTCAGTCTGCAAAATAGCCAACATTATGCAGGCTGTTAGCATATTACCTTAGATCTGATTTTGCAAATACAAGTTTTGAAATAAAGTATGAGGGACTTTATTTTGGACAATGGTCTTGACATGGATCATGGTTAAGGTTTTGACAGTTTATTTGCACAGAGTTTACTTGAGGCTGCTTTTAATAATTCAGGTAAAATCAGGTGAAAAACTTTGAATCAACTGCCTTTACATTTCAGTGTACATTTAAGATTCTATGGGGAAGATCCCTGTCATTCATCCAACAGGGGAAAGAAAACCTTCTCTTAAAAACAGGTGTTTTTTAACTTTATGGTTGTTCATCAACAAGAGAGAAAGTTAATAAAGCAAAATTAATCACTGACTTCTAAATAATGCCTACAAAGAAAAAAAATACATGCTTCCATTTGGAAGGAAGATGAAAGGACTCCCAGGAGATGGATTTTGGGGGGAAAAGGAGGAAGACTGGGGATACCTGAATTGCCCAAGTATTTGCTGTTAGATCTGATGGAGGTCAGGGTCCCTGTGTTTTTGATGATACATTTGATGAAGTACGTGGAGCATCAAATGTACAACCACTGTGTTGCTGCCTGCTTGATTCAAACCTACATGGGGGGGGCAGGGGCTGCAAGATCCACAATGGACTGGAATGTGAAAAGAAATCACCTTTTATGGCCATCCCACCCTGGAGTACCAAGTGTTTTTTTTTTTTTTTTAACTGTTAGTGTTAAATTGCCTAATAAAGAAAATTCATGAGATAATTTCAGATAATTGAGACAATGCTTTGTGACCCAGATCTTCAAGTCACCTCTCTTGAGTTGGGGGGACAGGTGCACACACACGTGTCCTGGCAGACACACTGGTGCTGGCATCCTGGTCCCCAGGTGTGGGCTCACCATACCCATCTGCACAGAATCTCTGAGCATGTCTTTACCTTCAGAACTCACTCAAATTACTTGAGTAACTCAAGATGAAGCCAAGTGCCACCTGTATTTGTTAATAATGATAATTGTATTAATAGTACTATAATACCAATAAAATCTACAACCTTCCAATTTTAGCTAAATTATTTTAAAAAAGACATATCAAGGACTAGTAAAATGTGTTTCTGTGATTTAGAAAAATCACTATTTCTGCTAAGAAGAGTTGCTGACTTGATACCTTTATATTAATGCTGCACTGACATTTCAGTCGTCACTGACCTCGGTATTATGCGTGACGTTGTCTTCATTGAGCAGTTTTTGAGAAACAGTGAAGGCTATCTCCCCATGGGTATGTTTGCATTCATTGAAGCAAACAACTTCCAGAAATGGACATGGGACAACAGACTGGTTCCAAATAGGAAAAGGAGTACACCAAGGCTGCATATTGTCACCCTGCTTATTTAACTTATATGCAGGGTACATCACGAGAAAATGCTGGGCTGGAGGAAGCACAAGGTGGAATCAAGATTGCTGGGAGAAATATCAATAACCTCAAATATGCAGATGATATCACCTTTATGGCAGAAAGTGAAGAAGAACTAAAGAGCGTCTTGATAAAAGTGAAAGAGGAGAGTGAAAAAGTTGGCTTAAAGCTCAACATTCAGAAAACTAAGATCATGGCATCTGGTCCCATCACTTCATGGCAAATAGATGGGGAAACTGTGGAAACAGTGGCTGACTTTATTTTTCTGGGCTCCAAAATCACTAAAGATGGTGATTGCAGCCATGAAATTAAAAGACGCTTGCTTCTTGGCAGGAAAATTATGACCAATCTAGACAACATATTAAAAAGCAGAGACATTACTTTGCCAAAAAAGGTCTGTCTAGTCAAGGCTATGGTTTTCCAGTAGTCATGTAGGGATGTGAGAGTTGGACTATAAAGAAAGCTGAGCACCGAAGAATGGATGCTTTTGAACTGTGGTGTTGGAGAACATTCTTGAGAGTCCCTTGGACTGCAAGGAGATTCAACCAGTCCATCATAAAGGAGATCAGTCCTGGGTATTCATTGGAGGGACTGATGTTGAAGCTGAAACTCCAATACTTTGGCCACCTGATGCAAAGAGCTGACTCAATTGTAAAGTAATCAACCTCCAATTAAAATAAATTTTTAAAAAAAGATAAATCAAAAGAATATTTAAAAAAAAAGAAAGAAAAGAACCTGATGCTGGGTTAAGACTGAAGGCAGGAGGAGAAGGGGACAACAGAGTATGAGATGATTGGATGGCATCACTGAGACAATGGACATGGGTTTGGGCAGACTCCGGGAGTTGGTGATGGACAGGGAGGCCTTGCGTGCTGCGGTTCATGGGGTTGCAAAGAGTCGGACATGACTGAGCAACTGAACTGAACTGAAGCAAACAACTGCCTTCCCCACACAGACATCCTTGTACCAATATCCTTGATCCTTATTTATAATGAGATGCATTATCACAGAATAAGTAAATGTCTAAGTGATTTTTTTTGTACCCTAATTAATTCTTTCAACATTGAAGAAAAATGCCGTGATAAATCATGAAAATTAAGCTGGCACATAAAGAAAAATTTAATCATGTTGCCAGATATTAAGGTAGGAGCCATTAAAAGAGCATAGCTTATTAAAATTGTAAAGTTTAACTGGCATGTGATGTATAGCCTTGAATCAGTTCTAAATTCTTGAAAAATTTCAACAAATACTTCCTTTTGTTTTTCTAAATAAAAGAATGGATGTGTAGTGTCATGACTCAGAACAGAGGCTCTGAGGTGGTTCCAACTTTATTGAAAACTGGTCTCCACTATCGCTGATGGTTCAGCCTTGGGGCAAGTCAACTTCCCTGGGTTTTAGTTTCTCCACCTGTGAAAAGTCAGCTCCTCTGCACAGTGGCTGTGACATTTAAATATGCATTAATGTGATTGCCTAGAATAATGAGAGACTGACGCCAACAGAACACTGTGTCAGAGATAAGGAAAATAATATAGACTTCCTCAGTGTCTCAGAAGGTAAGGAATCTGCCTGCATGCAGGAGATCCAGATTCCATCCCTGGGTTGGGAAGATCCCCAGGAGAAGGGAATGGCAACCCACTCCAGCCGACCCACTGGAAAAGACCTTGATGCTGGGAAAGACTGAGAGCAAAAGGAGAAGGTGGTGACAGAGGACGAGGTGGTTGGATGGCATCACCATCTCACAAGACGTAAGTCTGAGCAAACTCCAGGAGATAGTGAAGGACAGGGAACCCTGGTGTGCTGCAGTCCATGGGCTCACAAAGAATTGGTCATGACTTACTGACTGAACAACAACAAAATAACACAGTTAGAAATACAAATGAAAAACTAAAATTTTACTTAGAAACGTAAGCTTTTCTACCTGAACTGGACTCAGATGATCTATTCCTATGTTTATACTGTCACAGAACAGTAGTCCAAAGAAATTTAAAACTGACATTAGTTAGTGGCTTAACCAAACTGGTAGCTTTGACTTCATAATCACAGAGAATTCATACCACAACTTGTTAACAAACACTTAATAGGAAAACCACCAAAACCCAATAAAAGCAGGTAACTAAACACATGAGACAAAAATAAAAGCGTGTTTAATGAAAGAGCTTGTCATTTAATGTATGTGTGTGGACAGGTTCCCAAAGCATTACCTGAATTACACCCAGAAAGTGCTTGTATCTCATCCATGAATCACTGTGCCTTGGCTGCTTAAGTCTTATACATTGAAAGAAAACTACAAGGTAAATTGAAAGAAAATGAAAAGCCATATGAAAAATTCATCAGGTTGATTTCAGGTCCGCCTACCTTCGCAAAATACGTGATCTCCTTTGACCTAAAGACAGAAAGCCCACTTTATTTGAATGACAATTCAGTTTCCTTTGTATTTAAGGCTGATTGGAACCCCATGTTCTATCAAAGGATCAGGGCTGTGAATCAGCAAAATCAACCGTGAGTCTCCAGACCTCAGCAACATCAAAATTGGACAACAATTCACAGAAGAGCAAAGAAAAGGCACATTAGCTCGATTCAACTTCCTTAAACCATCTGCATGACAGCGAAAGCTCCCAGGAGCTGTCCCGAAGGGCTCTGGGGGATAAGTAAGCTTCCTGCTGCATCTAATTCTCTCACAACCCAAGTACTATACCCATAATTTCATCCCAAGTGCCAAAGACAAAGCACAACAAGGAAGTATGTGTGTTTAAAATATGAGACGTGTTCAATCCAGGGCAACACCTGGCACTCTGCAAAAGCAGAATGAATGACTTTAAAGATGATATGTGCAATAGCAAAGACTGCTGAGTGTCATCTGGATGGGGTGAGTTGATACAAATGATCAGGATGACTGTCTGGATGGTCCCTTCAATGCATGGTTTCATAAGATACTGGACGAAACGGTCCCTGCAAGCTTTAGGAGGAGCTCTGATCAGCAATCCTGGGGTGTCAGTTTTGCTCTCCCTGTTGCCCTCTGTCCTGAGTTGCCCCTGCAAGATTCTCGGGATGTCAGATGGTTTGAGACAAACCACTGACCTTGGAACAAAGGGGATTTTAGGGTGAATTATCCAGTCAGTGGGTGTTTTTCTCAGCACCAGCTTTGCACTGTGACAAGTACATGATGGGGATATTTGCTTGGGGTTGAATTAAGATGTGAAATCTGTAGATTTGGATGTTACAAACCATCCTAGTGTAGCAGTCACCAATTTGTAGGTGTAATGAACAGAATGCTTATACATCCTTAATCCCTATGGTGAAATCGAAACCCAGATGTGATGGCATTAGGATGGCCCCAGGAAGCGCCTGGGTCATGAAGGTGGAGACCTCATGGAAAAGATGAACTCCCTTGGGAAAGAGACCCCACACAGCTCCCTTCCTTCCTTCTGCATCCTGAGGATACGGGTCTGTGGTTTGCGACTCACAGGAGAGCTCCCACCAGAACCAGAACCCAACCATGCTGGTCTCGGAGCTCCAGCCTCTAGACCTGGAGGGAATATGTTTCTGTTGTTTATAGACTACTCACTCTGGTGTTTTGTTAAAGCAGCTTGATTTGACAAGCATGATCAGGTATAAAGGATCATGTATTTCCTGCCTTTGAAATACAGGGTATTTTTCTGCCTTCCACCATTTGAGCATGCAGGAGACTTCCACGTGTTTCCAGGCTCAAACTCACACAACTCATGTGTCTAGGACCAAATCAAATACTTGGGCACCCAGATGTGTGGGTTGTATATATCGGTATACTCACATCTACTGTGTGTCCAAGGATGGAAGGAATGGGCCTGTGGCAGGGGTCTTGCTGGTACCCCTAAGATCTCTTAGGAGCTCTGGTTGAGGAGGCCCAAGACCCATGAGGCCATGAAGAAAGGAAGAGGGAAGGAGGCAGTGCTTTCACACACAAGAGCATACAGTGATGGGGACAGAGGGGCCACAGGGCCTGGGAGGGACCGGTCCATGTGGTGTTCCCAGAGGCCCATTATTCAGACGTCTACCACACCGGGAAATGCAGCCTTCTCTGTGTGCGGAAAGGGGGCATTCCCCACCAACACAGGGGGCTGCAGCCTCACCCCTGAACACACGGGGGACTCAGCGCAGTGGAGGTAAGCTTGCTTGTGGTAGGCAGTGGGTAACAGGGTGACCCCTCCCTCCTCAGCCTTCTACCTCTCCCCCAGCCTTCAGCAGTGGAAGTGAAGAGAGGAGCAGTGATCAGAAGAGAAATCAAGGCTGTTTTCAGGGTCAGCTTCCAGGATTCCCCACACATAGCCCAGCAGGTCTGTGTGTTTCAGGGGGAGAAGACGTGGTACCAGCCAACAATACGATGAGCATCTTCCCCAGAGTGAGAGCTTTCAGAAAGTGAGCACGACTCGCAGGGACCCGGATGGGGTGACGGTGAAGGGCGCTCCAGCAGGGAGAGAGGCTGAGGACAGGGCACAGGTCTCAGCAGTTGCAAGGTTACAAAATCACTGAGACACCTCAGATAAACTGCTCACACAGACAAGGAGGGGACAAGGGAAACACAGCTGAATGCCAGAAAACAGGAGTACAGGCACACTTTAGTTTCTTCTTTTCAAATTAAATTCTACAAGTACTGTATATTCATTTCTTACTATGGCTGTGATTTTTAAGCTGTTATGTAAAAAAATACAGTTCATGTTGATGTATGGCAAAACCAATACAATATTGTAAAGTGATTAACCTCCAATTAAAATAAATAAATTTATATTTAAAAAACCATTAAAAAATGAAAAAACAAAACCAGTTGCTTAAATACAGGAAAAAATGCTATCATTACTGCTCTTCTAAATATTAATATGGACCAAAAAGATCACTCATTTTACCTGGTTATGATAAAAACTGTACAACAAATAAAATGCTATCCTTCAAGTTTATATATTCAGTATCTCACATTAACTATTAAATTTTATCCAGCAATTCACTTTGCTACTTCTAATACTGAAGTAGACAAAAGTTAGAAATTGTAATTATGGAATAAATAGATTTTCCACTAAGTTACTCCATATAGAATGGGGCTTAGAAACTTGGGAAGAACCGCAGACCGAATTCCACGTGTTGGCATGACTCACGGATTGGCCCTGAAATGATGGTAACACCCATCGCCCTGTACAATGTCTCACAGTAAATGGAGACACAGCCTTAATTGGAATGATAGCTTGTCTCTCCCTTAAGGGACAGTGATTATCATGTTAATGGTGCCAAGAGGCATCTAACAAAACATTTTTATTGTAAATTTAATGGCACAGCATACAAATATGACATTTTCTTTCCTCTTTGGCATTTCCCTCACCCATTCCTTAGTGGAGGGGGTTGGTGATAGGGCCTCATGAGTTTAGGGTTATAGGATTGTATTCACATTGTGGATAAACTATGTCTGTCTGTGGTTAAGCACAATATGACTTTGCCAAATAAGAAAAGCACAGCTATTTTTCCTATACTGATAAACTAATCTTTCAAGAAAGTATGGAAGGAATTTCTCAGTCACTTTGACTTTAACATAGTTGAGTCTTAAGAATATGGCTGCATGGAGGAGTGTCTGGAGCCCCAATGAGTCTATAAATTCCATTGTATTTCAACATAATCTTTTTTTTTTTGGCCATGTATATGTTTGTGTGCATTGAGAAATATTATTCTGAGAAAGAACTCATAGACTTTACTAGAACAGCCAAGTTCGCAGCACAAAATGGTTCATAGTGCTTCTAAACAGACATTCAAAAAATATCCTTATTTCCCCTCCTTTTAATTTTAATTAAGACTTTCTCACCTTGCTTCTATTCAGATTTTGTGGACATGCGTGTGTGTGTGTGTGTGTGTGTGTGAGACTGCTCTGTTCAGAGCTCTTGTGCATTTCCTCTTGTAATCTTTTTCCAAAGGATCAAAGTGGACTTTCATGAAATCCCCATTACAATAAGATCTGTTCTGGCAAATGGGCACCCCTGGGCATGCTGGGGTGTGGCTGGGGTGTGGGGAGAGCACATGTTTAGAAGCCAGTGGAACTGGCCTCAAAGCCCAACTCCTACACACAATTTCGCAGTGAGAACTTGGGAAAGACATTTGATCTCCTGAGTCGCAGTTCTCATTCGTAAATGCTCACAGTGTTTGCATGAGACTCCACCCAGGAAGCACCTGGCGTACCACTCACCAGGAACCTACTTCCAGGTATATTACAGGGGGGACAATGCACTGGTGTCAAAATGACACCTGAGGCTATATTTAACCTAATGTGTGAAGAGGCTAAATTCACACATTTTCTGCATGAGTAATTGACATGTAAACAATTCTAGGGATGCTTTTTATTAGTTTGAGACTTGGATCTGAAGTTTACTTCCAAAGTGTGTGGCTGCTTCAGTGGAGACAGGCAGCATTTTACAGTGGAAAGGAAAATGGATATGGGGTTGTTTTGAGTAGATAAGTTGTATGACTCTACTGAATCTTTGATTCCTGAAAAATATCAAATTAAAATGGCAAGTAGGAATATGTTCAGAAGGGTCAACTGTCATTCAAATATCCCTTACCCTCAGCAGTATATCTTCACTACTACACCACAAGCTACTGGAGGAGAGAGAATTCAGTTCACCTTGATTCATCTGCAAAGGCCCACACTGTCCTTGGGATAAATTAGTTATTCAGTCCATGTTCAATGCACGAGGTGAGACAGGGAAGTTCGGGATGAATGTTACTGATTCAGTGCTATTTCCAGGGATCACATCCATTGAGCTTCTTAAAATATTTTCAAAACTTCAAGACTCAAGTACCACACTCAGTTTGGATGGAAAATTGGATGAGTTTTTCTAAGTCTGCACTAAAGAACAATAACAAATTTCTTCTTTATAGTGACTTACTTGAGAAAATTTTACATACTCAGCACCAGATAAGACAAACTTTATGAGCAAGGAATGGCTACTCAACCAATATGGGGGAAAATGAGCTGAATGAAGAATGGTGACAATGCAGATTTCAAGGGCTGTGGACATAATGAAAATTGCCTTGATCTGTGGTTGCCAAGGCTGGGGGGCAGGGGTGGGGGCAGAGGATGGATTGGGAGTTTGGGACCAGGAGATGCAAAGTATTATAATGCAAGGTGCCACTGTATAGCACAGGGAATTATATTTAATATCCTATGATAAACTAATGAAAAAGAATGTGTGTGTATATGTGCGTATGTATATATAGTTGAATCACTTTTCTATACAGCAGAAATTAACACAACACTGTAAATCAACTATTAAAAAAAAGAAAACTGACTTGTCATGAAATCTTGAACAATAAATCTGTGTACCCAAAGATCATTATAAGTTTTTCTGATAATAATTTATTATGAGTTATAACATCAACTCCACTGTTCTTGCCTGGAGAATCCCAGGGACGGGGGAGCTGCCATCTATGGGGTCATACAGAGTCAGACACGACTGAAGCAACTTAGCAGCAGCAGCATAATATCTCAGTGAATTTTGCTTTCTTTATTGTCATGTGAAATAGCAAATGTTGCTCTTTAATTACCTGAACAAAATAGAATTTAACACCATACTTATTATGCCAAAACTCTGGCTATAATTCCAGAAGAATTCCTCCACTTAATCTATGCATAATAATTCCCTTCTGATCACAATGCATCACATTTTGATTTGCTCTGGTCATAGTAACATGCAATAAAAGCACTAAATTTTTTTTAAGTGCACTATTAAAAAACGCAGGGAAATCAATGCAAACTGGAATCAAAAGGAAAATCTGATATATCTGGAGAAAACTATAATTTGAAAAGATACATGCATCCCAATGTTCATAGCAGCGCTATTCACAATAGCCAAGTCATGGAAGCAGCCACTGACAGATGAAAGGATGAAGAAGGTGTGGTACATATACATAATGGAATATCACTTACAAATAAAAAGAATGAAATTTCATGACATTTGCTGCAATATGGATGGACATGGATACTAAGTGAAGTCTGACAGAGAAAGACAAATATCATATGATGTCACTTAACTGTGGAATCTAAGACATGACGCAAATGAATTTATTTACAAAATAGACTCAGACATAGAGAAAAAAAAAACATGGTTACAAAAGGGGAAGAGAGGAGAAATAAATTAGCAGTTTGGGATTAACTGTGCTACTGTGTAGCACAAGGAACTATATCCAATATCATGTAATGAATCATAATAAAAATAATATTAAAAATGTGTTTGTATATATATGTATATAATTCTGAACTCTGAATATTCATTGTAAGGACTGATTCTAAAGCTCCACTATTTTGAACACCTGATGCAAAGAGCCAGCTCACTGGAAAAGCTCCTGATGCTGGGAAAGACTGAAGGCAAAATGAGAAGGGAGTGTTAGAGGAAAGCATCTCTAACTCAATGGACATGAATTGTAGCAAATTTCAGGAGATAGTGGAGTACAAAGGATCTTAGCGTGCTGCAGCCCATGAGGTCACAAAGAGCTGGACACAACTTAGCCATTGAACAACAATAAATTATATATATAATTTATACACACAAACACACACACATATCATATAAATATATGAATGGGATCACTTTGCTGTACATCTGAACCTGAAGCTAACACAACACTGTAAATTAACCATACTTCAATAACAACAACAACAACAACAACTGCTATATAAGGTGAAGTTTGGCTCAGAGGTTAAAGCGTCTGCCTGCAATGAGGGAGACCTGGGTTTGATCCCTGTGTTGGGAAGATCCCCTGGAGAAGGAAATGGCAACACACTCCGGTATTTTTGCCTGGAGAATCCCATGGACAGAGGAGACTGTTGGGCTACAGTCCATGGGGTTGCAAAGAGTCAGACAGGACTGAGCGACTTTACTTTCACTTTTACTTCAGATAATAAACACATGAAAAGATGTTCATAGCTGCTTATTATTAGAGAAAAGCAAATCAAAACTACAATGAAATATCAATGAGATTTCACCTCACACTGGTCAGAATGGCCATCATCAAAAAATCTGCAAATGGTAAATACTTGAGAGGGTATGGATAAAAGGGAGCCTTCTTGCACTGTTGGTGGGAGTGTAAATTGATACAGCCACTATGGAAGACAGTATGGAGATTCCTTAAAAAACTAGCCATAAAATTATTATATGACCCAACAATCCCACTACTGGGCATATACCATGAGAAAAACAGAATTGAAAAAAGATGCATGTACTCCAATAATCATTTCAGCACTATTTACGATAGCTAGGATACCTAGGACATGGAAGCAACCTAGATGTCCATTGACAGATAAATGGATAAAGAAGTTGTGGTACATATATACAATGGAATATTACTCAGGCATAAAAAAGGAACACATTTGAGTCAGTTATAACAAGGTAGATGAACCTAGAGTCTGTTATACAGAGGGAAGTATATCAGGAAGAGAAAAACAAATATATTAATGCATATGTACGGAATCTAGCAAGATGGTATTGGTGCACCTATTGGGCAGGGGAAGACAATGGGATGAAAGGAGAGAGTAGCATGGAAACATATATCACCATATGTAATTTGGTGATTTGCTATATGACTCAGTGAGCTCAAACTGGGGCTCTGTGACAACCCAGAGGGATGGGATGGGATGGGAAGTGGGAGGGAAGTTCAAGAGGGAGGAGGCATGTATGTACCTATGGCTGATTGATGTTGATGTATGGCAGGAACCATACACTATTGTAAACCAAAAATGGTTCAAATAAAAATATTTTTTTTCAATTTAGAAAAAGGTGAAGCTTTATTAAAGATATTTGGATTCCCATTTTTTCTAATTCCCATACATAAATTTTGGGAAATCATTATTTTTTGTTCATAATGCTTTCTTTTCACACTTGTAGGCTCACTGCATCAGATTCTGACATCCTGCAACAGAGAAAGACTAATTCAAACCTTGCCCACCAGCTTCTACTGGAGGACCCTAGACCAGTGACTAATTTCTCTGAGTGTAAGTGACTCCACATATAAGTAACCATCTTTTACAACTGACCATTGATCCAAGGATGAAGAGAAGTTACATGTTCAAGATGTGTGATCCAGTATCTGACACAAGATAAATACTGTTTTTTTTTTCTTGCAAGTTAAACACACAAACAAAAATGTGGAATACTATAAGTAATAACTGTAGAATAAACTGAAAGACAAAATACAATTGAGCCCTGATGAACCTTTTATCATACTTTTCATTCCCATCATTTTCTCAAATTTTACCTATATATATATATAAAATTGAAGGGCAAAGAAAGAAAAATAAATAAATAAACAGCACATACACAGAAATTTCAAAATCTCTCCAGGGTGGTTTATGGACCCAATCTCCACTATGGCCAGTGGTCAAGCCTTTGAGGGCTTCCTGCAGAAAGCCTCACAGTTGTGCCTAGTTGTCAGACATGACCATTACACATGGGCATCATGGGGAGAACGACACATCTATTTGCCTTGCTTGGTAGCATTTATTTAAGCCAAACATAAAAACCGTGGGACAGATGAAACCTTAATTTACATCTAGGTGATTGTACTCTGCAAAAGGAGTAATGAGGACATTTGAATTCCCAGCTCCTGTTGGTGAAGTCTTCTAATGCTTGCTCTCAATTTAAGTGCAAAGCTTTTTTTTTTTTCTCTCTCCACAGAAAACATTTCAATCAGGCTTTTCTAGGGCTAGTGGGTTGACCAGCTGTCTTAGTTGGCATTATTACTTCTATAATGATACAGCAAAAGGAGATGGGACTGCTCCATAAATGATGTCTTTTCTTCACAATATATAATAGTTGGGTTTTTATTCATTTTACTGAATGTGCTTTAGAAAATGAAGCATCTGCCTGTTTGCTTTTCAAGAGCTCAGTGACAATATGGCATTTTTAATGCCTTACTCTATCTTTCTGCATTTTTTCTCCTTTCTGTATTTCATTCTTAAATTTTGTCAGTAGAAGAATGGAGAGGTTAAGGAAATATGTAAAATTTTTTATGGAGTGAGCTATAGCTAGCTCTGAACATGGAAATAAGGGTGGCAGGAAGCAGAGGTCTGAAGACTTAAATCAGAGCCATAATATTCACGCTTCAGTTTCAGCTTCAGTCATTTGTAAAGATGGGCTAGGACAGACAGACAAAGAATATACACAGATACATGCCACTGTGAAATAAATTTTCAAACGGTCTGCTAATACTTGAAACCTAATTAAAATTCACTGACAAGGAACTTTATATGTGTGGTATATCTGAACAATCCCAATTTCAAAACAGTCTTTGAGAACAATACCATCCTCTCAAACCTGATGTCAATTCATCCAGTGATAACAAGAAAACTTAGTTCTTAAGTTTTTGTTTTTGATTTCCAAGAATTAGAATTTTTTCCAGTTACAAGTTAGCAAGCTAATAGAACATAGTCTGATAATCTCTTTAAAAATTTTGATGGATATATATCCCACAATCTAACTCTAACATCACTTCCCTCAAGAATACCTGAGCTTGTCAACTATTTGAGATTGTAAGATGAACCCTATTTAATTTTCCATAATACATTACACCATTTTTTAGAATGTAGTGGGAGATTTTAAACCGCTTATATTTATAACTATAGGAAGATTCAATCTGACTGGCTAAATCACTTGATAAATAGACATGTAGGGAGAAGGCATATAAGAAGAAACCCAAGCTATTTTATAAAAATTCCTTTCTTGTTATTATAACAGAAGTGATGTGCCTCTGTTTTTTTCAAGACAATAATGTTAATATATAGTTTACTAGCAAATATCCTGAGGTATGTTTAAAAACAAACATGGTTTGACATAGACACTTTAATCTCAACTCTTGTGTATGAACTGTTCTTCAGTAGACTATCTGGGGAAGAAATTCCTGATTTAAATCACCTCATATCACATTTCTCTTTGGCTAAATCCTACGTTAAAAAAATATTCATAATGACATACTTTTCCTGCTCTTTTGTTTTAATAAAAAAAAATAAGCCTTTAGTAATAAGTATAAAAATAAGTACTTTTAGTACTCTGTGTGTTCTTAGTTACTCAAACACCTTAGAGCAAGGGTTAAGGGATTAAGATAAATTCCATTAAGCAAATTGGTTCAACAATGATGCTCTCCCTGGCTTGCGCTTTATCCTCTTGTACTGTCACAAAACTTACATTATTTGGTTGTTATGTGCCAGACTGTTGTTGTTCAGTCGCTTAGGCATGTCTCACCCTTTGTGACCGATGGACTGTAGCCTCGCAGGCTCTTCTGTCCACGGGATTCTCCAGGCAAGAATACTGGAGTGGCTTGCCATTTCCTTCTCCAGGGGATCTTCTCAACCCAAGGATCGAACCTCCAGCTCCTGCACTGGCGTGGATTCTTTACCATCTGAGCCACCTGGGAAACCCCAGTGTGCCAGACTATTTTCTTATAAAAAAATGAGAAGTCATTTTTTTTTTATAACTCCATCAACCCAATTGAGCTCTCCAACAACCTAGTTGAGCTAATCATTTTTATCCCATTTTATGGAGGAAGAAATTGGCAATGAGAATTTAAAGAAACTGCCAAGTGGCAGGGCCTGTCGTTGGTGGGGAGATGATGTGGACAGGAATGGACCCCGTCTGAAACACACGCCCGGGACCAGCACATGTTGCTAACGGCTGCTGTGACTCACTTAAGAGATGCTATCACTATATTTAAAATACATAATCACCAAGACCTACTGTACAGCCCAGCGAAATCTGTTCACTATTCTGTAATAACCTAAATGGGAAAAGAGCTTGAGAAAGAATAGCTATATGTAGATGTACAACTGAATCACTTTGCTGTGCAAACTAACCAATACTGTAAATCAACCATGGTCCAACATCAGTCCAATAAAAAAAAAAAAAAGATTAAAAATAAAAAGAAATACTAAAAAGTTCCTTTCACCAAATAACATATATTTAGGTCAGCTCATTGGTCACTGTGATATGAACAGATACTCTCTGGCCAGGAAGGAATAAACGCCTGTACTAGATCTTTCTTAGGTATAAACTGGTGATTCTTTATTGACAGCAGATTCTGACAAATAAAAATACAAAGACAGCAGATGAACTTTCTCTACTATTACTCGCTCTAGAAAGTAAGTCCTGAATCTTTCTGTAGGAAGATATTTTTTCTGATTCTTTGGCTACTTACTGCTTTCTTTCCCCCAAGTTTCCATTCTCATGGACAGTCTGCATATGACATTTTTACTTTCTGTTCTTTGAAGAATATACAGTTCTCCCCACACCGACTGTCAGTCTTCTCTGGATCTGTGCCCATTCTCTCCAATGTGAAGGACAGAAAGGTGAGTGCATAGGGCAAGCAACTCAGGGATAGAGGGAGAGCTCCAGCCAGTTTTCCCTGCTGTTATTTGTACCACATGCAAATATATTCAGAAAAAGTAGGATTTCAAATTTTTTTTGAGGAGAAAAATGCCATTTAAAACAAATGAGGATTGGGTACTTTTATGGTGTCCCAGTTCTTAGGAGTTCAGACTGATATGTGATTGCAGAAGCAAATTACTTTGGAATTATCTCCCCAAATTCCAAAAACTAAATTTTACAGATTCAAAGAAATTGCTCTCTTCTCTGTAAAGATGCAAGGAATAAAATTTTGTATCAATATGGGACAAAACATACATTTATAAAAGCACCATTTTAAAATGCTTTCCTGGACATTATCATATATATCTTTTTCAAGCATCTATAAATATCATTGAGATTCTTCACATTGGGATGAGGTAGATTATTAATCCAAGATCATTAAAGTGTTTTCTAATTTTGTAAATGATCTTAAAAATTCTACAGTTGGTAAATAAAATTTATATATGGGATGATAGATATAAAGGTAGAAAATAAGGTGTATAGAAGATGAATGTGAATAATAAACAAAGATTGTAAGAATTACTGTTACTCTCAAGTGACACAATTAAACTACATAATTATGGCTGATGCAAAACCACGGTGACATTAATTCCAGTAGCTGGGATTAGCAATTATCTGACTAGAAGGAAAGTGAATTTAACAATTTAGATATTTTTCACACATTCAAGGAAGATCTTTCAAAGTAAATAACATTTCCTCTTCAATCAACACTTTTGCAGTTATTGAAGAAACTGCACTTTACAATTTAAATTAGTTGCTTTTGTTTTTTTGTATTCATTTAAAACTGTTGTCTAGCCATCTAGCCATTAATATTTCTTAAATGCAAAATCATTAAACAATATTTTCATTCTGAGTGGCCTTTTTTTTGGCATAGTGTTACATAAATTACTGGGCATTTATATGTTGGTTTTAAATGAAACCTCAGTTTTACAACAAATGTATTAATCAAAAATTAGTAGAGATAATGTAACAGTTCATAATCTTTCTGATTAACCATTAAACTTGATAATGCTAAAACCTAAAACAATTATATAACAGATGCAATCTCAGGGCTGGTGATGTTATTTATAATTTGGTTCATATTTGAGAAGCAAGAGGTCAGCAAGGAGCAAGAATTACAATTATGTTCATATTAATTAATATTTCCATTCCTAGGGCTTTATCTTATGATGATATTTATTATAGCATGAAATATTTAAGCAGAGAAAAGTAAAATCTAATATCTCAATAGAAGAACAGTTAAACATATGATAGTATAGCGAGGCAATTGAGTTTTGTTCATACTTAAAAACATGAAACAAATTTTATTATCTATTTAGTGTAATGTCAGAATACAAAAAGCCTATTCACATTATGATTTCATTGAAGCAAAACATCTATACATATGGGAGGAGACTTTCAACTAACAGAAATGAAAAAAGATACAGCAACAAGGCTGAGATATGTTTTCTTCCTTTCAAAAGTAAATGCTTTTGTTATAAAGGCTTTTGTAGTCAAATCCACCTAAGACAAGAAGAAGGTGGAGGTGGGGGAAGAAAAGGCAAAAAGATAGGAGAGAATTAGGTCTTATTTGAATCCTTTCCAGAAAATCAGTCCTCCAAGGAATTAAGTTGCTAGCTCTTATAATTACCTTGTTATTTAAACTCTATTATACTTTTTCTAGAAGATACTGTGGCTACTGACAGTTAATAATTGATGTTTCTATCCATTTGCTTCTGCAGTTTATTAATCCAAGATGAACCCTGAGAGCAGGTTATTTTTTTCTGTTTTTTAACCTTCAACATTACACTGATTTGACTTGTTCTACTTTCTTATACCTACTGAAAAATAAATTTAAGGAAATGTATGTACAGTAATAGAACAGAGTTTATAATGTGGAGCAGAATGACATAAAACCAACTCTGCCAAAGATCATGATGAGTCAAGAAGTGACTAAATATATTCCAAATTGGGGGAAAAAAAAATACTGGTAGAAATTTTGCACCATGGAGATCGGGGGGAAAAAGAAATCTAGAAATTGTCCTGTTGTTCAATGGTTAACTTCACCATCCAGGTTGGAGAATTCCAGTAACTTTAAGTATCCCTTCAAAACGCCCAGGGGGTGTGGATTCTCATACCGTTGTTTGCTGATGTGCCCTGTAGACTGACGGGTAAACACCTAACAACCCAGCATATACTACAAAGCAGAAAACCGTGAGTGAAAACATCTTTATTTGTACACTATGAACTAGCAAGGAACCCAGCCTGCTTCCTTCAGAGTACTTTGACTTCCTGCAACAAGGACTACCCTGCCTGTCCAGTCTTCAGTCTTGCCCCCTAGTGGCGTGTAGTGTAAACGCATGCTCAGATTTTCTACCTGAAAAATGAAAATCTTTCCTGGAGCACAAGGTTCCATCCAGACACAGTTTCACCTCCCTCATATGCCTAAGACTTTCAAAGGGGTAAGTCTCTACATGATGTGAATGAAAGGGCCTCTTCCTGGTGCCCTTTGCTTGGTTCCTATCCTGCTTTGCAAGTTCTTCCCATCCATAAGGCAACTTCTCCCAGTCTTGTCAGTAAAGGGACATTCTAAATAGCAAATATGGCCCCTTTCCTTTAATGCTAGGATCCGTCTCCTTCCTTTACAGCTTTGGGATGAAGTGCAAACCTCTAATGAAGCTGTTCAAGGAAACGCCCAGCCTGCCTCTCATCTCCATGGCCAGTCTCTTTTCTCATCACTTACTGGCCTTGTACTCTCTTCTTCACTCACCCTGAAATGCCTGGATTATCTTCAGATTCAACAAAACAACCCCCAAAATGGGAAGCAGATCTAAGCAGACATTTTCCCAAAGACATACAGATGGTTAAAAAGCACAATGAAAGGTGCTCAACATCACTAATTACTAGAGAAATGAAAATCAAAACTACAATGAGGGATAACCTCACACCTGTCAGAATTGTCATCACCAAAAACTCGACAAGCAATAAATGCTGGAGAGGGTGTGTGGAGGAGGGAATCCTCCTATGTCATTGTTGGGAAGGTAAACTGGGGCGGCCACTATGGAGAACAGGATGAAAGTTCCTTAAAAAGACTTTTGCTCATTTTTATACTTCCTTGGGGAGAAGGCATATCATATCCTCTCTCATAGCTTTCAACATCCAGTAATATGATGTGTTAATCTGGAATTCCTGCTTTGAAAAATAAGTATGATACTGCTGCTGCTGCTGCTAAGTCGCTTCAGTCATGTCCAACTCTGTGCGACTCCATAAACGGCAGTCCACCAGGCTCACCCAGTCCCTGGGATTCTCCAAGCAAGAACACTGGAGTGGGTTGCCATTTCCTTCTCCAATGCATGAAAGTGAAAAGTGAAAGTGAAGTTGCTCAGTCGTGTCCAGCTCTTAGCAACCCCATGGACTGCAGCCCACCAGGCTCCTCCGTCCACGGGATTTTCCAGGCAAGGGTACCGAAGTATGATACTAACTTTCACCAATTCATACACACTTTTTCTTATTATTTTATTGTGGACTCTTATGAACCTCATTTTACACAGAAAAGATGAAGCTTTTAACTGAACTGTAAACAGTTATTAATAAGCAAGATTTTCCTTCAGTTATTGTCTAGTGTAAATACTTGTTCATCTTCCAATTTTATAAATGTTTAGCTAGAAATGCAAATATCTGGTCAATTTTCTAAAAGGTTTAGAGTAAAATAAATCAATATCTAATTAAATAATATCCCATTCATTTTTTTTTAGTAGCCCAAAGAAAGTTTATCTGAAGAAAGCTAATTTTCCACTTCAGTTTGCTTGTTTGATTGCATCCTTAATTTATTTGGGTAACTTAAGGCAGTGCAGATCAGGAAATCTTTAACATATTGAATTACTAGAGATCTTTCAAATTCAATTAGTAAACAGCCTAGAGCTTATCTGCAGGGCCTCCAGACCATTACCATTATCAGTTTTGCAAAGATACATGCACCTAATAAATGTTCCCCAACAATATTATAGTCCTTGTCCCCAGACAGTTTTTTCTACATAGATGGTTGATTAAAAATCAAGACTGACCTAGACCTGCTTTAGACACCCCTAAGCAAGAAGCAAGAAGAATCTCTACAGGGGGGGAAAAAAAAAAAAAGAAAAGAAAAGAAAACTACTACAAATCAAAGAAAATTTCTAAAAGTTTCAAATTTTTTTAAAATATGAATGCACTTCCTTCCTTAAGAAGTCAATATCCATGGGTAATTGTTAATTATACCCTGAAAAGTTACTTTCTGTTACTTAGGAATTGTGTGTTGGCATCACTGAAAATGTTCTAGAAATAATACCCATTTCTCGGCCAACATAATTAAGTATGTCAGATGTTTTAAAAAGTGAAAGAAAATCCCAAATGTTCATACCTTATCCTGTGCTCCTGTGTTTAGCTCACTGTCATGACATAAACTCTGTATATGTATGGCCGATTCACTTTGCTGTTCAGCAGAAACTGGTATAGTAGTTAAAGCAACCACACTGCAGTAATTTAAAAAGCCTTGAAAATTATGTTGATGTATGGTAGGTATTGACACAATGTTGTAAAGCAATTATCCTCCAATTAAAAAAAAAGCTATAATAATAAAGAAAGTCTTAAAAATTCAGATAAATTTATAGTATCACTTATATGTAGAATCTAACATGTGATATAAATGAACTTATTTATGAAACAAAAACAGACTCACAGACATAGAAAACTAATTTATGGCTACCAAAGGGGAAGGGGATAGGAGATGGATAGATTAGGAGTTTGGGATTAGTGGATACAGACTACGATGCATAAAATAAACAACAAGGTCCTACTGTACAGCTCAGGGAACCATATTCAATATCCTCTAATAAACCATAATAAAAAAAATGTATATATATATATTTATAAACAGAATCACTTTGCACTATATCAACACTGTAAATCTACTATAAATTAATTTTAAAAATTAAAATAAAAACATACACTCAAATCTGTTTAACTTCCTCTACTTCCTATTTATTTTTGAAGTAATATACCTCATCTAGAATCATTTTACCTGAATCAAGGTCACTGGTGTATTGTGTCATCAAATCAAATACACAACAGTTCATGTACATGAGAAGGTCTCAGCTCCTTTTGAAAATTTTACTGAATGCTTTCATGTATTTACTTTTACCACTTGTACACTTTTGAGTGTTCAAAGGACTGTTTAGCCAAGTCACACAAAGAAGCTTTGCTAAACTGGCAGAACTCAATCCATAAACTGCTTCTTAAAAGAGGCACACTCCTATTAAATTCTTTAAATATGAGAGGATACTTAATTTGGAAGAAAGATTTCAGGCATATTAAATATTACATATACTGACTTTCCAAGCAGAAAACTAACAAAAGTTTCACAAATGTAACCTTTCTCCACTATTTTCTTCACAAGCCTCTTCACATGATATTTTTCAGTGAGGCTTTTTGAGGGTTAAAAAATGCTTTTATAATAAAAAATCTTATCTACAGAAAATATTCTTTAAATATCATCAATATTCCATCTAGGCACAAAGAAAAATAAAGTAAACAATATCCTTAATTTTAGAGATATTTTTAGCAGCATATTTCTGTTTTAAAATTGCAGTTGAAAATTGCATTTTTTTACCATTGTAATATAATAGCAGATCTGATAAATTTCTGTTCAATTATAAGAAACCGAGTGTGTTGTTAAAAGTATCTGCAAGCCGTGCTTTCAAAGAATAAATACAGGTCAGCATCCTTTATTGTGCTCTACAGACCTGCAGATACGTCCCTCTGTATGTAATTTCTTTCTTGGCTCTTTTCTTTTCTTTTTTTCTTTCCATGCTTAGGTTTTCTCTAACTGATTTAAATGAAAACTATTCTAGAACCTTAGTCAAAACTAGAGACTGCATCCAAACACATATCTACAAGTAACTTCTTTAAAATCCCAATGAATGAGAAGCTTTTTAGTACAGAGAATCTCACTAAGTAGGAGAGCTGTACTTCTTTTCATGGTTATTACTTCACGTTCCTGGTATTCTGTTGTTATTCTTGTCCTGTCTGACTTTTTGGGACCCCAGGGACTGTAGACTGCCAGGCTCTTCTATCTGTGGGATTACCCAGGCAGGAATACAGAAGTGGGTTGCCATTTCCTCCTCCAGGGGATCTTCCCAACCCAGGGATGGAAACCAAGTCTCCTGCATTGGCAGCTGGATTCTTTACCACTGAGCCACCTGGGAAGCCCTCCCGGTATTCTAGAAAATGATTTAAAAAAAAATTATTACTTCTCATTGATTATCCCTTCATATTGGGAGGTAGGGGGGATTCTAGAGCTTATCTGGATTTGAGATTCTATAAATGGTGATTTCAAAGAATGCCATTTTTTTAAATATAAACAGTCAGTCAGTGCTGGACATCATCAGCAGATAGTAGTTGCCTAAACAATAATACCATCTACTACTGGCATTGTTTCTTCAAAGAATGAAAATGAAACTCAGAACAAAAATAATTAGTTTTATATTAAAAAATAAAAAAGTTTTAGAAGTACTGAAAATTTCGCCTCATTATTCATATTCTCACAGATTAATGAACAAGTCCATCATCACCCTGGTACAGTTCATAGACGGCATTGGGGCATCTTTCCAGGTCAGCCCAAGCATACTGTAGAAACAGCAAAGTGATCTAGTGACTGGGTCAGAAAGAAGACCCCTTGCTTCTGAGTACCAATCAGGTGTATGCCTTTCTATCAAGCTGAAGACCCAATGTGACTTCTAACTCTCACTGTCTTGCAATCTTTGTTTTCTTACTCCTGAAAGTGAGTTGAGGACATAAGACTCAATCTATGATCACCTTCAACTCCATAATGTCTACACTGAAAAACAATAGATTTGTCATCCAGCAAGAGATTTGGAGAATCTCTGACTAGGATATAAACCCAATGGGAAGAAACCAGGCAGAGTGTGAATCATATTTCACTAGTGGGTTACATGCTGACTCTGAGCCAGATGGGACACTCAGTTCCACTGGAGGTTGATGAGGGTCCCCACCAGTTCTTCTCATCAGAACCCCACACTCTAAGCCTCACATCCCAGGCAGCAACTCTGGGAAGTCTCAAGGGCCCAATACAAAGAAGCCCTTCGTGTAGAACGTAAATGATGTTCAAACCCATCTGAAATGCTGTTGGACAGGCCCATGAAAGGGTGATGATGCTCTGGGGTAAAATTTGCTGCTGCATTAATACAGTAACAATATACTCAGTGTCTGGGAATAAAACACTTAGGCCTCCCTACATGCAATTGAAAAGGAACATCAAATGCCAGCTTTCTGTTTTGAATGAGTTTTACAAATCAAAGCAGGGCTTTGGCTCAGCCCCAGCGATGAGCACAGAAATGCTGTCCCCGCAGCAGTGACACCCAGGCCCCTGTGTGACTGCTCTGGGTGACAAGGGACACACAAGGGAGACTGCGTATCCTGGGGCTGAGGTGGGTTGGCAGGCCGCAGACCCAGGAAGCTGGGAGAGGCAAGGACTGTGACCACGCTTACACCCCGGTTTTTGCTCCCAAAGATCATATGAGTTACGCGTAAACTGCCGGAGGTACTACATGGCAGGGGAGGCCGGAAGAGGCCACTTTGATCTGGTGTCAGTCTCAGTGTGAAAGCTCCTTGAGTGTCCCGCCCATCAAACAGAGAAGGTCAGGAGAGATGGGGACACATCTCTCGGGGTCTGGAACAGCACAGGCGTCATTTAGAATACATCATTTGGGGTCGTCTAATGACGGATGCCCCCAAACCCTGGAAGAAGAGAGTGCCATGTTTGGATCTGTTTATAAAGGATTACTCCAAAAACAACGTGCTATTCATCACTCACTGCTACCTGAAGGAGCAACAGCCACTTTTCCTTTTATTTTTTTTTTTTAGCAAATTAATTCAGCTTTTCTGGGAATTTCTTTTTCTCCCTCCACATATTTTTGTTGTTGTTTACTTCTGCCAGTGGAATGTGATCATTTTGCAAAATATTTCATACATGTGAATATATATACTACTATAAGAACATGGTATGCCACATTAGTTAACTAATATGTATATTCTATCCACGGGACAAAACGAATGGGCATGAGAGTCAGACTGACAACCCTGAGTAATGCTCACTTAAGAACCACACAGCACAGCTTTTATCATACATTTTCCTTAAATTAGTGGCACAGATCTTTATCCAAACTTTTTTTTCTTTGATTTTCAGGCAATTTCTGGTCAATTTATAGGCAACAACTATCTTCATTCAAAAGCCAAAAGGTTAAAATATCCACTATTTATTTCTACATAAACTTTTAGAAACCTGTATTTAATGCATTCTTTACTGAGTATTTATTTAGTATCTACTATGTACCAAATGCTATACTAGGTATGCTACTCAAAGTGTGGAAAATACAGGACCAGTTTATGCTCTCCTGGAGTTAGTGGGGACACATGTTAAACAAGTAATTCTCATGTGATCTTTTATTCTATGAGACAAGTACAGATATCATAACAGCCGTGTCACTCACCACCTAGACCAGGCCATGGAGTAAAGAATGAATTGGTGGAAAGGTTGGTTGGGAGCTTACTGAACCTAAAACCTAAAGGGTGAGGAAGCTGAGAGAAGAATGGGGAGTATATCAAAGTGCAAGATCATAAACAGAGGAAATAAATTCAATGCCCATCCCTGGAATGAACCCAGGTATGTATGTTCTTGTTCTGTTTTTCTTGTTATTTCTTTTTTAATATATCTATAAACTAGGATGAGATCTCTAGAGCATAAATTTCTTGAAGCCAGGTAATACATCTTCCAGAAATTTTCAAATTTTCATCCTGCTTTCAAATGAGGGAATGGACACACACATTGTGACTTAGACGATACCATGTGACTCTGGGCCACAGTGTATTGACCAGACAGTGTCATGCAAAGTACTGGACACAAAGGCCAAGGTTCCAAGGACATCATTACTGATGGACAGAAGAGAAAAAGGAGAATGATAAATATGTGACTTATAAAACTGTTCATTTATTCCCTAAATTTCATTCCAGTTTTCTTATTTCTTAGACTCCATTGCTTTATTTCATTTTATTGTTTGTTTAACATATCCTTGGGGACTTTCCTGTGGCTCAGATGGTAAAGAATCTGCCTGCAATGCAGGAGACCTGGGTTCAATCCCTGGGTCTGGAAGATGCCCTGGAGAAGGGAATGGCAACCCACTCCACTATTCTTGCCTGGAGAATCCCACGGACAGAGGAGCCTGGTGGGCTACAGCCCATAGGGTCACAAAGAGTTGGACACAACTGAATAAAACACTACTAATATATCCTTATATGCTACAAAGGTCAATAGATGGTGATTAAACAAATGGACTAAAACGGAAATAAGCACAGTTGTTTTTTTTAGAAGTTTAGAAGAAAGTCTCATTACAATTCTGAACAGACATTGTATACAAGTGTGTGTGTGCATACATGTGTGATGTAAGTGTGCACACGCAGTTGTGTGTATATGCATGCGTGTATGGCATATGTGTTTGTGTATAGCCGTGTGTGGATGCACGTATCTTGTGTTCATGTGAGTGTGTATATGCGCATTCCTATGTTTGTGTGAACATGTGTGAAAAAAGTGTTAGTCACTCAATCATGTTTGACTCTTTGTAACCCCATGGACTGTAGCCCACCAGGCTCCTCTGTCCATCGAATTTTCCAGGCAAGAATACTGGAGTGGGTTGCCATTTCCTGCTCCAGGGGATGTTCCCAACCCAGGGATCGAACCTGCGTCTCCTGTGTCTCCTGCATTGAAGGCATGTTCTTTACTTGCTGAGCCATTGTGAATGTGTGTATAAGTGTTTATATATGCAAGTGTGTATATTATATGTGTGTCTTTATGTTAATGCCTGCAGAGGTTGGAAAAGATTGAAGGCAGAAGGAAAAGAGCATGACAGGGGGTGAGATGGTTGGATGGCATCCCTGATTCAATGGACATGAACTTTGGCAAGCTCAGGGAGATGGTGAAGAACAGGGAAGCCTGGTGTGCTGCAGCCCATGGGATCGCGAAGAATTGGACATGACTTGGCAACCGAACAAAAACAACGACAAAATACTACATGTGTATGTTTATGTTAATGCTCATATAGGTATCAGTTCAGTTCAGTTCAGCCGCTCAGTCGTGTCCGACTCTTTGCGAACCCATGAATCGCAGCACACCAGGCCTCCCTGTCCATCACCAACTCCCCGAGTTCACTCAGACTCACGTCCATCGAGTCAGTGATGCCATCCAGCCATCTCATCCTCTGTCATCCCCTTCTCCTCCTACCCCCAATCCCTCCCAGCATCAGAGTCTTTTCCAATGAGTCAACTCTTCGCATGAGGGGGCCAAAGTACTGGAGTTTCAGCTTTAGCATCATTCCTTCCAAAGAAATCCCAGGGCTTATCTCCTTCAAAATGGACTGGTTGGATATCCTTGCAGTCCAAGGAACTCTCAAGAGTCTTCTCCAACACCACAGTTCAAAAGCATAATTCTTTGGTGCTCAGCTTTCTTCACAGTCCAACTCTCACATCCATACATGACCACAGGAAAAACCATAGCCTTGACTAGACGGACCTTTGTTGGCAAAGTAATGTCTCTGCTTTTCAATATGCTATCTAGGTTGGTCATAACTTTTCTTCCAAAGAGTAAGCGTCTTTTAATTTCATGGCTTCAGTCACCATCTGCAGTGATTTTGGAGCCCCCCAAAATAAAGTCTAACACTGTTTCCACTGTTTCTCCATCTATTTCCCATGAAGTGATGGGACCAGATGCCATGATCTTCGTTTTCTGAATGTTGAGCTTTAAGCCAACTTTTTCACTCTCCACTTTCACTTTACAAGCATGTTTATGTACATCTGCACATGTCTGTAGATGTGGGTAGGTTTCTGTGTGTGTATGTGTGTGTGTACAGAGATCACAGGGACTGTATATTCACATATGTGATAAACAAATGTATCACAAATCATAACCTTAACAGAAACATATAAAAGACAAGCACAGTTTCAAGAAAAATGGTGACTTGTTGGACTTAATTAACTGCATTCTCTTTCTTCCTCAGCGTCGCAGCTTTGTCTGACTCTGATTTGGTTTATCGTGTCTTCCAGGCTGGCCGAGGAAGACAGTGCGGCCAGCACAACAACTAGGCGTCTGTCCCGACCCTGAATAGGGCTCAGTCCCCAGGGAGCCGGCTCCGGAGGCCCCCGAGCATCCCAAACAGGCAGCAACAGGGACCCTGTGTGTGCAGCGGGGCGGCTGGCCCCGGCGCCGCCTCTAGGGGGAGCCCTGTTCCCAGGAATCCCTCTCCTGCCTGCTCAGCCCAGAGTCCTTGAACTTTCAAGTGCTCTCTCTCCTCCACCCACTCCCCCACAGAACAGTCACATTTGGCCTTCGGACGTCCACAGCTGGCAGTTTTTTTGAAACTTTTTCATTAAAATCTGAATAATTTATTCAAGCAGAGACACATGTCTGAATTGTTATAACCACAAAAGAGTCAATGTTTCTTGAATATTCTCAACCAAGAAAAGGACTGGAGGGCTCCCGACTCCCCTGAATACACAGAGAGCTCTTCCTGCAGAGAAGTCAAGGTCCTCCCTGGTGCTCTGACAATTGCAGACCAGCTGCGTTCTCATCCTCAAGTTGGTACACAGGATATGCAGCCATGTGTCAGATACTCATGCAAGTCTGGGTCATGTCCAGATGGGAAAATAATTAACATGATGTCGATTTTTTCACTTCAGATTTCTCAGCCTTTAACATGGTAATGCACACTGGGAATCTTCACAAGTGACAGTTCTTGTTACCCTTTATTATTATTATTATTTTTAATTCATGGTCCATTTTTTCTTAAGTTTTCCAGGAGGGTAGTTCATAGCTAATGCCATGAAATCAGACGTAAGACAAGCTAGAGAAGTCATGGGAAAGGAGGGCACGGAGGAGGCCAGGGTTTGTACGGGACTGATTCCGGTCAGTTTCTAGCACTGGGGTTTTTCCCCAGACTTGAACTTAGGGCATGCTGCCCATTTCAGTCATATAAAATTGATTTTCTAAACGTACAGCTTGGCTCCAACAGGAAGGAATGTCAATGTGCTTTTCCTTGTCATGCATGGCTTTTGGTGTACACTCCCTATTTCTATGTGTGACCTGCACCCACGTGCAGCGTCTTCATCCTTGCCTGCCCCGCCTCCTCTTCCTCTGCCAAGGCCCCGCCTTCTGCCTGGAACGCCCTCTCGCTCCCCAGCACTCCCGCTCCGTGCTCGGCGTGTGCCTGGCCTGCTCTCTCCGCGTCTCGGGTTGACCACAAACCCCACACGGCCATGGCTTTGACACCTAGCATCATCTCACCGATGTTAGTGACCCACACACCTACAAAAACAGTGTGGATGCGATTCCTTATTTATAACCTCCCTGGACAAGGGTCCCTGATTCTAATCCACCTAAACTCTCTCCTGAGAGCTGTCAGTTCTACATTTCCATCAGCTTCTGAGATGTTCCTGTGGGATTCCTCACAAGCACAGCAAGTGTGACTTGAACACTCACGCCGATGTAAAAACATACATGAGGATACTCTCACTGTCTGTGGTTGGCACCAAGCCACAAAACACTTCAGAGTTTTAAGTGGTTCTCTGTTCACGTCCCACAGAGTGGTGTGAATGGAGAATATCACTACACATAAGTCAAGATTTGAACAACGACTCCTTGGTACTGGCTTCACAATTTATCTTGACTTCTCTGGGTGACTTCTCTTCCTGAGGTTAATCTAATATTTTCAACGTTACCAGACAGTCAATATTTTATTCATTCATTTGCTTGTTACCAGATATTTATTGGTAGCCATGTGTCAGTCACTTTTATTCTAATTGTGGCAAGGATATTAAAACAGAAAAAAGAACAGGAAATAAATGTCAAGTACAAATGATATAACTGATGGAGTATTTCACTAATAGGATAACATAGAAAGGTTTTTAAGTGCAGAATTCTCTGAAACTACTTTATGTTCAGAGACTTGAAAGATGAGAATTAGGTTTGCATGAGAAAGATCAGGAAGGAAAAACACTGAGTGCCCGGGAAGCTGAAAGGCTCAGCAGTGGGGAAGAGTCCCTGGATCTAAGAATTAGGAACACCGTGAAAGAGGGGAGTGTTACAGCCAGTCCACACTGAGTCCTCAGTCTGTGGTTAGGATTAGTGTATGTCAATAGAAGGCTTTAAAGGTTAGGGATATGACATCCCATGCATATTCCTAGAGTACTACTGGGCATGAGGAATGGATACATAGAGATGAGTTAATAAGGAATCCTATATTTTTATGGGAAACAATAGTGGCATCTCATGAGAAAGTCATGGCAGGAACCAGCTGGTGGTACAGTGGAGACATGCAGATGAACTGGGGTAGAGGGAAAGAGAAATGAAGAATGGTTTCTGGGTGTTTCTTAAACAGCTCCTCTTCTGGAATGAGAAAGTCTGATGGAGGAAAAGGTTGAAGGAAACAGGGCTTGGGTCACCTAGCAGACATCAGTTCAGCACCCAAGTTCAGGACCAGGATGAGCCAGGGGTGAATGAAAACTGGAGAGAGACCAGGGCTGACTCTTGGGGAAGTGGTGAGCAGGCAACAGTCTCAACAGATGCCTATGAGCCAGCAACGCAGCCGTGATGATCAGGTTCGCAGGCGGCCAGAGACTGTCGTGGCCCCCGCCAGGTGCTGCCTGAGCCAGGCTGCCCTGGAAGAGGCTGGTGGTCCTCCAGCTCCACCCAGCCTGGGGATGTGAGGAAAAGAGCTGGACACATAGAGAACCTTAATGAGCAGAACATCACGTCATGCTTCCAAACTCCAGGCTGTTTTCAGCCTATTCCGCCCCACACATCTTCCAAAGACACCGTGGAAAATGGAATTCATCAAAACTGGAGAACTTCCTGTGAAAACTCGCATATTGAATACGTTCATAGACTTCACACATCTTGCTCATCCAATTAAAATAAATAAATTTTCATTTAAAAAATAAAGATCATACATCATCAAAAAAAAAAATTGCTTCAGAGGCACAACAAAGCCCATCTCCATGAGGATGGAGAGAAAAGGAGATGCATTGACAGAACATCTTACAAATCACAGGGTTAACAGAGAAGTGGGACTGCCTGAGGAGTGTTAAAGCTGAGATATAAATGGGCAATTTGGGAATTCCAAGAGCCAGCCAATTCACAGCACAGAGTTCCAGAGAAGCTCAGGAGTGGGAGGCTCTGATCTCTCTGACAACGTGTGAAGACAGGGCCCCCCACAGGAGAACACGCGAGAGGAGTGGATAAGACAAGTGATATCACTTCTCTCCAGCGTGGGGAAGTCATTGCCACCCCCAGGCTTCAGCAGAAACTGGAGGCTGTCCCTCCAGAGACGCTGAATTTGATGTGGAGATGCCGGCAGAGCTAGGCTGGTGGGGAGTGGAGATAAGAGAAAAGATCTAGTCTGAGCGATGAGACAGCAAGCCTCCTCCTCCTCTGTGGATCTCAGCATCCTCGGGATAAGTCTCACCAGAAAGAACATGAGAGAATTCTTCGCTGAGGAAATGCAGTCAGAGGACCTGCCCATGGAGTTGAAATTCCAGGACTGCACAATGGGATTGCTCAACGCACCCTTCTACAGCCAAGCCGTCTACTTCTCAACTGGTCCTCACATCAAACACAAGACAAAACACAGGTACATGGAAGCTCTCTGAAATATGAGCTGAAACCCAAGGATCAGTCAACTGAAAAAGCCATTCGTCTGAGAAAGATCAAACCAACCTAGCAACCAACCAGAGACAAACAGAAGGAATGCGACTATCTGGTTGTTGTGTGAGGTTCTACCGGGGAGGAAAGACCATAGAGACATTCTTTCTGCCCCAAGGAAGCTTGAAACTGAGTCCCCCCACCCCACTGTTACAGGCTGACTGAACGGCTTCTATGAGGCTAACAATCATTGAAAATAACATGAGGACACTTTCTTTCCTTCTGTTCAGTAGACATCAAACCATGAACAAGTAAAACTCATGTAAATGGTTTATGATCTGATTCACATAAAGATCTTCCTACCTTCCTCCCTCTCTCTCTCTTTCCTGTTTCCTCCTTCCCTTTGTTTCAAAATAATTTAGGTTTCAAGAAGCTGAAATTAAGATCAATAGCCAAACAGAAAGCCCTGTCATCAGGCTTGGTGTGTCAGAAACTCAGCATGGCACAGCTGCCACGCAGTGGGCCCCCGGCCTGTGAGCCTCTGTGGTCAGTCCTGTGTGATAGGGGACCTCCCTGAGGAAGGGGGCTCATGCTCACCCAGAGAGCTTCTACGAAAGTCCCCTCTCTACCCTGTAGAAAACCGCAAATGAAATGTTTGTGTCTTGGACATTTGTCTGTCTCTGTTTACTGACATTCTGGGCATCTGTGCTTTCCACCTTGAAATCCACCTACAAATTGGTGGGAACTCCAAAAAAAATACCCGTGCTTCAGAACAATTTAAACTCCTGTCTGTAGTTCATCAATAAAGCATATTCAGTGGCTGTGAAGGTGAATGTGGAAAACGGTCACTGTCGAGGAAACATAACAAATAAGGCTACCATTAAGGCAGATCCCAGCATCACTGGGACAGGCAAGGGGAAAAAATGATGGTGGAAAACACGCTACAACCCAACTGCTAACGAACAAAGCATCCAGGAAACCTGTCAGCCAAGGCAGGACCCACGTCATCCCAACACGGGCTAGCTCCGTGACTCACTATTGACTGATTATGGGCAGAATGTCTGAGAGGGATCCGGGCACACTGACTCCAACCCCCATCCTGTGACAAGTTACTTAACTTGTGATGCCCTCATTTTTCTTATCTGGAAAATGAGAAACCTGGATTCAAGCCACAGAAGGCTCCTGGCAGGAGTTACAAGGCTTCATGCAAATTAAAGGACTCTTTGGCCAACAAAGCCAGTGAAACTGTGTGCCTTTTCTCCTTCTTAAGCTTAATAATGTATATTTAGAGGTTCCTATAAGTCCTGTACAGAACATGCAAACCATGATCACTCCTTTAAAAGTATGCATCCCCTCAGAACACTTTATTTCCCTCTACACACTCAGTAAAGTCTACTGCCCCACACAATACCCAGGCCAGCCACTTTTGAGACCTTAAATTAAAAAAAAAAAAAAATTAAGCCCAAATTATAACCCTAAAGAGATACTTTGAATAAAAGGTGTATACATCATGAGAACAAGCAGGCTCTCATGAACAGGCTAGCATGCTTTTTTTTTTTTTTTTTAACTCTGATGAGAGAATATAAATAGGATAAAAATTACCATTCTAACCAACTGTAAATGTATCTTTCAGTGGATTTACATTTCAGACCCTACTAAACTACAACTCTTTGTAAGATCACTGTGACTTCAGAAAGTAGTATTTAAATGAAAAAGTGAATCTCTTGAAGGTGATTTCCAGAACCCACATGGAGGGGTAGTTGGTGAGACCTTTCAACTCCACCTGTCAACACCTACCTGATGCCTGCTGAGTACCATACCCATCCTCCTGGTGCTTGAGTAACTCTAGCACTCTGAAGGGTTGTTACTTCAGACTGAATTCCCATTCCATGAGCAGAGACATAATTAGATATAATTCTTCACCACTCAAGTCTCAATGCATGGCTATGAATTCCTAATACAGCTTCTTCTTCCCGTAGCTACTTGTGTATTCCAACCATAAAAACTTACCTATAATAATCTCAATTCTTTGCAGTGTTAATTATCTGCAAATGGTTTCCCTAATCGTAGAAATATGTATGTGTTGGTTTTAAAAAGCTACCCCTAACTTCCTTTAATTTGTTCATGCCTGGGAAACTCCATTTTCGTAGTTAGTGATACATGGTATCTCAGGGCACACCACTGTAACATAAGTAAGGAGATGTTAAGAAGAAATCAGAGGTGAATCATAATTTTCTTTGGAATAGGAACAGCTCATTATTTAATCGTATTTTAAACATTTTTTTCTGAATCATTAACAGAGATATTGATTCTATATGAAAATTCAACCTAAAGGATATATCAATATACATTAAATATCATATTACTTTTTTTTTAGCTTTAGGCTTCTACATAAGGTTGTTTTCACATTTTATTGTGATCAGCATTTAGGAAAAATGATAAAATATAGGGCTAGCCAAAAAGTTTGTTCAGGCTTTTCTATACCTTCTTATGGAAAAACCCAAATGCACTTGCACTTTTTGGCCAACCCAAAACAAAATGGTCAGGATCTATATAAAATCTATACAAGGCAAATCATCACACTTTCACTTATTTCCTATCTTTTAGCTTGTAGTCCATGACTTTTAAGCAAATATATAAATCACATTTTTATTTAGAGGAAAATAATATGCTAGTGAGTGTTTTCCTTATCTGTTCTGCATAATCATCAGATCAGTTAAAGGGGGAAAGTGGCAATGCCCAGGAGACTGTGAATGTTATCATGACAAAGTGATGCAAGATGGCAGTTTCTCAGAAAAAGCTTTAAACAGCACAGGCACGAATTGCACATGTATATCTGCATGTGTTCGTGTATGTATGTCAGCCTGACCCATTCAGAGTAGAATTACATTTTTATTGCATACATTCTTATATGTAACTGTGTCCAGCTTAAGTAAAAACTACCTGTGCATATATCTGTATTTTTTATAAACATTCTAATTGTCTGGCCGATTTATGATATTTTTATTTCATATTGACTTTAGTTGATTAAAGGTCTAGAGACATTTTGAAATAAATTCTTCCATGTGTATTTACTTTCTACCTACTCAGATAATCTATAGGGACACACACACTTCATTATTTTTTTCATCACTTGGTATCTTAGCCTTACTACGTTAAAGGCAGTAATTCCATCATTTTTTAATCACCACATAGCAATCTCAGGAAGAAAACAAACAAACAAAAATCCAGTGAGAGTGAATTCATAGCTTTAAATATGTTTAACTGTTTGGACGACACAATCACTGACATTCAAAAGAAAATAAAAGTCCACTAAATATTGTGTTTTAAAAAATATTTCTCTCTTGAGACACACCATTTTTTATATACACATCCTATTTTTCCTAAGATGATGCAGAAATAAAAATGCACATAATTAACTCATATACAAGCATGGCCGAGAATATAATCACATGCAATTTAAACATTTTACAGGCATTGCAGTAGCAGAACCTTCAGTGAGTCAACATGGTTTACTTTATCATTAATCCTATGAAATGGAAACAGAAAAAAAAGTAACTTACAAAATAAGGGTTGTAATTTTCTGCATCCAAATCTCGTAACATCAATTGTTTCATTAAATAAGAGAACACTATAATTATGGATATCAGAAAACTGATTCCTTAAAAAAAAAAAAACTCTGTAGGTTTCCTATGTGACCAACATGGTGCTGGGCTTTAATGAGGGATAAAAAATTGAAAGAAAATTCTTGTGCCTTTGGTGTTAACAGTACAGCTGGGATGTGCAAATGCAGAATCTGTATCCATGAGCCTTCAGCTGACCCTAGTTTGCAGATAACAAGAACTATTTGATTTTAAAGTTGTTCTTTTTAATGAATTTTTGCTTTGGTTTAGAGAAAGTAAGTTCTTGTCATCCCTGTAGGTGAGATGAGTTTGAGCTTGCCCTAAAACTGTGTGACTTGCAGGTGAGATAACTCACAACAGGAACCTGAGGACTCTTCTGGGAAGGGAACTGTCTCACAAAGAGTGTTCTGGTGCTTACTGCTGACCCCTCAAAAAGCAGCACACTACTGTGTATTTGTGCATCTTATGGTTGCAGGGGGAGGTCCAAGCAGACAGGGGGCTGAATGACCAGTTGAAGATTACTCACTGTCTTCACAAAATCTACGGGCATGATGGTGACAGTGACTAGTGACGTCCTTGGGTTCCTTTGGCCAGCCCTGCCCCTCCCCCACCCTACACCCTCTCCTTTCATGTGATAACTCATCTCTGCTGAGTAAATTTAGGGCTTCCTGTGCAGGAAAGGAGAACTTTCTGCAGGGTTCTGGCCTCTTGAGACAGGAGGACTTGAGTATATCCACATATGAAAGAGGCAGGAATGTCACAGAGTGAAGAAGCTATTGGGAGGATTTCCTTGGGACTAGAAAGAGTTGACACAGAGCAGGTGATTGTGGAAAAGCCCATGATTCTGGGGAAGACAGAAGGCAGGAGGAGAAGGCAACGACAGAGGATGAGACAGATGGATGCCATCACACCTGAGACGGATGGATGGCATCACCAACTCAATGGACATGAGTTTGAGCACACTCCAGGAGGTGGTAAGGGACAGGGAAGCATGCTGTAGTCACTGGGAGTGCAAAGAGTCGGACATGACTGAACAACAACAAAAAGATGGTGGTGGGAAGCTCTAAGGAGTGTGAGTCTTCAAGATGGAAAAGGCAAAGAGGAAGAAGAAAACAGCAGTATCACCATTGCAGAGACTTAAGCGATGGATACTTTCTAAAATTTCTATTTTGGCTGTGTAACTGGTATTCTCCAATGAAAATTGGTACTCACAGACTTGACCACCTAACAGTAAGTCTGTTTCAGGACAGTCTCCAAACATTCTAGGATCAAAAGCAGCACTGCTTTGAGCGCCATCAATCTCAAGGTCATACAAAGGTCACGAGGAGGGATTTCCCTCTTTAATGAAAGAACAGTGTCCTGGTGGATGGAGTGCCTGTCCTTGCTAGACAGCTGAGTGCAAGTGTGGCCACTAAGGTCTGAGCACCCTTCAGCTCCACCAGCACCACTGGTTCCGGCAGAACAGGGTGTCAGCCACAGCTGGAAGTGCCGAACCTATCTGAGGTGACACTGTGTGGTTTCCACTGCACTCAGACTTCAGAGCTCAACCGAAGACCACAAAAGATAAGGGCAGGGGGCAGGTAAACAGGCTCTGGTCAGAGAAAGGCAGCCTGATTTCATGGGAACTCTTTGAAAAACATAGAATCTATATTCAATTACACCGTATTCAATTAAATTCTTATAGTCAATTTATATGCTATTAAGTTGTTCAGTCAAGTTAGTGGAAACTTTATATGCTTAAACTTTACATGCATAATTGATTATACTTTTGTTACTAGGATACTGCATGTCAGAACACATGGCCATCCATCAAGCAGGCACCCCTTCATCTATGTGTTATTCACTAGTCTAACACGACTAAGGTCCGTCTAGTCAAGGCTATGGTTTTTCCAGTGGTCATGTATGGATGTGAGAGTTGGACTGTGAAGAAGGCTGAGTGCCAAAGAATTGATGCTTTTGAACTGTGGTGTTGGAGAAGACTCTTGAGAGTCCCTTGGACTGCAAGGAGATCCAACCAGTCCATTCTGAAGGAGATCAGCCCTGGGATTCCTTTGGAGGGAATGATGCTGAAGCTGAAACTCCAGTACTTTGGCCACCTCATGCGAAGAGTTGACTCATTGGAACAGACTCTGATGCTGGGAGGGATTGGGGGCAGGAGAAGAAGGGGACGACCGAGGATGAGATGGCTGGATGGCATCACTGACTCAATGGACGTGAGTCTGAGTGAACTCCGGGAGTTGGTGATGGACAGGGAGGCCTGGTGTGCTGCGATTCATGGGGTCGCAAAGAGTCAGACACGACTGAGCGACTGAACTGAACACACACACACACACACACACATATATATATATATAATATGTATAATATATATATAATATGTAAATAAGCTCATGGCAAATGCAAGTGTTTTTCATCCCACATATATCTGTGTGTGCTCACAGGTGCTTTTTTGTGTAACTATTTCTTTGATTAGACTACAAATTTTTATGAGAATAGTGCCCCCTCCACTTTTCAAAATCAGTTACAACATTTGGCATAGTAAGTGAAAATTATAATGTTGGATAATTTTAAGCTAATGTTCTTTTTTTCCCCAAACAATTTTTTATTAAAGTGTAGCTGATGTACAACATTGTATTAGTTTCATGTGTACAGAAAAGTTATCCATCTAAATATACATATATTATTTTCTGATTATTTGTTATTATAGGTCTATGGGGTCGCATAGAGTCGGACACGACTGAAGCGACTTAGCAGCAGTAGCAGCAGCAGGTTATTACAAGGGATTGAATATACAGGAGAATATATATCCTGTGCTATACAGGAGGTTTGTGCTGTTTAGCTATTTTGCATATAGTTATATAGTATCATATATCTGTTAATCCCAAGTTCCTAATGCATCCCTCCTTCCCCCTTTAGTAATCATAATTTTGTTTTCTATGTCTCTGAGTTTATTTCTGTTTTGTTAAAAAGTTCATTTGTATCATTTTTTTTATATTCCACAGCATATCATTTGACATTTGCTTTTCCTGACTTTCTTCACTTAGTATGATAATCTATAGGTCCACCCATGAGCTGATATTATAGATCAAATTGGTTTAAGATCCAGGACTTAATTAATAGAATGTCATTCAACTGACATATTTATAAACCTATGCAATCCTTACAGTCATACTATACACTTTATATAATTCTCCCCATCATATAGATTTAAAAATTCAGCACAGTGAATTTACATGACCTGCCCAAGTTCAGACAACTAATAAATAAAAGAGCTTACATACATTCCAAGGTCTTTCTCATTTGACACCTATGACTTGAAATCCTCATTTAATTATCTGCTAATAAATGATGATTAAAATTATGCTCTAAGTGGATGCAATCAGCAGTCCACTTTTTTTACACATAGATTAATTAGATTATTTGCTCCATTCTGCTGGATGCATTCATGAAAGGCATGTCCCAACATGTTTCAAAGCCCCAGATTTGTGATATCCAATTGTTCATAATTTTCTCTATAAATATAAAAATATTACTGAATAAATTAAGCAGCTTCTCCAGACCTTTAATGGCACTAGGGAAAAAAAAAAAAGAGCAGAAATAAAGCCAATTAAAAAGCTACCGAGATAAATTCTATCATTTTCAAACTTTTGCTTAATTTCTGCCTCTCACTGAGCAGTTTTTGCATTGTCATTATTTTTTGCAGTTAGCAACAAGAGATTATATTTTCATTAATGGCATCACTTAAGCCAGTAGCAAATTTAGTATTAAATTCTATGATTCCTCAGCTTTTCAATTTTCTACTAGTCAGTCTCCCTGAGGTGGTTTAATTTTCAACATCACTAACCAGCACTCACTTTCATTATGCATACATCCATGGTGCCACGGTTATCTCAACTGTTATCCAAGAAAAAAGAGACAAAGAAAAGACTTCCGTTCATTCCTCTCCTTGACTGAATGTGATAAGGATATAATGTAACTGGAAGAGAGTATTACGGAAACTGAGAGGGCATCTCCCAACTTATACGTGTACCATTTGAAAAACTCATGAATTGCACTTTGCCCCCTAAGGCACAGGCACTGCTTCTGCCTCTCGGAGATGACGTCCTCCACCAGGAACAGTGATGCTGCAAAGAGTGAGAGGCTCAGAGCTGCAGACGGGTCCAACCTCACCCCTGGTGTCTCAGGGCATCCTCAGCATTTCAGGCTGGTGTTCTTCACCTGAGAGAAGGAGATCACCTTTCTCTTCCGAGGCTGTCACAAAATTACTATATTAATACCAGTGACAGAGGTGGGGAAAGGAAAAAAGGGAAAATGAAGTCACTCAATCGTGTCCAACTCTTGGTGGCCTCGTGGACTCCAGGCTCCTCGGTCGATGGGATTCTGCAGGCAAGAATACTGGAGTAGGTTGTCATTTCCTTCTGCAGGGGATCTTCCTGACCCAGGGATCGAACCTGGGTCTCCTGCATTGTAGGCAGATGCTTTACAGTCTGAGCCACCAGGGAAGTCCTACAGAGGTGGGGAACATGACTTCGAACAGTGAACCCTCCCAGGGACATGAATCTCTTCTCCATCAATTAAATGAATTCAGAAGAAAAGTCTCTATTTTTATTATAGGCTGATCAAACATTCCATCCCACATATTACTATTATTATTATATTAAATTTGCACATAGCTTCCCTCCAGAAGTCAAACCACTGCCTCTCTTGCTGAAGACATGGTCAGCACCACAGCCTGTGACTAGAGCCAATCTGTGCAGGACAACATTCTCCACTGCAATCTTAACTGTCAACTATCTCAAACTATCTGTGTTGTACTAACAACACTTGTGAAAATCATGGACAAAACATGTCCACCCCTCCGTCCCTTCCTCCTTCTCTTTCCCTTCCTACCTTCTTTCTTTCCTTCCTTCCTCCTCTCCTTTCCTCTCTCTCTCTCTGTAGGTTTACTTGGAATGCATCTAAATTAAAATAAGATGATTCATTTCTTTTTTGTGTAAATGGTAATGTTTTAATAGAGTAAAAACACTCACAGATGGCCTTGGTATGAAACATTTTGGCTTGATACCCTAAGGTACTATAAGCAAAAGAAAGGAAGAGGGAATAACTATTCTAGAACTTACTTCCATTTGTGCTTCTGATCCTTTCAAGATTTTCACCTTAATAATTCAATGTTGTTTTCATCTTTGAACCATTTTTTTTTCTCTCCTACACTTGAAAATCTGATGGTATTGAGACATGTTTACTCCCTCGATAGTGCACTGTCTATAAAAAATACTGGACTTGGGTTTTCTTTACTCAAAAGTGGGAAATCCAGGTGACTTGGGATTCTAATCCTCGTTAGAAGGAAATGAAGTGGAAGGTATGTGGTCACTAAGTCTTCTTTTCATATCTGCTATTCCCACTCAGAACTGAAGGAAACATTGTTGACAGGTGAGTCCTGAATTCAGAAGGGCTGGAGGAAGGGCTGGAGGTCTGCTCTTTCTCTAAGCATCATTCTATAGTGTTGAGACTGTCTTAATCCACTGCTTTTAGGGAAAAAAAAAAAAAAAAAAAACAAGCCCAGACTGAGGCTGGGACCAACTTGAACATCAGGTGCTTTGAAGTCTAGGAGGCAGACATCCTTTTATCCCTTTGTTTAAATTCCTTTTTTAGGGGGCAGATTCTTGGAAGAGAGTGGAAGTAAAAACAGGATGCTGAAGTTTATAGGAACTCATTGTTGGAAGAAGTTTTCTGCAGTCAAAGGTAATTTGGTTATTCATAAGAAAGGAGGAAACAGGAAGAGAAAGGAAGTAGAGTGGTGCCCAAACGCACCTGCTGATCAAAGCCGCACAGATACGTTGCTGTAAGGTTTATCAAAGCTCATTGTTCTGCGGGCCGCACTCTGCTACACAGTTGGAAAAAGCCATCACTCATCTCAGCCTTCCAGTCTCGAGAACAATGACATGCATTTCAATAACAGAAGCAACAACATTCATATGGAAAACATCATTTTTTTGCAAAAAAATTTTTTATTTTCTTTTTGAAGTTAACGCTGTTGTGCCAAGGATGGCTGCCCTGTGTGGGGATGGCATCCTCAGCTACTCAGGAGCTATATCTTGGACATAAACACGAAAAGCCACTTTTCTCTTCCCCACGTCACTCCAAGTTTCTACTATGAGAGTTTCTCAGTGATTAAGAAAATGATTTTTGTAAGAATGCTGTTGAAACTCACAAATAGTATCTGAAAGGAAAGAGGGCACCTTCTGGATTCCCTGTGACATTTCATCAGTTTGGATTTGCTGCTTAATTATTTTGCTCTATATAAAGAACCTAATCCCTGAGAATTTGCAGCAGAAGCTGTTTATAAGAGTATCTGCAGGAACCATGTTAACCTAAATGGCTTAAGTTGCTGAAACTGACACATGCAGGGTCATGGAGGAAGAATTAGAGGAATATTCCAGGAGAATGTCTCTAAGTAAGAAGGGGAACTTGGGGACTATGTCCAATACAAACTTTCTCTTCTGATAATTTCTGTTGGGTCCCAGTGAGTTTGTATCCACAATGCATGTCACAGTGCTGTAGGACTCTAATGAAAAGACGGATTCCTCTTCCTGAGACTGAACAGAATCCAAAGAGGCATCACATGCCTGGATCAGGAAGAGTGAGAAGACAAGACAAGGCAAGGGCAAGACCCAGGCTCACCTAGGTCAGGTGAGGCCACCTGTGAAGGCTTGGTGGGGGTGGTCCCAAGGGCCAGTCTGCAAGGGTGGGGGCAGCAGACTCCTGCAGGTGGGGGGACCCCTATCCTGGACTCACAGACTGTGCTGTGGCCAGTGAGGCTCCCCAACCACCTCACTCTGCACTCTTCTCTTGACTTTTGTGGAAGCTAGGCTTTCTGCCAATACCATCACCCATCTTTCCTGGCTTGCAGACACCCGCCTCACCCTGAGATCCAAATTCACTGGGATCTGCTTGGAGGTACCTTCTGAGCCTGCATCTTTCTATGTGCTCCTTACGTGCAATCCCACACTGAGTTACCAGTGACCTGTGTGATGGATGAGCTGATGGTCTACATTTGTCCATCTACAACACAACAGGCAGGGCCTCATAAACAGATACACCTGCTGAGTGCACACCTTGGGGTCACAACCACAGTGCTGCTTCTCCAGGACAGAGGAGCCCCTTCAGTTTCTCCCCAGTGCAGAGGATCCTTTCTAACCCAGGACAGGAAATCACTACAATATGTCTGCTGGAGAGGCAAGGGTGGCTTCTGCACTGCAGGGAAGGGGCTGCAGTGACCTGGAAACCTATGGCCATTCCAACTCATGGGGCTGCAGAGGGAAGAGACTCTTCTCCTGTGATCCTTTCATGCTCTGCTATTCTGGGGACCCCAGTATAACATCAGATCTTCAGCTAAAATGCATGAACCTTCTCCATAAGATGCATGTAAAAAACAAGGTCTCCTGTGGTTTTCAGGGTTTGGTCCTCAACTTATCATCCCAGCCCCTCATGGAGCTGAGAACAGTCTGTTTTAGCAGCTCCAGTGGCCACAAGATGCCACAGATGGAGGCGAGGGGTAGGGGGGAGCAGGGTCTTGGACAGCTCTCATGAGTTTCTCAAAGTTCTGCAGACTGGTGGAAAATCCACAATGAAGGTGCTCTCCAAGGTGGTTTCTGCTCAGAGCCACCTTCCTACCTGATAGAGGGCCTTCTGTTCACATGGCCTCCATTGGATGTGTGTATGGAGGAGGGGAGAGTAGATAAGCCCTCGGTGTCTCTACTCGGTAGGACACCCATCCCAATTATCTCCCAAGACCCTATCTCCAAAGGCATTTCATAGAGCTCCCGCCTATGAATCTTGGTGGCAAAAATAGTCAGTCATGAGAAGTTCTTCCCATAAGACTGGAGATCAGAAAACCTCTCTCTATACCCCAGCCCAAGACTCATTTTCTCTCACCCTTAGGTGCATCTTGCTCCTGGACCAGCTCTAGAATGGAGGATGAAACCAAGGGTGAAAGAGTAAACAGGCTCTTTGATTTTTATCTGTTTGATTCCACAGGCAACACTATGTGTGTTTGTTCCATGTGCATCCATTATTCCCAGTTCCAAGCTGGGATAAATCTGATAGAGATGATTTAAAAAGCTAAGCCACCTCTTTGTTGTTTTAGAAAGCAACATTTTCTAAATAACTTTACATGGACAAATTTACAATAAACCTCCCACATAACGCTGTCTTGTTTTTATTATGAAGGAAGTACATCTAGGCTTCCTGGCAACACCATGGGGACCTAGAGCTAATAGACTGGAGACACACTAGGCCTTTTGAACATGGAGCAGCCCTCATTCAAAAGTCTACAGAGAACAAACGCTGGAGAGGGTGTAGAGAAAAGAGAATGCTCCCTCCCACACTGCTGGTGGGAATGTAAGTTGGTATAACCATCCTGAGATACAGTATGGAGCTTCCTTAAAAAACTGAACACAGAACTACCATATGATACTGCAATCCCACTCCTGGGCATATATCTGGAGGAAACTGTAATTTGAAAAGATATGCACTTCAGTGTTCACAGCAGTACTATTTACAGTAGCCAAGACATAGAAGCAACCCAAATGTTCATCAACAGACAGGTGGATAAAGAAGATGTGGTACGTATATTCAATAGAATATTATTCACCCATAAAAAAGAATGAAATAATGTCATTTGCCCCAGTCTCTAGAGATTATCATACTAAGTGAAGTTGTTGTTGTTGTTCAGTCACTAAGTCATGCCTGATTCTTTGTGACCCCATGAACTGCAGCACACCAGGCTTCTCTATCACTATCTCCCTTAGTTTGCTCAAACTCATGTCCACTGCGTCAGTGATACCATCCAACCATCTCATTCTCTGTTGTTCCCTTCTCCTCTTGTTCTCAGTTTTTTTCCAGCATCAGGGTCTTTTCCAGTGAGTCAGCTGTTTGCATCCAGTGGTCAAAGTATTGGAATTTCAGCTTTAGCATCAGTCTTTTCAAAGAATATTCAGGATTGATTTCCTTTAGTATTGACTGGTTTAACCTCCTTGCTTATCCAAGGGACTCTCAAGACTCTTTTCCAGCACCATACTTTGAAAGTGTTAATTCTTCAGCACTCAGCCTTCTTTATGGTCCAACTCTCATATCCATACATGACTAGTGGAAAAAACCATAGCTTTGACTAAGTGAAGTAAGTCAGGCTAATATTGCACAATATCACTTACATGTGGAGTCTAAAAGAATGATACAGATAAACACATTTAGAAAACAGAAATAGACTCACAGATACAGAAAATACTTATAGGTACTAAAGGGGAAAAGGGCAGAGGGATAAACTAGGTATATGGGGTTTACAGACATACACCACTATATGTATTAAAAAGCAGAGACATTACTTTGCCAACAAAGGTCCATATAGTCAAAGGTATGGTTTTTCCAGTAGTCATGTATGGATGTGAGAGTTGGACTATAAAGAAAGCTGAGAGCTGAATAATTGATGCTTTTGAACTGTGGTGTTGGAGAAGACTCTTTAGGGTCCCTTGGACAGCAAGGAGATCCAAACAGTCCATCCTAAAGGAAATCTGTCCTGAATATTCATTGGAAGGACTGATGCTGAGCTAAAACTCCAATACTTTGGCCACTTGACATGAAGAACTGACTCATTTGAAAAGACCCTGATGCTGGGAAGGATTGAAGGCAGGAGGAGAAGGGGACGACAGAGGATGAGATGGTTGGATGGCATCACCGACTCAATGGACATGAGTTTGAGTAAACTCCGGGAGTTGGTGATGGACAGGGAGGCCTGGGGTGCTGCAGTCCATGGGGTCACAAAGAGTTGGACATGACTAAGTGACCGAACTGAACTACTATATATAACATAGAACAACAAATCAACAAGAAGGTCCTACTGTAGGGCACAGGAAACTATACTCAGTATTTCATAATAACCAATAATGGAAAAGAATATGAAAAAAGATATATATATATATGTATAATGCATCACTTTGCTGTACAATCAACAAGATGTTGTAAATTAAGTGTACTTCCATTTTTTTGAAAAGGGAAAATAAATTGGCACAGCCTGTCCCTGTGTGCTCCCAGGAGGCATTCTGACTCCTCTCGTGAGGCCCGTGTCTCAGGTGCAGGTCAGAGGAGGGCCGTCGCCGCCCTGCCCACCTGCGGGCCCTCCACTCCGAGCAGTTGTCTGCGGCACTGCCAGCAGCACAGGAGCCAGAGGAGGCGCAGCCCTTGGTCCTGTCATGCTGACAAGTGGCTGCTCAGCGTGACAGGCTGGAGGCTCAGCAGGGAGCTCATCCAGCAGGCCATGTGCATCGTGGGCGACGTACCTGGTTGCCAACAGGCAAACAAAATGAGAACAAACTCCAGATTGATAATGACTTGGAACAAAGAGGCTAATGGATATTGCTTTTGCTTTTCGCTTTTCTCCTCCATGCGTCCTGCAGGCCCCGCCCCACGGCCTTACATGGTACAACTTGGCTGACACCCATCATGTTATCAGTCAGATTCCTGTCAGGAAATCGAGACCGTGGGCAAAACAAGAGCAGGTGGGGCAGCATGCTTGGGTCTGCCTTCAGCCACTGATGTTTCTTTTTAAGGGACTATTTGTAATTGGCACAAAAATCTGGATTCTTAGAGAAACAAGCAGGGAGAAATGGTATAGCAGATTAGTGCAAGTTGCAGTAATTTAAAATCTGACCCTTAATCTGGGAAAGTACATGGCAGATGAGACTAAATGCCCACCTCACAGATACCAAGGACACACTCCTACATGCAAGGAAGCCCTGGGCCCCCTGAACACAGAGTAAAGTGGCACTAGGGATGGGCAAGAGCATCCCTAGTAGTGTTCCTTACATACTTTGAGACAGTTTGGTGAAAAGTTAATCTAAGTGTATAGTTGACAGAACTCAGTGTGACAGTTGATTTCCAAAATTAAATGTACTTACAAATTTAATTTTACAATCTCAACTGCTTATGAAAACCATTCATCCAAGCTTGAGGCTCAACTGATGAATGGGATGTGTCCACTCAAGCTCTTCATGCTCCCCTTTCTTTATTTGCAAATGTGTTTCAAAGCCTGGGGATTAAAAGCATTTCCAGTACATTAAATATTGTACCTTCTGCAACTTGGGCAGTGGCTACATGCTAGCTTCAATTATGAGGTCCACGTTGCTTTCCTAAAGATGTAATTCACCAAGTATAAGGAAAAAGAAACTTTAATTACTTGTAATTGGCAATGGGGTAATTGAAATTCCAGGCCTCTCAGCTAAAATGTGATTCAAAAGCAAGTTCCAGTCCTGCTTCCCCGCACAGCAGACCAATTGTTTCCACACGGGTACACTATCTCCATCTGCTATCACACTGCTTCAGGGCAAGTGCCCTGCCCCGGAGAGACTTAAGCTCCCAAGATCAAGGGCCACATCCCTTCCGATGCATCCCCCCCAAAGCTGCTGGGCACCTAAGCCCTGAAGGAATCCTTGCTGAAGGTGTCACCTTCCCTCTTCTTGCCTCATCACCAGCATCAGGGTAGAGGCCGGCTTCCTCCTGCACCGCTGCCCTAGGTCACTACAGGTCAGTGGAAGATGTAGCCAGTGGGGGATAAGGGGTTCTGTGCACCAACTAGCAGATCAATTGTTTTAGAAGAAGTAGGCATTCTGTATTACTCAGACATAAAAAAAGAATAAAATAGTGCCGTTTGTAGCAACATGGATGGACCCAGAGATTATTATACTAAGTGAAGTCATTCAAAAAGAGACAAACACCAGGCAACAGCACTCATATGTAGAATCTAAAAAAAAAAAACCTAATAACACAAATAAACTTATTTACAAAGAAATAGATTCAGAGACAGAGAAAACAAACTTATAGTTACCAAAGAGGACGTGGGGGTGGTTAATTAGGAGACAGGTATTAACATGTACACAGTACTATATACATACAATAGAAAACCAACAAGACCTACTGTATAACATAGGGAACTCAATTCAAGATTTTGTAATAACTGTTAAGAAAACAGAGTCTGAAAAAGAATAGATATGTATGTCTGTATAACTGAATCACTTTTCTGTACATGGGAAAAAAACCCCACAATATTGTAAATTAATAACATTTTAATTTAAAAAAAAGCTAGGTTAAAAAAAAAAAAAAAGATCTTCTGCCTCTTGGGTCCTGAAGAGACTCAGGGAGGGAGTGTTTATGTTAAGAAGCCAATTTAATTTATATGCAGAGTACATCATGTGAAATGCTGAACTGGATGAATCGCTAGCTGGAATCAAGATTACTGGGAGAAATATCAACAACCTCAGATATGCAGATGATACCACTCTAATGCCAGAAAGCAAAGAGGAACTAAAGAGCCTCTTGATGAAGGTAAAAGAGGAGAGTGAAACGCTTACTTGAAACTCAACTTTCAAAAAACTAAGCTCATGGCATCTGGTCCCAACATTTCACAACAAACATATGGGGAAAAAGTAGAAACAGTGGCAGATTTTATTTTCTTGGGCTCCAAAATCACTGCATACTGTGACTGCAGCCACAAAATTAAGATGTGTGCTCCTTGGAAGAAAAGCTATGACAAACCTAGACAGCATATTAAAAAGCAGAGATATCACTTTGTCCACAAAGATTTGTAGAGTCAAAGCTATGGCTTTTCCAGTAGTCATGTACAAATGTGAGAGTTGGACCATAAAGAAGGTCCAAAGAACTGATATTTTCAAATTGCGCTGCTGGAGAAGACTCTTGAGAGTACCTTGGACAGCAAGAAGATCAAACCAGTCAATTCTAAAGGAAATAAACCCTGAATATTCATCAGAAGGACTGATGCCGAAGCTCCAATACATTGGCTCCCTGATGAGAAGAGCCAGGATCACTGGAAATGATCCTGATGCTGGGAAAGATTGAGGACAGAAGGAAAAGGGGACAACAGAGGATGAGATGATTGGATGGCATCATCAACTCAATGGACATGAGTCTGAGCAAACCCTGGGAGATAGTGAAGGACAGGGAAGCCTGGTGTGCTGCAGTCCATGGGGTCGTAAAAAGTCAGATATGACTAAGAGACTGAAGAACAACAATTGATGGAGAAGGAAACCTCTGGAGCCATTATGAGTTAATACGTCAGCAGCAAGCATTCTCCCTGAGTCTGGCTTCCTCTACATAAAATAAGTAATGACCCTTCCCGGGAGGTTTACACAGAAGGCAAGATGTGGAGCCCTCTCTGCAAGGTGATCCCTCTGGGTCAGAACTAATGCCCATCTCAAGGTCATGCCTTAGCCCACAGCAGGGATATTAACAGCTGCCAGCACCGTGGAAAGCTTGCTGTAAGTTCAGTGTAATGTGGCGTCACCATTTCCATGCGTTGCTTCTGGACAACGGGGTTACTTGAAATTGGAAGGAGGCTGATATTTCCTTAATTATGATCTGTCCAATGTATGTGAATTTCATACTCACAGGAAAGATGACAATGTTTATAAAATATCTGCCTGAACCTGTTGACACTACCTTTTAGGAGTAAAGGGAGAGTGACATTGCTTTTTCCAGGGTGAGCTGTTGGCATAAGCGAAATCAGGTTGAGTGAGTAAAGTACAACCTAAAAATATACATGTTTAACTCCAAGAATTTCTCCTCAGTGGTTTATTAATAAGAAATACTACTTGAGAGGTGTATTTCTTTTCAAGAAAGGGCTAGATATGCTTCAACAGAAATCAGGTACTTTATTATCTTCAGTTCAGTTCAGTTCAGCTCAGTCGTGTCCAACTCTTTGCGACCCCATGAATCGCAGCACGCCAGGCCTCCCTGTCCATCACCATCTCCCAGAGTTCACTCAGACTCACGTCCATCGAGTCCGTGATGCCATCAAGCCATCTCATCCTGGGTCGTCCCCTTCTCCTCCTGCCCCCAATCTCTCCCAGCATCAGAGTCTTTTCCAATGAGTCAACTCCTCGCATGAAGTGTTCAAAGTACTGGAGTTTCAGCTTTAGCATCATTCCTTCCAAAGAAATCATGAAGGTCTAAATGAGCTTTCACTTAAACAGTAATGCAAATATGACAATGTGATTTTCTTACAAAATTTAAGAGATATTATTTAAATCTATATTTCTGTTTAAGACCTAAGTTATCAGTTCCTATTATTTCTGTCTTTTTAATTTAATCTTTTTTTCCCAAGAATGCAAAGTTAATTACAATTTATTTTAATGTACCCACAATTTGAAAATTGTATCAGGAGTTTGGCGTCTGCAAACTCACCCCTCAGTTACTGTGAGCACTTCCTGGGGAAGTCTCAGATCCTCTGGAGGATCAGGAAGAACTCTGAGCAGGCAGTGTAAACTGCTGGTGTCTCTGCATCTCTGCTAAAGAGAACTCTGACATCCTCACAGTAAGCCCTTTTTCTTTCCCAGAGCCAGAGTATCAGGAGCAGAATGTGGTTGCAGGCATTGCAGGGATGGGGTACAATAAGATGCTGGTTGAAGAGTCCCAACTTTTAAGATAAATAAGTTTCACCTAATGTACTTTATCTTTGCTTCTCATTTTTGCATATCATGTCTACAGGGAAAGTCTCTCTTCAAAGCCTTGAATGGTGCACTGTTACACTTTCTCATGGTAGCTTGTACTTTTTGGGTAAAACCATTCAATTTGTGATACCTCTTCATGCAGCCCTGATGTATCTACTGAATGTCTGTCTCCTTGTGGGGGGTGCTGCTCATCTATGCACCTGTCCTGCCTGCTCAACCCAGTGGATGAAACAGAACAGAACCTCAAGAAATACCTGAAACATAAGTTTAGGAAATTGTTGTGTAGACCAGGAATAATTCAGCACTCAACTCCTGAAAAGATGTTGCTTCCATCCAGACTAAAAACAACAGTTTAAGATGTTTTTAAATATAATTTTTTTTAAAGATGTTTTTAAGAGGGGAAATCCCTGATGGTCCAGTGGTCAGGAGTCTGTGCTTTCACTGCTGGGCCCTTGGGGGGAAGAGAAAAAAAGACACAGGAAACAGAGGAAGGTGGAGATAGAATAGAACAAAAGAGAAAGAAGCCATTTGGCACAAAAGCTACTTTATATTCTCCTATCAAAGGACCAGAGCAACTAGAGCTGTCAAAGAGATCAAAATGGAAAATAGTCTTCTCAACAAATGAGAAAATTTTGTTTTTACTCCTTTGGTCTTCAGAAATGAGAGAAGGAAAACCATTTATACAAGGAGGTAAAGATTTGCATCACTGTGACTTCTTAGAAGACTTTAAGAACTGTATGGATCTTTATTAACATAAGTCTACCATTAGATCCACTTCTAGGAATAATAGATTTAAAAAAAAATCTTGAATGGAAAGAACTGTGATTTTTCAAGGAAATTAGATAAGAAAATTGCCAGTTTTTATAAACACCACAATACATGGATGCTTTAGGGCTAAAGATAGACTAGAAAATTCATAACAGCATAATTACAAATGATTAATAAACACAAAGATTGTATAACCTCCCCAGTAATCAAAGAGCTGGTAATTAAACAATACTTCCCCCTCCCCAGCAAATAAGCAAAGAAGAAAATCTATCATAACACTTCAAGCTATAATAGGACAATTGGAGTGAGCATAAATTAGTACAGAATTCCAGAGCCAATTTCCAACATTTATTAAGGATCTTAAGAAGGTTGTTAACCACTATTTCCCCTTCCTTCTACTAAGATGACTTAAAGAAAGACCCAGAAATATTAGCAAAGATATAGATGGATGGATAGACGGATGGGTGGATTGGTGGGTGGATGGATCAGTGGATGGGTAGATGGGTAGGTGAGTGGGTGGAGTGAGGGGTTGGTCCATGGGTGGGTTGGTGGGTAGATGGAAGGATGGACAGACAGATGGATCTCTATCTTTGCATGTCAGGCTGCTGCTAGTCTACACGGCATCTTTGTGAGGTTGGAAAACAGAAGTCCTTTCCAGATGACAGACCCAAACCCTGGGCTCAGCATTCCATAGGTGAAGCCCTTGTCACCCTCTGTGGGGTGTCTGGCTCCAAAGATTACTGTGAACAGCAATGGATGTAAAAGGAATAGTTTCCTTTATGTGAGGTGGGGGAAATTCCTTCAATTACAATCTCTATTTGAACATTAGGTGAAGCCATTAAGTAGATTATTAAAAAGTATTATGATGAAATATTGTAGTCATTAAAATGGATGTTTGAGGGTTTTTAAAACTTAGGGGAAAAGGGTCATATCAAGTATTGAGCAGAGGGTCAGAACACAAAATGCTATATACAGTACAGTCAAATGTGTAAAAATGCAAAGAGGGTCATGTTCTCTGAGTCCCAGAGTGACAGAATTTCTCTCTTTGATCAAACTCGACTCCAGTTCCCCAGAGCTCTTCTTTAGCTAGACTAACTGCTAGAATTCCACGTTCCTCTCCACATTGTCCAGTCTGAGCAAAACCCCAGCCAAGTCTGTTTAAGCAGAACTCCTTCCTCTTGACAGCTGAGCCGCCTTCTACATCTGATTAGTTTCCCTCATCCCCAACCCCTACCCTTTCCCCAGGGATAATGTGGCCTACAGCAAGAATTCTCTTCGTCAGGTTAACTTAGCCAGAATCCCCCACACTCCTGATGCTTCCCTTTCTCACACTTCCAACCTCCAACCCCAGTTGCTCTGTGGCTATGAACCCCACTTCCCATGCTTTGGACTCAGTCATTCTTCTGCTAGCCCATGTACCCCTTTTTCCTCCTTCTGCATGTTCCATTTCTCCCGGGATGTGACTCCTAACAGTTCTGCTTTCTCAGTGCAGGAATTTTAAACACCAAGTTTGCATTGTTTGTCACCAGAGAATACAAAGAGGGAAATACCAGTAAACCAACATACAGGTGAATAAATTATGCATCCTACCCCAGGATTTTTTCCTTTGTTCAGTCATTAACTCCTGTCCAACTCTTTGCAACCCCCATGGACTGTACCATGCCAGGCATCTCTGTCCTTCACTAATCCCCAGACTTTGCGTAAATGCATGTCTATTGATTTGATGCTATAATCCAATCATCTCATCCTCTGTTGCCCTCTTCTCCTCCTGCCCTCAGTCTTTCCCAATGGGTCGGCCTTTCACATCAGGTGGCGAAAGTATTGGAGTTTCAGCATCAGTCCTTCCCATGAATATTCAGGGTTGATTTCCTTTAGGATTGGCTGGTTTGACCTCCTTGCTGTCTAAAGGACTCTCAGGATTCTTCTCCAGCACCACAATTTGAAAGTATCAATTCTTCAGAGCTCAGCAGTGGAGATGATTAGAGTTGCGTAACACATACATGCATCATATTGCAGATTGATCAGCTTTCCATCTCATGCCATAATGTACATATAACCTGAGTTATATTCATATTCAGAAATACAAAATGTATGTTCTTTGTGAATACATATATACATACATACACACACATAGACACAAATTGTTATATTTAGAAACACAAAATTTCACCATCTTCTTGAGTGGCAGATTAAAAATCTTCATTTCACCAGGACCCTAGGTCATTTGTTTGCACATGAGTGGCTAGGTGGTCTGAATGTGGCAATAAGGAGCTCATGATCTGAGCCACAGTCAGCTTCCGGTCTTGTTTTTGCTGACTGTATAGAGCTTCTCCATCTTTGGCTGCCAAGAATATAATCAATCTGATTTCAGTGTTGACCATCTAGTGATGTCCATGTGTAGATTCTTCTCTTGTGTTGTTGGAAGAGGGGGTTTGCTATGACCAGTGCATTCTCTTGGCAAAACTCTATTAGCCTTTGCCCTCCTTCGTTCCATATCCCAAGGCCAAATTTGCCTGTTGATACAGGTGTTTCTTGACTTCCTACTTTTGCACTCCAGTCCCCTATAATGAAATTGAAGAAAGTAGGGAAAACCACTAGACCATTCAGGTATGACATAAATCAAATCCCTTATGATTATACAGTGGAAGTGAGAAATAGATTTAAGGGACTAGATCTGATAGATAGAGAGCTTGATAAACTATGGAATGAGGTTCATGACATTGTACAGGAGATAGGGATCAAGACCATCCCCATGGAAAAGATGCAAAAAAGCAAAATGGCTGTCTGGGGAGGCCTTACAAATAGCTGTGAAAAGAAGAGAAGCAAAAAGCAAAGAAGAAAAGCAAAGATATAAACATCTGAATGAAGCGTTCAAAAGAATAGCAAGAAGAGATAAGAAAGCCTTCCTCAACATTCAGTGCAAAGAAATAGAGGAAAACAACAGAATGGGAAAGACTAGATATCTCTTCAAGAAAATTAGAGATACCAAGGGAATATTTCATGCAAAGATGGGCTTGATAAAGGACAGAAATGGTATGGACCTAACAGAAGCAGAAGATATTAAAAAGAGGTGGCAAGAATACACAGAAGAATTGTACAAAAAAGATCTTCATGACCAAGATAATCACGATGGTATGATCACTCACTTAGAGCCAGACATCCTGGAATGTGAAGTCAAGTGGGCCTTAGAAAGCTTCACTGTAAATAAAGCTAGTGGAGGTGATAGAATTCCAGTTGAGCAATTTCAAATCCTGAACGATGATGCTGTGAAAGTGTTGCACTCAATATGCCAGCAAATTTGGAAAACTCAGCCATGGCCACAGGACTGGAAAAGGTCAGTTTTCATTCCAATCCCAAAGAAAGGCAATGCCAAAGAATGCTCAAACTACCACACAATTGCACTCATCTCACACGCTAGTAAAGTAATGCTTAAAATTCTCCAAGCCAGGCTTCAACAATACATGAACTGTGAACTTCCAGATGTTCAAGCTGGTTTTAGAAAAGGCAGAGGAACCAGAGATCAAATTGCCAACATCTGCTGGATCAAATTGCCAACATCCGCTGGATCATGGAAAAAGCAAGAGAGTTCCAGAAAAATATCTATTTCTGGTTTATTGACTATGCCAAAGCTTTTGACTGTGTGGATCACAATAAACTGTGGAAAATTATGAAAGAGATGGGAATACCAGACCACCTGACCTGCCTCTTGAGAAACCTATATGCAGGTCAGGAAGCAACAGTTAGAACTGAACATGGAACAACAGACTTGTTCCAAATAGGAAAAGGAGTACATCAAGGCTGTATATTGTCACCCTGACTATTTAACTTATATGTAGAGTACATCATGAGAAATGCTGGACTGGAAGAAGCACAAGCTGGAACCAAGATTGCCAGGAGAAATATCAATAATCTCTGATATGCAGATGACACCACCCTTATGGCAGAAAGTGAAGAGGAACTAAAAAGCCTCTTGATGAAAGTGAAAGAGGAGAGTGAAAAAGTTGGCCTAGAGCTCAACATTCAGAAAATGAAGACCATGGCATCCGGTCCCATCACTTCATGGGAAATAGATGGGGAAACGGTGGAAACAGTGTCAGACTTTATTTTTTTTGGCTCCAAAATCACTGCAGATAGTGACTGCAGCCATGAAATTAAAAGACACTTGCTTACACCTTGTAAGAAAAGTTATGACCAACCTAGATAGCATATTGAAAAGCAAAGACATTACTTTGCCAACAAAGGTCTGTCTAGTCAAGGCTATGGTTTTTCCAATAGTCATGTGTGGATGTGAGAGTTGGACTGTGAAGAAAGCTGAGTGCCGGAGAAATGATGCTTTTCAACAGTGATGTTGAAGAAGACTCTTGAGAGTCCCTTGGACTGCAAGGAGATCCAACCAGTTCATTTTAAAGATCATCCTTGGGCGTTCTTTGGAAGGCCCAAGGATGATACTAAAGCTGAAACTCCAGTACTTTGGCCACCTCATGCGAAGAGTTGACTCATTTGGAAAAGACACTGATGCTGGGAGGGACTGGGGGCAGGAGGAGAAGGGGACAACAGAGGATGAGATTGCTGGATGGCATCACTTACTCGATGGACGTGAGTTTGAGTGAACTCCAGGAGTTGGTGATGGACAGGGAGGCCTGGCGTGCTGCAATTCATGGGGTCGCAAAGAGCCAGACACGACTGAGCGACTGAACTGAACTGTCCAGGTGGTGGAGGTGGAGTCTGTCCCAAGCATTGACCCCCTAGGGTAACTTCCAAGGGCCACAGGGATGAGTAGTCTGCTCTCTGCCAAGTGGATTTGCTGCTGTGGGTGGTTCTGTACATTTATGGTAGGACCACTCAGACTGAGCCCTGGCCAACCAGGTGGCCTTAACCTTAATAACTGAGCTTGAATAACTCAACTGAGAACAAGGGCAATGAGGAGGCGTTTGTCTGAGCATGTCTGGGAAATAAGCCCTGCAGGGTATCTACATATCACAGGCAATGAACAGCCCAGAGATTGAGGTTCTAACTGGGAAATGCAGCGAAGAAGGCTCATCCTCATATTAACAGACATCCATGAAGTTAATTGAAAAGTGAATCTTTAAAGTCATGTCAAATAGAAAACAGGCTATGAATATGTGAGCTTGAACACTATAAAAATAATTCAGAGTGCTATCCAGAGAAATCAGAATAATTATCTCCATTTCATGTTTGTGGGAAAATGTCACATAAGCCACTGTAGATTTCCTACCCAAAACACAGCACCAAAAATCACATATGCTCCTTAAAAGCTGACGGAAGCTTTTCCATGAACAATTTGAGTTGTGATCCACATTTTGATCACATCTTTTCTCTATTTCTAGACAGTTTTATTTTTATTTCAGTTACCCCAAGAACATCTTTTTTAAGACTGAAGAGTTTGACTAAAAAGAGAAGGTATATATACTTTTTAAATCAGAACTCAGTTGTAAGGAACACCAAGTAAGGTTATGGTGATGGTGTTCAGTCATATCTGAGTCTCTGCTACCCATGGATTTTAGCTGGCCAGGCTCTTCTGTCCATGGGATTCTCCAGGCAAGAATACTGAACTGGGTTTCCTTTTCCTACTTCAGGGGATCTTCCCAACCCTAGGATTGAACCTGCATGTCTTTAACTCCCTGTATTGGCAGGCAGATTCTTCACCACTGCATTACCTGGGAAGCCCTATTATATTGAAGAAGATATTATCAATGGAAAAAAGTGTTGAATAAATAAAGAAGGTAGGGTCCAGAAGAGAGTCATGACATTTGGCAATGCAAAGGATAACTGAGATGTGGGATTCAGACTTAGTCACATGTTCATAGAACTTATGGCTTCCCTGGTAGCTCAGAGGTTAAAGCATCTGCCTGCAATGTGGGAGACCCAGGTTCGCTCTGTGGGTCAGGAAGATCCCCTGGAGAAGGAAATGGCAACCCACTCCTGTACTCTTGCCTGGAGAATCCCATGTGGGGAGGAGCCTGGCAGGCTACAGTCCATGGGGTCGAAAAGAGTGGGACATGACTGAATGACTTCACTTTCACTTTCATTTTCATAGAATTTAGAGCTGGAAATTCCCTTAGACATACTCTAGAAGAAACAGGCGCATGAAAGATGTTCAACATCACTAATTATCAGAGAAATGCACATCGAAACTACGAGATATCACCTCCTTCTGGTCAGGAGGGCCATCATCAAAATGTCTACAAATAATAAATGCTGATGTGGGAAGGTAAGTTGGTGTAGCCACTATGATGAACAGTGTGGAGATTCCTCAGACACTAAAAACAGACCTACCATATGATCCAGCAACCTCCCCCTGGCCATATACCTGGAGAAAACTATACTTTGAAAAGAAGCACGCACCTCAATGTTCAGAGCAGCACTCTCTACAGCAGCCAAGACATGGAAGCAACCCAAATGTCCATCAGCAGGTGGGTGAATGAAGGTGCCGTAAATGATACGATGCAACATTATTCAGCCATAAAAAAAGAGTGAAATAATTCCACTCATTGAAACGTGGATAGACAGAGATTGTAATATTGAATAAAGTTAGAGAACTATCCTACGACATTTCTTATATCTAAAATGATTCTAAAAAGAAATGATACAAATGAACTTACTTACAAAACAGAAATGAACTCACAGACATAGAAAACAAACTTGTGACTACCAAAGGGGGAAGTGGATGGAGGGATAAATTCGAAGTTTGGGATTAATAGATACACACTCTCTATAAAATACATAAACAACAAGGACCTACAGTATAGCACAGGGAACTATATCCAATATCTGAGATAACCAATAATGGAAAAAACCTATATATGTATATCTATATATATCTGAATAGGTGTATTTATATCTGAACTACTTTGCTATATACCTGAAACTAACACAACATTATAAACAAACTATGGTGTGTGTGTGAGTGTTCAGTGTGTCCAACTTTTGGCAACCCCATGGACTGTGGCCCACCAGACTCTTCTGTTCATGGGATTTCCCAGGTAAGGACACTGGAGTGGGATGCTATTCTCCTCCACACTTCAGTTTTTTAAAATCATCTGTAAGATTTATTTTTCAATACCATTTAGTGCATAAATCTTTCTTCAGAGAAACTTTAGGGGACAGAGAATAAATAATAGTGCAAAATACAGATAAAGCCTTCTATAAAGTACGGAGTTAATTAATTTGTTATTCCACAAATATTGGCTTGGCACATATTATGTACAAACAACTGAATGCAGAAAACCTCAGTAAAGAATATATCTATATAAATCATGTGGTCTTCAGCACCACCTTCCCAAGCATACCCCCTTGTGTTACCTAACCCAGTCTGCACAGCAATTCTCCAGAATGATCCTAACAAAAACAAGGAAGGGGATACCAAAGAGCTAACTGGTGGCAACAACCAAAGGGAAAACACAGAGCTAACCAGTAATCACATCACGGTTCTTTCCACCTCATCACCCCACCGTTCCTCATTAAGGCTGCTAGACTCTGTATACTTGTGGATGATGCAGGGTTAATCCAGAACTGGAGCCATCTCAAGGGTCCATGTACCTGCCTTCTAATCTGCCCAGAGCACACCCAGCAGCCTCCGTGGAAATCATATTCACTGCAATGGTATTTCTATCTGCTATTTTTTTTTTCAAATTTTTTTCTCACCAGTACCCAAAGAAGCAAAGGCTGTTAAGAATTTCCCATAAAAATAACAAATATTCTTGTTAAAAGGCTATATTAAATAATTATAAAAAGAAAAGCAGGGGCAGATTTCAAGTAGATTATCACCCATTTAACATATAAAAGACTTATTTTTATGATGCATTTTCTTTTGTATTTTTTATATGGGGGCATTTACTGTAATGACCTTCTGAGAATGTGCTGTAATAACTGTGAAGACTTGGAAGCCTAAAGGCTTAACACAGAAGCTGAGAAACACTGTAGAAGGTAAGAAATTCCATAACATCACTGGTTGATGTTAAATTAGACCACATTATGATAGAAAAATAATGTACATTATTTTCTTCTTCCTTGAGGGAGAAACTTGAAACAAGTCTAGGGACTATTTTCACCCATATATTAGCATTACACACAGACATTAATCGAATATTCATGAAGCTTTTAAAAACCATCCTTTGAAAATTGCTCCAGTCAATCTTTAGGTTAACTTGGCTCTCTGTAACTGTATATAGATTTGTGAGTCAGATATGTTAGTAATGATGAAGAACTGGAATGTTGCATGATAACTTTTTTTTCTTTTTAGAGATCTTTATATTTACATGTAATTTAAATTTTCTGTGGCAAACAGGCTATTTTTTTGTAGTGAGAAAAAAAAAATATTGCTTTGAAAACGGAGGCTCAGAGTATTCCATGGTAAGTCCAGTTTCCTACAGCAGACAGATGACGTGCTGTGCATTCTGTGTGTCTGTTTCTTTGCGATCCCAAGGACTGTAGCCGTGGCCCCTCTGTCTGGAGTGGGTTGCCATGCCCTTCTCCAGGGGATTTTCCTGACCCAGGGATCAAATCCTCGTCCCTAGTGTCTCCTGCACTGGGACCACTAATCAAACACTTGTGAGCTTTTCTGGGAGAGGCCCGTGAGCAGTGTTGGTTCAGCCAGCGCTGGCTCCAGGGAACCCACAGTGGGGATGAGAGTAGGCAGCCTGCCTGTCTACAGCTTTACCATCTGAGTTAAAACTGAAAAGGGTGGTCATCACGTCTGGGTATTTCTGAAGTTGTCACCAGTAGGTCACCCCTTCCAACAAGATGTTTTCACATTTTCCTACAGAGACATTCTCTTCTTTGTCTGGCTAGCCCCCTCATCTCCTTCAAATCTTCTCTTATTGCCTTCTCAATAAGACCTGCACTGACTACACTATTTAAACTCCAAACAACAACTCACCACTTATTCTCCACATGTCCCATCCTAGCCACTACCAGTTCCCTCATTGCCCTTTTTCTTTTATCCTATTTATCAACTGCTCATGTATTGTAGAACTTACAGAGTAAATCACTGTCCATTGTCTACTTTCCCCACTGTAATGCTAAGCAAAGATCTTTACCTGTTTTGGTCACTGATGTGTATGAAGAACCTCAAAAAAGGGTAACATGTTGCACTCAAATTTCATACTGGAAAAAAGTCCATTTATGCAATACTGAGAATTTTTGTTTAATTTTCATAGTTGCTTAAAAGTATACTTTTAGCTGAAGCTCCAATACTTTGCCACCTGATGCAAAGAGTCAACTCATTAGAGAAGACCCTGATGCTGGGAAAGACTGAAGACAAAAGGAGAAGGGGACAGCAGAGGATGAGATGATTGGCTAGCATCACTGATTCAATGCACAAGAACTTGGGCAAACTCGGGAAGATGATGAAGGGACAGGGAGGCCCAGTGTGTTGCAACCCACGAGGTTGCAAAGAGTTGGACACAGCTTGGTGACTGAACGACAACAGTGATTTTAATGTAAGACATCAGAACATACACATGCCACCCACAAGGTAAGGCATTAATTGAACTTAGTGCCTAGCCTGTAATAAATGCTTAGGGATTTGTGACTGACCTTCCTAGGTGGTGGCATGTATCCCATTGATAGAATATCCTCAGTCTCCTCAATTACACCAAACTTCAGGGGGAACAGAGAGCCTTCATGAATCACAAGCTAGGTTTGATGGTGCCATGATGGGGGTGGAGAGGAAGAGTTTAGGGAAAGAGATGTGGAAAAGATCACCAGGTTTCTTTTATTTGTTTGGCTTTTACTCCTGAAGGTAAGATGGAAATGACCTAGCAAAATCTTCTTGGTCATGAGGGGAAAGGGACAAAGCGGTCTTTGTTCTGTAGATGTTTCATTCACAGTATTCTTCAGAATACAACTTCTTTATATATATATATATATATATTTGTAACTTTTTTTAAATTTTACTTTATTTTACTTTACAATATTGTATTGGTTTTGCCATACATCAACATGAATCCACCACGGGTGTACATGAGTTCCCAATCCTGAACCCCCCTCCCACCTCCCTCCCCATACAACTTCTGCCACGGAAAATAAGCAGTAGGCAGAAAGGGTCTCGTGATCAAACCTGGGAAATGCTTGGTAGACACAAGATTGAGCACTATTTCTAACACAGGCCTGGGCGGAGGCATCAATACACTAATGTACACTGCCTCCCCTGGAGGGGACCTGTGCACCTTGCCTGGGGGATCGGGCAGGTCTAGCTGGGAGCCGTATCTGGGGGAACAGCACTGAGCACACCCATGGAAGATGTTCCAGGTGGAGGGTTCCAGGCTCTCTGCTGTTGGTGTGGCAAGGCTTCCCCTAAGGACTCAGCCTGTGCAGAGGTCACCTCCACACTGGACAAGTGCAGTCTATTCATGGTGTGGAAATGGAGAATCCCAGGGTCAGCCTAGAACTTCTTCATGCTCTAGATAAGGACAAGAAGTCCTTCTACTGACACAAATGGCTCAGCCTCGCCTAGGAGTCCAGGTGAATTTGCAACTGCTCTTTGAGCTATTGGAAGGAATGGTGCAACCACTCTGGAGGAGAGGATACTTGGGCAGTTTCTATGGAACTTCGCCTGCCCTTATGTCAGCTCCAGTGACCAGGCTCTTTGATATGTATCCAGAGGAACTGAAAACTTATGTCCACACAGAAACCTGCACATGGGTGTTTACAGTAGCTTTATTCTTAACTGTCAAAACTGGGAAGCAACTAAGATGTCCTTTAGTAGGTGAATGAATAAACAGTGTTCCATCTAGAAAATGAAGTATTATTCAGCACTAAAAGGATATGAGCTATCAAGCCATGAAAAGACTTAGTAGAACCTTAGGTGCATATAACTAAGTGGAAAAAAGCCCCCTGAAATCATTACACATTGTATGAATCCAATCATAGGACATCCTGGGAAAAACTAAAAAAAAAAAAAAAAAAAAGATCAATGGGAGAAATAAGAAAAAAAAAACAAATCAGTAATTGCCAAAGGTTAGGAGAAGGAGGGGTGAACAGGTAGAGCATAAACGGTTTTAAGGGCAGTGGAAATGCTCTCTCTAATGAGTGATAATGAACTCTCATGTAAACTATACATTCTGGGTGATGATGACTTGTCAATATAGGTTCATCAATTGAAACAAAAGTACTATTCTGACGAGTGACCTGGACAGTAGAGAAAGTTTTTGTGTGTGGTGGGGCTGGAGGATTTGGTAAATCTCTGTACCTTCCACATCAATTTTTCTGTGACCCATAAAGTGCTCTTAAAAAAAAAAAAAAAACTATCTGAATTTAGAAATAAAGTTTTCAATAGAAGGTTTCCTAACAGGAACTTGTGCATACATTTCCCATGGTAAGAAACTGACTGAAGATTCAGTATGGTAGCCACCTCTTCTTGGGAATACATGGGTGATATTTGGGATAATATTTAGGCTTATATTGCTCAGTACTCTGAGTGATATGATGATTAGTTGGAAGAATAACACGCATCCCACATTACATCAGCCTTCCAACATTTAGACTAGAAAACCAATTTTCTTATAATAACCACATGCGAGTTACAATCCACGAATTCACCAAAATGGGTAAAACAGTCCTATCAAGTACATGTTAGATACTATTCTAATTATCACATCTAATTTTAGGTATCAGTAAATATTTCCTTTTCAACGCAAGTCCCTTCCTTGAGCAAATTTAAAGAAAGTTTGAAAAGATAAAATGGTAAATATGTACAAATATGCCAGTAACTCAAAGATTCTTTTTCTCTGGGAAAAGGCTTAATTGTACCAGGCAGAAAAAAATTTTTTTAGAATATGCCAACACTTCATCACTACTTACAGGATGTACTCACCACCCTGATGAAAAGAGCTCCTCTCCAACAATGAGGTCTTAATCACTGCTCAGCTTTTTCTTTAGATGACATCGTTCCCTGAATGTTAGTGCCTGAATTGATTAGACACTGATACTTCTTAAATCACAGCTAATGACAAGCATATTTTTAGCTATTGGACTCAAATCCTAGCCAGTAATATGCAGGTGCTTATGAAAAGCTGCATTCACAAATTCTCTGCCAAATTTTCTGAAGGCTACCTACAAATCAATTTTTTAAAAAGAGCAGAAGAGAATAACGGCCCAAATGGCCTACAGAAAAGAGAATACATAATATAAAAAGAAGTGACTGAGTTTAAAATAAGTGAAAACTGTAACAGATATGAAGAAATCCACCTCCCCATCACATAAGTATATGATTAACTTTAAAAAAAAAAATGTGTTGACTGTATTAGCCTACAAGCTCATTATATGATTTACATTATACCATATTTATTTAATGCAACATAATATAATGATTTGGAAGGACTGACTTAAGTGTTCTAAGATTCTCCTATTAAGCACTAGTCTTTTGAGAAAGAAGGGGTACATAAAGACCCCCAAAGACAGTTAGGGGTCTACCTACCCTGAGGCTTAAGGGGTCAATGGGACTCTACATGGGAGGCCATGGTTGTGTCAAAATAAATATTTTAAATGGTCTCAAACAAATTTTATCCAAAAGTTGCTTATTTCCCCCAAAATCTGTTAAAAATACAAAATCCATGTAGGGCAGGGAGGGTTTCTTTATAAATATGGCATGGAAAGAATGTTATGATTGAGATGCAATAATTATATATATTTCCATTAACTTTTAGGTATGTTGAGACAATTTCTGGAATTCCTGGCTCTTCTACAAAATGCTTTCAGGGCAGTGATAATCAACACAACAACACAAAGGCCACAGGAGTTTCTTATGCAAATTTTCACTTCATTTATTTCTGATTTGTTATTACTCAAACTAAGTGAATAATTGATAAATCACCCTATATGCTTTGAGTCCTGTGTTTTTTAACTACATCAATACTGTGGAAATGCAATGGACAACAATTTTCAGATATGCATGTCAATTTCTCACTCTTACTTTTGGCCTTAAATCTATGATCTAAATCAAACTGCTTGATCCTTCCTTACTTGTCTTCATTTCCTCTTCTGCAAATAACACAGACTTGTAAGGATTAAAGCGATATACAGAAAGTGAACTAAGTAAAAATAACATAAAATAGTGTAAAAATAAAGGGGTGAACATGTCAAGTAAACATAAAATACCATTAAGTTTAATCTTAGCCTATGGGGAAAGGGTTACCTTCACTTTAGAGAAAAGCACATTGAGGTTCAGTGGAACAATGGACAGGGGGCCCCATGTCACAAATGTTGTGACCAAAGGAAAAATCCCAGGGAACTTGCTGGACGCTATGATGAGTATAGGATTGGCATGGATACACAGGAGAGGGAAGCTGTCAGAGCCTGTGCTCTCAAGGAACGCTCAGCAGAGCTCAGAAGTTAGGAGCTGAAATATCAGGGACTTGTGAAGAAAGGACAGACATGAGGAAAGAATAGATTTGACTGTACAGACCACAACTGAACAGAGAGGTGCAGTCTTGTCTGGATGAAGCTGCTCAAAGAGTGTGCAGAATTTATTTTCCTTCCACTGCTCCTTGCCTGACCTCTCATCACAGGCTGCAGGTATTCCATCTGGAAGAAGTATGCAATTTCTAAATGATGCAAGTCATTGGTACCAAGCCATCTAGGAAATCTGCCTGGGTCATCATTTTCAAATTGATCGTCTCTTCTGAGAACTTTCTCACCATGTTCTATATGTGAGTCATACCCACTACATCTGCAACTTAGGGCAAATTACTGAAAGTTTGACCTTGAGTTATAAATTATGGTACTATGTTTTTAAGCATGAGAAGTTTTATTGAAAGAGACTAATATCATTCTGCCACGTATTTTAATTTTATGATACTAGTCCTACTGTATCCTTTCTGTTAGGGCTTATTATTTCACAATACAATTTTAAATGAGAACTATTTTTAGCCATCCACTCAAGGGTTGAATGATTTTCTCTTTTAGAAAATTAAATATCACCATTTTTCTTCATCTCATGTATAATCACAAATTTGCACTTTTCCTGTCTCTAAATGGATTAAGAATTCTTTCTTTAATAGTCTTAAGAATGTGTATATTTCTAGTCATTTTAATATTTCTTAGCCCTTTCTTAATACAGTTACGAATAAAGTGCCTTCAATTACTTTTTTTTGTTTTTAATGAGGAAATAGAGGCAAAAAGATCTGTGCCCAGAAGATAAAAAAATCAGATGGAAGGTTTGCCCTATTGTTTAAGGAAATACAGCCTTGTGGTTAATGCATGAACTGCACAGTTGAGCCACCTCAGAAAGAAATCCTAACATTAACATGTCACTCTGTCTACACCAGGTTTTCTCATTTTTTTAAACTGAGGATAATAATACTATCTTCCTCAAAGGACTGTATGTTTGCATGTGGTTTTACCTCCATAGCAAACATGAAACACACACAAGTTACTATAATGATGGTTCACCTATGGCAGGCTAATCACTAATCACTTTGAAGATCGCATTTTTCCAAATCATTAGCATCTTAGTGTCTTGGGGCTGCCATAACAAAATACCAGAGATTCTGGGAACCTGAAGAACAGGAATTCATTTCCCACAGGCCTGGAGGCTGGACGTCCAAGAGCCCTGGGTTTCTGGTGAGGGCCCTCTCGGCTTCAGGGTCTGTCTGAACAACTGGACCAGGTGGGGTGGGAGAGGGGGAGAGGCGTGGGCTGCTCTCCTGAGTCTCTTCTGATAAGGACCAGAGTCCCTTGTAAGGGTACCATTTTCATGATCAGATCTCACCTTAATCATCTCCCAAAGGCCCTACCTCCATAGCACTGCAGAGGTGAGATGAGTACCACGTGTGTCCTTGGAGACAAGGGTGGAAAACTCCTTCCTACCTAGTCCTGCCTGTGTGCCAGGAACTGTTTCTCTCTAGAACTGAGATATAGAGAACTCTGTTTCACACTCTAAGGGTTGTAAAGCTTTAATCTAAGAGTAAGAGATTTTCTGGGGAAACCAAGGTTTGCTGGAAGGAGAGGTTTTAAAGAACACACACCAGGACTCAGAGCTTCAGGACTGAGGACTGCCACACATAACTGAGGCTCAGCGAGGTCATATATATAACACCCGAGTGGATGTGGTATTCCTGCATCCCAGCCCTGAAGCCTTGGCCTGACCTTGAACATTACACCCAAGACCACCGCTGGGTTCACACCACAGAGATGACAGGAGTCCACCCAGCTTGATGTGAAAATGCAACCACAGTCCCTCTTGAAATAACTGCTCCCTCGAGGCTGGTTTTCTTCCTTCCTCCTGAGGAAAGACATGGATTCAGTTTAGGCAAGCCATTTCATCCCAAAGAAAGACAAAGTCAGAAGCCCCAGGCAAGCCTGATGTACCTGATGATCACACCAGGAGCTGTCCTCATCTAGAGAAGGATGTAATTCCCTCCAGATTGGTTTACCTACGAACTAACTTTCATATAAAGCATATGTCCCACTGTACCTTTTTCAAAAATGTTGAGTTAAAGAGAAAATTCTGATTTTTACTTTTCAATATTGTATTGGTTTTGCCATACATTGACATGAATCTGCCATGGGTGTACATGTGTTCCCCATCCTAAACCCCTCTCCCATCTCCCTCCCCATCCCATCCCTCTGGGTCATCCCAGTGTACCAGCCCTGAGCACCCTGTCTCATGCATCGAACCTGGACTGGCGATTTGTTTCACATGTGATAATTTACATGTTTCAGTGCCATTCTCCCATATCATCCTGACCTCACCCTCTCCCACAGACTCCAAAAGACTGCTCTATACATCTGCATTTCTTTTGCTGTCTCACATACAGGGTTATTGTTACCGTCTTTCTAAATTCCATATATATGTATTAGTATATTATATTGGTGTTTTTCTTTCTGGCTTACTTCACTCTGTATAATAGGCTCCAGTTTCATCCCCCTCATTAGAACTGATTCAAATGTATTCTTTTTAATGGCTGAGTAATACTCCATTGTGTATATGTACCACAGCTTTCTTATTCATTCATCTGCTGATGGACATCTAGGTTGCTTCCATGTCCTGGCTATTGTAAACAGTGTTGCGATGAACATTGGGGTACACGTGTCTCTTTCAATTCTGGTTTCCTTGGTGTGTATGCCCAGCAGTGGGATTGCTGGGTCATATGAAGTTCTATTTCCAGTTTTTTAAGGAATCTCCACACTGTTCTCCATAGTGGCTGTACTAGTTTGAATTCTCACCAACAGTGTAAGAGGGTTCCCTTTTTCCACACCCTCTCCAGCATTTATTGCTTGTAGACTTTTAGATCGCTGCCATTCTGACTGGAGCGAAATGGTACCACATTGTGGTTTTGATTTGCATTTCTTTGATGAGTGATGTTGAGCATCTTTTCATGTTTGTTAGCCATCTGTGTGTCTTCTTTGGAGAAATGTCTGTTTAGTTCTTTGGCCCACTTTTTAATTGGGTTGTTGCACCCGTTGTATACCCAGAAAACAGAGCTGCTGGGATGGGGGAGGCAATAAGTTGCAGCCTTCAACTGGGGGCAACTGTGCTCACCAAGCACCTGGTCACCTGAGCTGCTCGGACCTTGGATGGGCACAAAATGCAGGCCCAACCAAGTCTCCGCCTTTGTGGAGTACCCGAGAAGCTGAACCTGAGCGGCTTAGACCTGGGAAGTGCATACAACCCAGAGCCAGCATCAGACAGTTCCCAGCAGAGCAACCTAGAGCCTGAGCAGTGTAGACCAAGAAAGCACACACACTGTGAGCAGGGGCAAACCCAGTGTGGCTGAATCACTGTGCACATACACCAGGGATATTTGTTTGCAGTGTTCCTCCCTCCCCACAGCACACTGGACAAACGAGCCTAAAAAAAGTGACCACTACCACCCCCCTTGTGTCAGAGCAGACATTAGACATTGAAGAGACCAGCAAGCAGAAGAAGCTAAAATAAACAGAGAGAACCACTTTGGAAGTGACAGGTGCAATAGATGAAAACCCTGTAGTTAGTTAGCATTGACTGCACAGGAAGGGGCCTATAGACCTTGAGAAGTACAAGCTGGACTAAGGAACTATCTGAAAATGAACTGACCCCACACTGTTCACAGTAGCTCCAGAGAAAGTCCTAGATATATTTTTACTATTATAATTTTTTTAATTTATTTTTTAAATCCCCTATTACTCCTTTAATTTTCATTTTTATAACCTACTATTACCTTGCAAAAAAAAAAGACTATTTTGAAAGGAAACTTCATATATATATATATTATAATTTTGTGACTTTTAAAAAAAATATTGTATTTCTGAGAATCTAACCTCTACTTTAGGTTTTTTAATCTTTGCTTTTTGGTACTTGTTATCAACTTTGTACCTTTAAGAACCCAATCTTCAGTACCCATTTTTACTTGGGAGCGAGATCACTGGCCTGATTGCTCACTCCTCCTTTTGACTCTCCTTTCTCTCCACCAGGTCACCTCTATCTCCCCCCTCTCCCTTTTCTTCTCTACCCAACTCTGTGAATCTCTTTGTGTGTTCTGGGCTGTGGAGAACACTAAGGGAACTGATTACTGGCTGGATCTGTCTCTCTCCTTTTGATTCCCCCTTTTATCCTCCTGGCCACCTCTGTCTCCTTCCTGCCTCTTCTCTTCTCTGTGTAACTCCATGAATATCTCTGAGGGATCCAGACTGTGGAGAGCACATTGGGAAGTGATTACTGGCTAGCTTGCTCTCTCCCCTTTTAATTCTCCCTCTTCTTCTCCTGGCCACCTCTATCTCCCTCCTCCATCTTCTCTTCTCCATATACCTCTGTGAACCTCTCTGGGTGTCCCTCACTGTGGAGAAACTTTTCATCTTTAACCTAGATGTTTTATCATCGGTGCTGTATAGAAGTCTTGAGGCTACTGTAAGCATAAGACTGAAAACCAGAGGCAGAAGGCTTAAGTCCAAATCCTGAGAACATCAGAGAACTCCTGACTCCAGGGAACATTAATCGATAAAAGCTCATCCAAAAGCCTCCATACCTACACTGAAACCAAGTACCACCCAAGGGCCAATAAGTTCCAGAGCAAGACATATCACACACATTCTCCAGCAACACAGGAACATAGCCCTGAGCTTCAATATACAGGCTGCCCAAAGTCACACCAAACCCACTGACATCTCAAAACTCATTACTGGACACTTCAGTGAACTCCAGAGAGAAGAAATCCAGCTCCACCCACCAGAACACTGACACAAGCTTCCCTAACCAGGAAACCTTGATAAGCCACCCGTACAACCCCACCCACAGTGGAACCTTTATTGAGGAACCTCCACAATAAAGAGGAACCACAAACTGCCAGAATGCAGAAAGGCCACCCCAAACACAGAAATATAAACAAGATGAAAAGGCAGAGAAATACCCAGCAGGCAAAGGAACAGGATAAATGCCCACCAAACCAAACAAAAGAGGAAGTGATAGGGAATCTACCTAATAAAGAATTCCAAATGATAGTGAAAATGATCCAAAACCTTAAAAACAAATTGGAGTTACAGATAAATAGCCTGGAGACAAGGACTGAGAAGATGCAAGAAAGAAAGGTTTAACAAGGACCTAGAAGAAATAAAAGAGTCAATATATCATGAATAATGCAATAAATGAAATAAAAAACACTCTGGTGGCAAAAAACAGCAGAATAACAGAGGCAGAAGATAAGATAAGTGAGGTAGAAGATAGAATGGTGGAAATAAATGAAACAGAGAGGGAAAAAGAAAAAAGAATTAAAAGAAACGAGGACAATCTCAGAGACCTCCAGGACAATATGAAATGCCCCAACATTCGAATCATAGGAGTCCCAGAAGAAGAAGACAAAAAGAAAGACCATGAGAAAATACTTGAGGAGATAATAGTTGAAAACTTCCCTAAAATGGGGAAGAAATTAGTCACCCAAGTCTAAGAATCCCAGAGAGTCCCAAACAGGATAAACCCAAGGCGAAACACCCCAAGACACATATTAATCAAATTAACAAAGATCAAACACAAAGAACAAATAGTAAAAACAGCAAGGGAAAAATAACAATTAACACACAAGGGGATTCCCATAAGGATTACAGCTGATCTTTCAATAGAAACTCTTCAGGCCAGAAAGGAATGGCAGGACATACTTAAAATGATGAAAGAAAATAACCTACAGCCCAGATTACTGTACCCAGCAAGGATCTCATTCAAATATGAAGGAGAAATCAAAAGCTTTACAGACAAGCAAAAGCTGAGAGAATTCAGCACCACCAAACCAGCTCTCCAACAAATGCTAAAGGATCTTCTCTAGACAGGAAACACAGAAAGGGTGTATAAACTCGAACCCAAAACAATAAAGTCAATGGCCAGGGGATCATACTGACTTTTTTTTTTAGTGGTGTTAATGGAATAATACTCTCAATACAAATCTAGGGTTTTTTTTTAACTCTTTAAAATGTTACAAAGAGAATTGACATGTCACTCAAGACAATGCCTTTTGCCTTTTCTTCCTCACAGACAATACTTGCCCTGAACTTTCTATTCATCATAATTTAAATAATTTGATAACACATGCATGTATATACTATATGCATACACTAAAATAAAGAATATGGAGATGAGTTTAATATATTTTGAAATTTTCATATAAATGATATGAATATTTGGCATATAACTCTCAATAATATGTTTCTGAAATTTATCCACATGAAAACATGTAACTCAAGTACATTACTTAAAAAATGTCTCCTATAAGCCTTTTACACACATCTTCCTCTCTCTCTTAGGGCTAATTTTTTTTTCTTAAATTCATTTTTCCCCTGTACTGGCTTAGAAGTTACATGTTCTATTTCCACTACAATTTAATATGCATAATTAAGTTAAAGTCTACAGTTGAACATTATATCCAAATGTGTAAAGTTCTTAGACTATTAATCCTCAGTGCTTCTTTATAATGCATTAGTGTTCCATATTTTGGATTTACCTCTTTTTTTAACCTCTAAAATTAGGCATTGTTAATGTTAATTCTCTTTTGTAGACAGAGTGTTTGGAGTTCAAATTCTGCTGTTGTTGTGGTACAGATTCTCAGTCATTTGCTTTTCAGTGTCTTAGATGGATTCTGGTGCAAGGATTTACACCTGCCTTGGATCTTAAAAGGACATGAAAAGTCACTGGTTGAAGACATCACCACTCTGGATAGGTAATGTGTGTGTTTCTGTCAGATACCCCAAGGCACACAACGCAGGGATCCCTACAACCTACTGGAAACAACCAGAGTAAAAATAGGTTTGTGGTTACAATTTAAGAGAGTCCTTTCATTTTTCCACTCAGAGTGCAGGCAATGATGATATATTTCCCTTACTACTTCCTTTTCCTGCAGGCTAGTTCCTACATCTGATTGGGGGTCTAGCACTTCGAGTATTCTGCACTCCCCTCGAGAGAGCTAAGACCCAGTACCTTACCTTCAGTAGACTGAATCCCTAATTTCCAAACAATTAGAGTCCTCCCTCAGTAACTGGGCTGGACGACTGCAGATACCAGACCCCAAGGATGCTCAAGTCTCACACATAAAAGGGCAAGGTGTTTGCATAACACTTAGCCATGTCCTCCTGCATATACAGTAAACCATCTCTGGATTATTTCTGATACATAAAATTATGTAAATGCTGTGTAAACAGTTGCCAACATGCAGCAAACACAAGTTTTGCTTTGTGGATACATCTTGAATATTTTATTCAAATACTTTCCATCTGAAGCCTATTGAGTGGGAGTCTGTGGATCCATTGTGTTTCCACCTTCCTCTTTACTCTTGGCCCTGAGATCTTCTGTTATCTTCTTTCAGAATCAATGATGCACTGAAATCCATCCCACAAGAATATAAAATCAGGGAGGATTGCTTAAGTCTTGGTTTTAGTCATGACTCAAAACCAAAAAAAACATGACTTGCAACTCAAAACTTCAATCACAGAGACTGCATTTCAAACAACAGTGGACACTAAGAACTTCTTCAAGGACTCTAGAACCCAAGCAGGGTCACATTTTATATACTTAGATCAGGAACTAATTCTCTCTTAACCAAATGATGTAATAAAATATTAGAACAGAATTTTACTCTGTGTGAGAACAATAATTTGAATGAAAGAGATCTACCAATTTCCATTAAAAATCAATATTGTTTCTTGAGAAGTTTCCTTGTTCTTAACAATAATAAAAAATTATTATTTCAAAGTAATTTAATGAAAGCCTATGCACTCGGTATGCTTGGTTGTGTTCAACTCTTTGCGACCCTAAGAACCACAGCCCACCAGGCTCCTCTGTCCATGGGATTTCCCAGACAAGAATACTGGAGTGGGTTGCCATTTCCTCCTTCAGGGGATCTTCCCTTTCCAGGGAACAAATCCACTACTCCTGTGTCTCCCGAATTGACAGCTGGATTCTTTACCACTAGTGCTACCTGGGAATTCCAACGTGCTCTAGGCATTATATTAAAAGTCATTATAGCTGAAGTCCCAATGAGGACAAAGCCCAGCCTTCCCTTGCAAAGACTTGCAGTTTAATAGGAAAATGGAGAAGACGATGGCACCCCACTCCAGTACTCTTGCCTAGAAAATCCCATGGACAGAGGAGCCTGGTAGGCTGCAGTCCATGGGGTCACGAAGAGTCGGACATGACTGAGTGTCTTCACTTTCACTTTTCACTTTCATGCATTGAAGAAGGAAATGGCAACCCACTCCAGTGTTCTTGCCTGGAGAATCCCAGGGACGGGGGAGCCTGGTGGGCTGCCGTCTATCAGGTTGCACAGAGTCGGACACGACTGAAGCGACTTAGCAGGAAAACATAAGCAGATAAGTTGGGGAGTCCATAGAGAGGTCAAGGCATGGCTTTCTTGACATAAGAGAAAACACTTCTGGTCTAAGCCACTTAGTGCTCTGAACAGGCCACAAAATTTGCCAGTAAATGAGTCTCAGTATTTAGCGATCTGAAAGACTTGTGATGCTGCAGTTCATGGGGTTGCAAAGAGTTAGACAGGACTTAACAAGTGAACAAAAACAAAAGAAAAAAAAAGAAAACAAACTTTTATCAGGCAAGGGAAGTAACAATAGAAAAGATAATACATCAGTTGTGAAGACTCCTAGTCATGTTTCAATGGTAAAGACTAGCCTGAAGCATTTTCCTCAACTGTTTTTCAGACTTTAAACCCCCAAGCACTCAACCCCCATTTAAAGAAACCTAAAGGATGATGAGGTTGACTTTTTCTGACCTGCTTGTCCTCCGTTAACTAAAGCTTGGAGTCTGACTGCCCAAGCCCCTTCATGAATATGCATGTGCCTTAGCTTAAAACTTCTTCAGTTTTACTGTTGGGGAGGCCCTATTTTGGGAAAGATCTCTGATGTTTTTCTTACTTGCTACAGGTTATAAATCCTTCCTTCTCCTACTCTTTGCCTTGGTTGTGTCTTTGGGATTGACATTAATCAAGAGTGAGAACCAGTTTTGGGTAACATGCAAAAACAGCAAAGATAATTCAACATAAAGATTTGGTTTTTACATGCAAACTATTGAAATGTCTTTCTAATGTGAAAGTAATTGTCAAGAACAAGCAACTATGATACAAGTCATCACTGCATTGTGGTAAAGTTTCTGAAGAAGCTAAGTCTTAAAAAGAAAAATCAGTTTCAGATATGTGGTTTGAAACAGATTCCTTCCTCTGCATGCCTCCTGTTGAAAGCCAAAGCCTGGGCTGTTAGGATGATGCCCTACATCTATCTGTAAGCTGAAAGCTTAGATTTCTTATTAAGGACTTATGGGTACATCCTCCCTATTGAAATGTGCCACTGTGATTTCTTCCCCACTGTGTTATTGGGAACAAACAGGAGCAGAATAAACAAGGAAATGCTGCTTTGTCTGCACTTGTATCAAATAGAGACAAAGAAAACAGTGTAGAGATAATTTTTAGATTTGTGATGAAATTGCTTCTTCCATATGAACTCAACTCCTGAAGTGTTGGTTCTGAGTTAATTTTCTTCTCTGACACTTTTTATCAGCAACTTTGATGTCTTCATTGAGGATGAATCATCCAGTCATGAGTCAGTTCTCACTGACTCCCTAAAATTCAGCTCCCAGATGCTCCAAAATGCAGAGGCACTCATTGTCTCAGCAGTGCTCCCTCTATGCGGGAACTACATTGTTTTCCTTTATTTATATCAACCTCACTTCAAGGTAGCATCTTCAGTTCAGTTCAGTTCAGTCACTCAGTCGTGTCCGACTCTTTGCAACCCATGAATCGCAACACGCCAGGCCTCCCTGTCCATCACCATCTCTCAGAGTTCACTCAGACTCACGTCCATCAAGTCCGTGATGCCATCCAGCCATCTCATCCTCGGTCGTCCCCTTCTTCTCCTGCCCCCAATCCCTCCCAGCATCAGAGTCTTTTCCAATGAGTCAACTCTTCGCATGAGGTGGCCAAAGTACTGGAGCTTCAGCTTTAGCATCATTCCTTCCAAAGAAATCCCAGGGTTGATCTCCTTCAGAATGGACTGGTTGGATCTCCTTGTAGTCCAAGGGACTCTCAAGAGTCTTCTCCAACACCACTGTTGAAAAGCATCAATTCTTCGGCGCTCAGCCTTCTTCACAGTCCAACGCTCACATCCATACATGAACACAGGAAAAACCATAGCCTTGACTAGATGGACCTTAGTTGGCAAAGTAATGTCTCTGCTTTTGAATATACTATCTAGGTTGGTCATAACTTTTATTCCAAGGAGTGTCTTTTAATTTCATGGCTGCAATCACCATCTGCAGTGATTTTGGAGCCCAGAAAAATAAAGTCAGCCACTGTTTCCCCATCTATTTCCCATGAAGTGATGGGACCGGATGCCATGATCTTCATTTTCTGAATGTTGAGCTTTAAGCCAACTTTTTCGCTCTCCTCTTTCACTTTCATCAAGAGGCTTTTAGCTCCTCTTCACTTTCTGCCATAAGGGTAGTGTCATCTGCATATCTGAGGTTATTGATATTTCTCCCAGCAATCTTGATTCCAGCTTGTGTTTCTTCCAGTCCAGCATTTCTCATGATGTACTCTGCATATAAGTTAAATAAGCAGGGCGACAATATACAGCCTTTATATACTCCTTTTCCTATTTGGAACCAGTCTGTTGTTCCATGTCCAGTTCTAACTGTAGCTTCCTGACCTGCATACAGATTTCTCAAGAGGCAGGTCAGGTGGTCTGGTATTCCCATCTCTTTCATAATTTTCCACAGTTTATTGTGATCTACACAGTCAAAGGCTTTGGCATAGTCAATAAAGCAGAAATAGATGTTTTTCTGGAACTCTCTTGCTTTTTCCATGATCCAGCAGATGTTGGCAATTTGATCTCTGGTTCCTCTGCCTTTTCTAAAACCAACTTGAACATCAGGGAGTTCATCGTTCACGTATTGTTGAAGCCTGGCTTGGAGAATTTTGAGCATTACTTTACTAGCATGTGAGATGAATGCAATTGTGCAGTAGTTTGAGCATTCTTTGGCATTGCCTTTCTTTTGGATTGGAATGAAAACTGACCTTTTCCAGTCCTGGGGCCATGGCTGAGTTTTCCAAATTTGCTGGCATTTTGAGTGCAGCACTTTCATAGTATCATCTTTTAGGATTTGAAGAAGTTCAACTGGAATTCCATCACGTCCAGTAGCTTTGTTCATAGTGATGCTTTCTAAGGTCCACTTGACTTCACATTCCAAGATGTCTGGCTCTAGATTAGTGATCACATCATCATGATTATCTGGGTCATGAAGATCTTTTTTGTGCAGTTCTTTTGTGTATTCTTGCCACCTCTCCTTAATATCTTCTGCTTCTGTTAGGTCCAGACCATTTCTGTCCTTTATCGAGCCCATCTTTGCATGAAATGTTCCCTTGGTATCTCTAATTTTCTTGAAGAGATCTCTAGTCTTTCCCATTCTGTTGTTTTCTTGTATGTCTTTGCATTGATGGCTGAAGAAGGTTTTCTTATCTCTTCTTGCTAGTCTTTGGAACTCTGCATTCAGATGCTTATATCTTTCATTTTCTTCTTTGCTTTTCACCTTTCTTCTTTTCACAGCTATTTGTAAGGCCTCCCCAGACAGCCATTTTGCTTTTTTGCATTTCTTTTCCATGGGGATGGCATCTCACTAGTAAAATAATACAGTATTAAAGTTCCCCCCATTTTTCCTCCTTTTTATTTTTCTATTTTGAATAACCACAATTATCATAGCAACTCAAAAACAAGATCAGAGTAGATAGCACAGGGAACTGTATTCAATATCTTGTGAAAAACATAATAATCCTGTACAGCATGAATTAACAACATTGTAAATCAACTAATCTTGTATATATACTTTTAATTCAAAACAGTACTAACTCTACCCCAACAGTATCTGGCTCCCCTGAACCAAACACATATTTTCTAAGTCAAACTTTTGTAGCACTCGAAAACATTAAATAGGTAGTATTTTCATCAGGATGATCAAAACAAGAACAGACAGAAGAATTCTCTATTTCTGTGAATAAGGTGTTTATCTCTAAAGCTTATATAATCTGGTATAGCACAGAAATCACAGCCTCAGGGGGAAAAAAAAAAGTCTTGGAATTGAATCCTATTTCCACTGACTAGCTCCATGAAGTTGGGAAAGTTAATGCTCCTTTCTGAACCTCATCTTTAAAGCAAGGATGATAAGAATAAATGGAGTGACATCTGCAGGATGAAGAACTTAGTGCCTGACACTAAGATTTTGTACAACAATCTGAGGTGACATGATGTTGATGATGGTTACCATGAGAATTTTCTTCTTTGAAACCTATGAATAACTGGTTAGAACAGTCTCAAACATCACTATAGTAACACAAGTAGAGCACGTTCAAAGGACATGCTATTCCATTTTTTTATTAGTGTTACTATTTTTGGATGACATAGGCCTGTCTTGCCACTTTTTAAAAGATGCCCCAGAGGGATGGTATGGGCAGGGAGGTGGGAGGGGGGGTTCAGGATTGGGAACACATGTACGCCCGTGGAGGATTCATGCTAATGTATGGCAAAACCAATACAATATTGTAAAGTAATTAGCCTCGGACTCGATGGACGTGAGTATGAGTGAACTCCGGGAGATGGTGATGGACAGGGAGGCCTGGCGTGGTGCAATTCATGGGGTTGCAAAGAGTCGGACACGACTGAGCGACTGAACTGAACTGAAAATAAATAAATTTAAATTAAAAAAATAAAACTAGAAGAAAGAAATTTTAAAAAAAGTAATATTTGAAATGGTTTTCTGCAAAATCCTAGCTTTTTAAATAACTATTGGCCCAATAGTTGGACCCATCTCAACTCTCATAGATTCAGTTCATAAACTAAGAAGCAATTGCCTGAATCTAAGTGTTTCTGCTTTCCAAAGTTTTATGCTTCTAAAGATCACTAAGCATCTTACTCCTGAAGACCAGTCCCTTCAAGTACCTAGGAAGATGACAGTGAAGTTTTCATTCACTTCACTATCCCATCCTGCCAGCCAACAGTCACTGAAGCCAAAGCTGATTGCCCCCAAAATATGTTGGCCAGGGTGTTAAAACTGATACCAATGAATAGCCCAGGAGTAGGGGAAATTAATATCATAAATTTATTTATATTTATTGGGCTTCCCTGGTGGCTCAGAGGTTAAAGCGTCTGCCTCCAATGCGGGAGACCCGGGTTTGATCCCTGGGTTGGGAAGATCCCTTGGAGAAGGAAATAGCAATCCACTCCAGTATTCTTGCCTGGAGAATCCCATGGACGGAGAAGCCTAGTAGGTTACAGTCCATGGGGTCGCAAAGAGTCAGACACGACTGAGCGACTTCACCTTCCACCTTCCTGTTATATTTATAAATATTATTATATTTATTATTTATTTATATTTATAGTATCTATGAGCTTGCCAGGTGGCTCAGTGGTAAAGAATTTGCCTGCCAATGCAGGAGACAGTGGAGACACAGGTTTGATCCTTGAGTCAGGAAGATCAGTATGGCAACCCACTTCAGTATTCTTGCCTGGAAAACTCCATGGACAGAAGAGTCTGGCTGTCTACAGTCCATGGGACTGTAAGGAATCCAACAGGGCTGAGCACACATGACCACCAGAGTATCTAATATTCTTTTGATAACTTATTAGATAAAAGCCAAATATTAAAAAGAACATAACTCTGATAAAGAATCCACTACATTTAAAACAGTTCATTTTCATCCTCATAATCTCCTTCAGAGAATCATTTTTAAATAAACATATTATGTTTATATAATAAACAAGGATCATAAAAATGATATGAAATACATTTGAATTGTTTTGCTCACTACTTTATGAACTAATATGATTCATAACTTGAAAAATACATTATAAAAATTTATTCACACCAATCTTCCTTAAAAATGAGATGAAAAAGTTATAAAACATTTAATGTAATAGGACAAAGACTTCAGATAAAATTTGAAATAATAATGAATCATGACTAAGTTATGTTTCTTCCAAAACTGAAAATGATTTAATATTTGGAAATATTTACCAAGATGCTAATATGGAGGAGAAAAATAAAATGATACATTAAATATTGATAATAATCAAATTACATTTAGTAAAATTTAATATCCTTTCTTGATATGAATCATCAAATTTGTGGATACAAGAAAATAATATCTTATGAGAATTTAATAGAACAAAAGCCAGCATTAAACTTAATAACAAACTAGAAAGCATCTTATGAAAGATCCAAGAATAAGATGCTTACTTCTCTTATTTTAGCTTAACTTCTTGTTTTTCTCAGTGTTTTGTTTATGCAATTATATGACAAAAATAAATAAGAAGTATAATTATTCAGAATAAAAAAATTCATTTCTTATAAAAGACAAAACAAAACATTCAACAAATACTAATGAGAAATGAGTTTAATTAAGTTGCTAGTTAGGGGTAAAAAAATCACATTTTAACATATATAAACCACAACTATGTAGAAAATATAATTTAAAAAATCTTATGCCAGTGTAAGAGGACTAAAACAGTAATAAGGATTTAAAACAAAACCTTAGGAATATATTTAAGAACTGTGAAAGACTTATGTAAGGAAAATGGTAAACCTCTCCTGAGAAGCATAAAAGGTTTGAAGAAATGTGATGCAGGCATTAATAGATTTAAGATCTCATATCTTAAATACTACAAACAAGGATTTATGTAACATGATGCCACCGATTGTGGTAGGAACAGGATTCATTACTGTGCCAAAGTAACAGGCAGCATAATTGCCTGGTAGACTATTTTCACATCGAATGTTAAAAATTAAACAGGGATCTCCACAGGCGAAGCATTTAGGTTTTAACTCCAGGCACGGGCTCCACCCTCCTTACTGTCTTATATGCTTTTATGTCATCCCTGGAGAGTCTAGAAATATTTAAGCTTAGCAAATACTCAGCACCAGAATGTCTAGTTTCATTTAGACAGTGATATGTAAACTTGCACAATGTTCCACAAAAAAATAAAATATATGCACAATTTCAATTAACAGTGATCTCAAAACATATTATTCATGCTTTTAAAATTTTTTTTAAAAAATACAACAATTTTTAACAAATAGACAACATTAACTGTGGTTGTTATATACATTAAATTAAATTTAAAATCAAAGGATATTTTAGAGTCTTACTGCCTGAAATAAAATGGATTTACTCATCCATGCCTAATATGTATTCCAAGCACACTTGTAGTACATCTTCCAGAGGAAGAACTGGGTTGAATGATTGAAGAAAGAAGCAAGTCACAGATGCAAGATCATTCTGGAAACCATATTCATGATTTCAGAATCTATGCAATTCTAAAATAGAAATACTGTTAACCAAAAGATCTAACTCCAAGAGCAACAAGCCTCCCATTTTGAGACACATCCAAATATGCAGCATCTTTTCCAACAAAGTAATTCAGATGCTTTGATTCAAGTCTTCATAGAGGGATCATCACTGTATTTAAAAAGAATAATGGATGTACATGCATTCCCAAACCTGAACCCCCTGTCAATGTATGGCAAAACCAATACAGAATTGTAAAGTAAAATAAAAAATAAATAAATTAAAAAAAATAAAATAAAAATAAAAAGAATAATGGAGAAGTGAATGAAACCTACCAGACACATTCTGAGTTCCTTCATTTGAACAAACTGATGACTACAGCTATATGCAAAACAATTAGGGCCTGAAGTAAATATCAATTACATTCTCCGTGGCTAATGCTTTCCTCTTGGGTCAATATACTTTGTTAATTTTCACAAGAGAAAGTAATTATCAAAGCAGCAAGTAATGATTATTTGATACCCACAGTGAGTCCATAGTACTCCAAGGTGGTATCATTGTTTGTATTTGTAAATATTTTATACTATTTAAAGAAACATGTAGTCAAAGTAATTTTAAAATTGTATTTCAAAGACGTCTTACTTCTGTCTTACTTCAAAGACAGAAGACAATTATCCTTATTTCAAAAGACTAGTTTGTAAGAGTAACTATTTGAGCACAAAAACAAGTTGACCTCAAAAATATCTTCAAATCATAAATACATACCAAAAATACATACCATGTATATGAATGACTTTTTTAAAGTCACATAACCAAATACCCAGACTTGATTCAATTGCTAAAACAAATCCAAGTAGTATCAGTTGCTCAGCCATGTCTGACTCTTTGCAACCCAATGGACTGTAGTCCGCCAGGTTCCTTTGTCCAAAGGATTCTCCAGACAAGAATACTGGAGCGGGTAGCCATTTCCTACTCTGGGGCATCTTCCCAACCCAGGGATTGAACCTGGGTCTCCTGCATTGCAGGCGGATTCTTTACCATCTGAGCCACCAGGGAAACCCTGAAACAAAACCAGAACCACCTGCAAATCACAGAGTATTTAAATGGATAGAGCTTGCTACTGCTTGAGAACAGCCTCCTGGTAATCCCAAATGGCAGAGGCTTTCCTGAAACAAACCCCTTTCCACATAGAATGGTGATTTATGATGCATCATATTTGCAGCAAGATTCTGGCTATTTGGAGAATAAGAATTAGTTTCTAATCCCATTGTTTCATTTCATTAATATATTTGTTGTATAAATGAAACATTTTCTTAATTAATTTCCTGATTTCAAAATAAAATACATGGACAAGTATATTTTCTCCAGGTATCCTATTTATATTTGGTTCTTTCAACCATATTCCTTAGGTTTTGTTGCTTTTGATACAATTTGTGTGTTTGCTCTTTCAAGTCTAATGATGTATTTTTATTAGAACTCATGCATTCTGCTTATCTGAATTTTTTGAATACAGGAAGCATTTTTAAAATCTATTTCTTTAAAAAACATATAGTATATCTCATTCACCTGCAGTTTTGTTTCATTTCCTGAAATCTATGTCAAGATCCTTCACATATATAAGTCACCTAGTTTTATCCATAAATGCATTCTAAATAATGCCTGTGTCTGTATCTTGTTCCACTTCTTGCTTGTCAGTGTAGATTGCCTGTTCCAAAACCAAATATTATTCTAAGTATTTTTTCAAGCTTATCAATTAAGTTTGAGTTTATCAATTAACCAGGAAGTGTTTAAACTCTAATATTTATATTCTAATTAAAATACTGAAAAATTCACCTTCACAAAAATTAGCAGTATCCAAGTTATAGGCAGGTGGTGCCCAATCAAGTCTCCAGAATTGCAAGTAATGCCAATCCGTCCTTTCTCTAAGTGATTCATTCAGATCGCTGCATCGTTACTGAAGTTTGTGCTAGAGAACTTTATTACAGACGGAAGACAAAGACAAAGGAGAGACATTCCAAGAAATGGATACAGTACAATTCAAGATGGAAAAAGTAAATGATGACTGACTTGGGGAGCAGGAAATAATTTGAAAAGAAGAAGGCAGGGTTTGAAGGGACATTGACCCAAGAGAAGCCTGGGAATGGAGCTATGGGCCAGTGTTGCATGGACTTAAATTCCACAGTGCACTTGGATATTCTTTCAATGCCAATGAAGACCTACTGAAATCTTGTGGAGATTATAATATGATAAGGCTGATAATGTGAGTTTTTGATGTGATGAGGAAGGCTGGACTAAGGAAGGGGACCCAAGGAGAGGACGATGAAGTAGAAAGTGCTGAATTACCAGGGATTTTGCTGGAACACATGCCATGTGTTTCCTTCCTGTTTTCCCTTAAGGATTTTCCTCATTTTTATTCAGTACAGTTATTTTTCAATTCTTCACACTGGAGCTAATTTTTACCATCAAACCACAATTTCAGCTTCTGTTTCTATGACATCACCTGCACATCCCCCCAACCCCAACTCTCTGTGACCCTTCTGCGTTTGCCTTTCTACCTCTGGAACGAGTGTTGGTGAGGTGTTCCCAAGGAAGCATCTCAAGCTTTCTCCCCTCCATGTGGTACCTTTTATGGCTTATCTGAGTCTCCTCTTGTGGACACTCAGCTATGAGAGCAGCTGCAATTACAGTACCTCTGGTCACTGCCCTTTTGGAAATCCTACTTCCTGTTTTGACTCTGATAGAATTAAACCTGCTTCTCAACTGAAGATGGCTTTTGTACTGCTTTGGCTGTTTCCCGTTGCTTGGGGTTACATGAAAGGCACCTGACTCTGGTTTTCATCCATTATTTGAAAGTAGAGAAGTTGCATTTGAGGCTGGCCTCACTCACATCTGCCCGGGACCTCCTGGGTCACTGGGACGTCCCTCCACCTGGTTCGTCTCTGCCTTCTGAGCCTCCACCCACTTCCTCACCTGTGCCCAAAACCCCACTTGGAGGACTCCATTCCTCCAGCTCGAGGTTGGGTCTCTGTTCAAATGAGATTCCACCAGAGAGAAAGAGAACGTTAAACTAAAGGCATCTCCTTTATAGTGAGACTGAGTTTCACAGTCTATCCTGGGCAAAAAGAGAAAAGAAAGAAGATGCATCAGAAATCTAAGTGAAACAGTGGAGCGTGAGGATGTGAGTACTGAATTCTGCCCAGAGCAGACTCTGAAGTAGGGTTGCTGTGGACAACAGTGCACTGCATGCTTTCATTAGGGACAGAAAGACCACAGTTATGTAACTCGCAAATGTCATTAGGTTTCTTTGCTGTGTATGTGACCTCATGCACTTTCTGAGACCCATAAAATTGTGTATGCTCTCATGGAACTCATTACCACCAACTTCCAAATACTACTAACTAGCTTATTAGCAGCACACAGTTCTTTAGTAATAAACATTGGCCTTGATTGGAAAATATAAAAATAATAATAAACCTTAAAAATCCATTCCCTTTGCTGAGAAGATCTTTGAAGTTTTGTAGAAGAGTTTGATATTTCACTGGAGAAAAAGTCACTATAATTCAACATATTTTCCTGGGGGTGGGGGTGATGGGGAAACCTGAGTAAGAATCAGGATAGCCTAAATGAGCCAAAATATCACCATTACAATAATATTCGAAAGGATGGAAAAAGAGTGAAAAGAAAATCTCATATGCCTGACAATTAACAGTAGAGAAGAGAGAAAGAAATAATAATTACAAACACAAACATCAATGGTATTTCCCTACTAAATCTCAAGTCTACATACCATTAATACACTTAAAGATTCAGAAATGAAGTCAGTTTATAAGACTTCTTCACTTTTAAAATGTTCTGAAGCAAGAACATCAAAGCTGCTTAAAAGCCAAAAGGAGCAGACTGTCTCAGTCAGACCTGTGAGACATAAACTTTACATTATTCAAGGTCACTGTAAGACAAGTACCAGTTCTTTGAGGTGGTAGGAGCACCAGTCCACATGAGTGGCGAGATGGCATTTACGGGTAGGGGCTGGCATGGCTCAAGGAGGCTTACCAAAGACACAGGGCCATTTTTCTTTCAAAAGTGAAATCAGCACAGAAGACTGAGAAGAGGGTGTACTCCACTAAACACAAGAGTCATCTAAGAGACATCAAAGCTTCTTGCACATATTTCTTTTCCCTTTCTCTTGATAAAAAGAAACTTTTGAGAATGCCTTAATGTGTAATAAGTAGCTAATGCCACATTTTTTTTTTACATTTCTGCAGAAAGGAAAAATATGTTCTGTGTGCTACTAAGTTGTGTAGACTGTATGGTTAGTAGATATAGAATCAAATGCTAATCCAAGAAAATTATTAAGCTCATTTTTTTTTAAATGTGAAGGAATACAGAAGAGTAAATTTTTATGTGGTGCCTTAGCTGAAACTTGAAAGTGGTATTCACATAAAATATAAAAACTGATGCTGGTTTATTATCAGTATTATCACTACTACTACTTTTATCACCATCAGCACCACCAGATGTACAGGCTGGGTTTAGAAAAGGCAGAGGAACCAGAGATCAAATTGTCAACATTTGTTGGACCCTGGAGAAAGGAAAGGAATTCCAAAAAGTCATCTACTTCTGCTTTATTGTCTACACTAAAGCATTTGCTTGTGTGGATCACAACAAACTGTGCAAAATTTTCAAAGAGATCAGAGTACCAGATCTTGTGTGAAAGTCAAGAAGCAACAGTTAGAACCAGACATGGAACAATGGACTGGTTCAAAATTGGAAAAGGAGTATGTCAAGGGTGTACACTGTCACCCCTCTTATTTAGCTTACATGCAGAGTACATTATGTAAAATGCTGGGCTGGATGACTCACAAGCTGGAATCAAGATTGCCAAGAAAAATATCAACATCCTCAGATTTGCACATGATACCACTCAAATGGCAAAACATAAAGAGGAACGAAAGAGTCTCCTGATGAGGGTGAAAGAGGAGAGTGAAAAAGCTGGATTAAAACTCAACATTTAAGAAACAAAGATCTTGACATCTGGTCCCATCATTTTATGGCAAATAGAAGGGGGGAAAGTGGATATAGTAACAGATTTTATTTTCTTGCACTCCAAATTCACTGCAGGTGGTGACTGTAGCCATGAAATTAAAAGACTCTTTCTCCTTGGAGGAAAAGCCATGCCAAACTCAGATAAGCTTATTAAAAAGCAGAGATATCACTTTGCTGGCAAAGATCCATATAGTCAAAGCTATGTATGGATAGTCATGTATGGATATGAGAGTTGGGCCTTAAAGAAGGCTAAGCATTGAGAATCGATGCTTTCTAATCATGGTGCTAGAAAAGACTCCAGAGAGTCCCTTGGATAGCAAGGAGATCAAATCAGTAAATCATAAAGGAAATCAACCCTGAACGTTCACTGGTGCTGAAGCTAAAGCTCCAATACTTTGGTCACCTGATATGAAGAGTCAGCTCCATGGAAAAGACCCTGATGCTGGAAAAGATGAAGCCAAGAGAAGTGGGCAGCAGAGAATGAGATGGTTAAGTAACATCACTGACTCAATGGACACAAGTTGAGCAAATTCCCAGAGACGTGAAGCACAGGGAAGCCTGGTGTGTTGCAGTGATGGAGTCACAATGAATTGCACAGGACTTAGTGACTGAACAGGGGAGTGGGTCTGGCCATCTGGGTCCACTCCTAATGTCTTGGCCAAGTGACCCAATCTTTATAAGCTTTGGCTTGCTTACATGTCAGATGCCAGTTATATCTGTACCTTCTACAAATGGTGGTTATGAACATGGATTAGTGAAGGATGCATGGGTGTTTAGATAAGTACAAGTATTTGGTAAGTGCTGACTACTCTCATTATCACCAACTTTCTTGCATGGAAGTGTCCCTCAACAGTACTTGGAGGCAGAGAATGGCACTTCCACCCTCTTAGAGACAACTAAACCATTTTCCCATTATACTTCCTACATGTCACTTTAAAAACAATTACAGAATGGAAGTAGAAAGATGTGACTTTATTCTAGCACACACATCATTATTATATCAAACATACAAAGAGCATCTCTTCCACCATTGTACTGTAACTTACTTTAACTCCAGGTAATGCATTTTCTCCCCTTCACAGATTACTGCTTTGTTGTGGTGAAGGGGCTTGTGTAACTCAATAAAGCTGTGAGCCGTGCCATGTAGGGCCACCCAAGACGGATGGGTCATAGTGGACAGTTCTGACAAAACGTGATTCACTGGAGGAGCAAATCGCAAACCAACCCATTATACTTGACATGAGAACCACATGAACTGTATAAAAAGACAAAAATATATGAAACCAAAAGATGAGTCCCCCATCTTGGAAGGTGCCCACTATGCTACTGGAGAAGAGTGGAGAAATAACTCCATAAAGAATGAAGAGACAGAGCCGAAATGAAAACAATGCGCAGTTGTGAATGTGGTCTGGTGCTGAAAGTAAAGTCTGATGCTGTAAAGAACGATACTGCATAGGAACTTGGAATATTAGATCTGTGAATCAAGGTAAATTGGAAGTGGTCAAACAGGACATGTCAAGAGTAAACATCGACATTTTAGGAATCAGTGAACTAAAATGAGCTAGAATGGGAGAATTTAATTCAGAAGACCATTATATCTACTACTGTGGGCAAGAATCCTATAGAAGAAATAGAGTAGACCTTATAATCAACAAAAGAGTCTGAAATACAGTACTTGGGTCCATCTCAAAAATGACAGAATGATCTTGGTATGTTTTCAAGGCAAGCCATTCAACATCACAGTAATTCAACTCTATGTCCCTACCACGGATTCTGAAGCAGCTGAAGTTGATCACTTCTATGAAGACCTAGAGGAGAAGGCGATGGCACCCCACTCCAGTCCTCTTGCCTGGTAAATCCCATGGGTGGAGGAGCCTGGTGGGCTGCCATCCATGGGGTCGCTAAGAGTCGGACACGACTGAGCGAATTCACTTTCACGCATTGGAGAAGGAAATGGCAACCCACGCCAGTGTTCTTGCCTGGAGAATCCCAGGGACGGGGGAGCCTGGTGGGCTGCCGTCTATGGGGTCACACAGAGTTGGACACGACTGAAGTGACTTAGCAGTAGCAGCATGAAGACCTAGAAGACATCCTAGAACTAACACCAAAAAGATGTTCTTTTCATCATTGGGCATAGAATTTCAAAAGTAGGAAGCCAAGAGATACCTGGAGTAACAGGCATGTTTGACCTTGAAGTACACAATGAAGCAAGGCAATGGCTAACTGAATTCTGTCAAGAGAATTAACGGTCATAGCAAACACTCTTTTTCAACAAGAGACAGCTTTTACACATGGACATCACCAAATGGCCAGTACTGAAATAAAATTGATTGCATTCTTTTTTTTTAGCTGAAGATGGAGAAGCTATATACAGTCAGCAAGAAAAGACCTGGAGCTGAGTGTGGCTCAGATCATCAACTTCTCCTGAAAAAATTCAGACTTAAACTAAGGAAAGCAGGGAAAACCACTAGGCCAGCCAGGTATGACTTAAATCAAATTCCCTGTGAATATGCAGTGGAGGTGACAAATAGATTTAAGGGGTTAGATCTAGTAAACAGTGTACCTGATGAACTATGGATAGAGGTCAGTAGTATTGTACAGGAGGCAGTGAACAAAACCATCCCCAAAACAGCAAGAAGGATTAAGGGAAAGTTTCACCCATAGATGGGCAAAACAAAGGACAGAAATACCAGAGACCTAGTAGAAGCATAAGAGATCAAGAAGAGATGGAAAGAATACACGGAAGAACTGTACAAAAAAGATCTTGATGAACCGCGTAACTATGCTGGTGTGGTCAGTTACCCAGAGCCAGACATTCTGGAGTGTGAAGTCAAGTGGGCCTTAAGAAGCATTGATGTCAGTCAAGTTAGTGGATGTGATGGAATCTCACTAGAGCTATTCAAAACTAAAAGGGATGATGCTAACAAAGTGTTGCATTCAATTTGTCAGCAAATCTGGAAGACCTTGCAGTAGCTACAGGACTGGAAAAGGTCAGTCTTCACTCCAGTTCCCAAGAATGGCAGTACTATAGAATATTCTAACCATCGGACAGTTGCACTCATCTCCCATGCTAGTAAGGATATGCTTAAAATCTTGCATGTTAGACTTTAGCATTAAATGAACCAAGAAATCTCAGATGTCCAAGCTGGGTTTAGAAAAGGCAGAGGAATCAGAGATCAAATTGCCAATATTTGCTTGATTATAGAGAAAGCAAGAGAATTTCAGAAAAACATCTACCTCTGTTTCATTGACTGTGCTCAAGCCTTTGACTGTGTGTAACATAACGAACTGTGAAAAGCCCCTAAAGAGGTGGAATACCAGATCATCTTTCCTGTCTCCTGAGAAACCTGTATGTGGGTCAAGAAGCAACAGTTAGAACCCTGTATGCAACTGATTGGTTCAAGATTGAGAAAGTACAATACATCTGTGTGCTGTCACCCTGTTTATTTACCCTATATGCTGAGCACACCATGAAAAATACTGGACTGGATGAGTTACAAGCCGGAATCAAGATAAGCTGGAGAAACATCAACAATGTCAACTATGTGTATGATACCACTCAATTGTCAGAAAGCAAAGATGAACTAAAGAGCCTCGTGATGAAGGTGAAGGAGGACAGTGAAAGAGTTGGCTGAAAAATAAATACTAACAAAACAAAACAAACAAAAAACAAGATCATGACATCCAGTCTGTTTAGTTCATGAGAAATAGAAGGAGAGAAGGTGGAATCAGTGACAGATTTCCTCTTCTTGGGCTCTAAAATCACTGCAGATGGTGACTGCAGTCATGAAATCAGAAGATGATTGCTTTTTGGCAAGAAAGCTATGACAAACCTAGATAGTGTGTTGAAAAGCAGAAACATTACTCTGTCAACAAAGTCCATACAGTCAAGGTTATGGTCTTCCCAGTGATCATATACAGTTGAGACAGCTAGACCATAAAGAAGGCAGAATGCCAAAGAATTGATGTCTTCTAACCATGGTGTTGGAGAAGACTCCTGAAAGTCCCTTGGATAGCAAAATGCTCAAACCAATCAATCATAAGGTAAATCAACCCTGAATATTCATTGGAAGGACTGATGCTGAAGCCCCAGGATTTTGGTCACCTGATGTGAACAGCCGACTCATTGGAAAAGTCCCTGATGCTGGGAGAGATTAAGGGTAGAAGGAGAAGAGGTCATCAGAGGATGAGGTGGCTCAATGGCATCACCAATGCAATGGGCATGAACTTGGGCAAACTTCAAGAGATGGTAAAGGACAGCGAAGCCTGGTGTGCTGCAGTTCATGGGGTCACAGAGTTGGACATGACTGGGCAGCTGAACAACAACAACGCATTTTCTGAAAAGTTAATTTAGGTGCCAAAACAGGAACAGTGAGCAAAAATAATCAGTCCTACAGCAGGTCTATTTCTTCCACCTTTTTCCATCAGACATCTATATGGAATATTACCTAAAGGGTATAGATGGGAAGAACAGGCATATTGTTCCATAAATTTTAGTTTTCTAAACAGTGAACATATATCAGGGTTTTAAGCATCCCCAATACATTCAGAAAGACAACCCACTCCAGTACTCTTGCCCGGAGAATCCCTTGGACAGAGGAGCCCGGTAGGCTATAGTCCATGAGGTCGCAGAGTTGTACACGACTGAATGACTGACATACACACACACACACACACACACACACACACACCACTCAAAGTTGTTCTAGTACCCAAGAGTTGCATATTAATCACTGATCAGTTCTAAGGTCTTTCCAATGGCATCAGGGAAACCTCCAAGCCAAGTCATTATCCTGGGAACATTTATCACAGATTCTGGGAACAGGTCTGTGTTTATAGACAAGGTCTTCTGTTCTGGTCAGATGTCTTTTTAAAATGCAAAGGGAGTCAGTGTGTATTCCTCTCCTGAGGTCACTTAAAATCTACTTCCTGTTTCTTGGAGGTACATTGAGTGTGAAGTCAACATGCAATATTTCATCACTTGCATCTCTAAACTGCCCCATTAACAGGACACTGGGGATTATTAGGGATTCTTTTTTATGGGGAAAGGGTACCACTCTCCACAAACTTTACATCTACCTTTCTTGAAACTCTTGCTGCTGTTTTCAGCCCCAGACTAACGTATCTAAAAGACCTGCCTACAGACTTCCTAGATGGTCTCTTTGTATGTGTTGTTCACACACCTATTTTCTCAATGAGGGCATCAACCAGTATGCGCCTGTCTGGACAGAGAGTGTAGGTTGTAGAATGCCAATTATAAATAATTAACAGGTTTTGCCATTTGGTTCCATAAAACTTCTTGATCTGAAAACTTCTTCAAGATTCATGATGCAAGACCGTAAACAAATAAGTCATCCTTGGCATAACAAAGATAACAGATGATGTTCAGTAAAACAATAGTTTCATGGCATAGCTATATTTTTCTGGATATTTTCCCTGTTGTTTTTAAGCTAAATTTCTGTCCAGTTTACTTGTTCATATTAATAACAATAACTAGAAAGGCATGACCTCTCTTTTATATCTCATAAAAAATAGAAAATCAGAAGATATGATCTTACGCATTTGTGTGTTCTCCCTAAAAAAAAAAAAATAATAATTGTATGCCAAGATAAAAGGACTCATCTTTCCACTTTGAAATGAAGGAGGAAGGAGCATAAATATATTGATTTATGCATACTATACAATGTCCTTTATTTAACATTTAAAATAATGATCACAGAAAGATCATATTGCAGACGACCAGTTAAAAATGCTCACCCACATCTGTACTGCAATTATCAAGTTTTTAACTTTCAGAACTTCTGAGTGCTTATGTGTGTAAATGAGAAAACAATCTTATATTTTCAACCTCAGTCTATAAAGAAATCATATGCAAATATTTCTAGTTTAGAAATGCAAATTCAAGCAAAAATAATAAACATTTTGGTCTAACTTTGAAAAGCTTTTTCTAATAATAATATTCGACATGTTTTTATTCACTGCTGCTAAGAATAACTATGTACACACCCTGGAAAATACTTAAACCATGAAACCAAAGCCCCTCAGATGTTATAATAATCTGTCATTTTAAGGATCTACACTAATAAAATCAGATCTATTTTATTGAAGTATAGTCACTATACAATATCATTTAAGTTACAGGTGTTACAATATAGTGATTCATAATTCTTAAAGCTTACACTTGATTTATAGTTATTATAAAACATTATATCTATCACATATAGATATAATATCCATATCCATGTTGTCTATCATATCCATGTTGTCCAATACATCCTTGCAGCTTCATCTAAACATCAATTCTACATGTCTTCAAAAGTTCAATAAAGTTCAAAATATGGCCAAGAAGCCACAGAGTATCCATTTTACAACATGGAATATGGCAGTACTGACACTGCTAAAAAATGTTTCACATATGAACACTGAAGATACAAAGTCACAGTTTAATTTAAATATCATTTACATGGATACCTTCATCTATATGTCTGCTTATCTCCATGTGTAGATAACCATCTCCAAAATGTATACAACTGTATCCTCAATAAACAGGTTTAGAAATCCATGTGATTGTGGACAGAACAGAGGATGAATGTAACTACTTGGTAATTGAAAGAGTGTAGACCTCCCCTGGATATTTAAACTTTTCTCTCTTCTCGCCTTCCCTCCCTACCTGCATTTGAATGCCTTGGCGACACCCTTCTTTCCTCCCATCACAATGTTTTCATCAATTTTCAATCACCATCTCCACCACCAACTTAAATATGCTGTTTTAAAACAAGAATATATTCACTTCTCCCTTCTGCCAAATTTTCCATCTATATCCACATAATTCACTTGAATTATCAACATGGAATCACATGCTACTATTTGTTAAGACTTAACTTTTGTTTTTAAGTAAATCATATCTATTCATTCACTTTATTGCAAGTATATGCAGAACCAACTCATTTGTAACCTGTGTTTATTTATATAGGAGTGACTTAATCTAAGCAAAACATTGTCCTTAAAGTGCTGACATAATTCGCCGTACCTTAGCTTTCACTACCTAATTTTCACTATAATAATTGAAATCCTGCCTTTGTATAATCCTTGATTCTGTTATTCTTTTTTTTTCTTTACGTCTATGAATTTTCCCAAATGATGTAATCTATTATTGATTTTCAGGATACATTTTATAATTTATGTGCCATTCTAATGCTTAGTAGACTCTAAGCTTGGTAAGTGTTCACTGATGTAAAATGATTAAAATTCAGTTTTATTTTCAGTGAACAGAGCTTAAAGTTTCATGAGTATTAAAAAGATGATGATAATGTCTAATCATCTACAGCATGATTAATAGGCAATTCAAAATTAATAAGTAAGCTGATCTACACAATTATAAACCATATTAAATATGAAAACACATTGGTTTACAAAATGGAATTTAATGTGAGGCAATCATGGACACACACACAAAATCTAATTTAAAAAAATAAAGGCAGTATTTGGATAGTATTTAAATATGTAATGAGGTGATATTAGACAACCTGTGGCTATTTTTAGAAAATGATTAAATTCATGAGTGAGAAATCAAAAATGATTTATAAGTTTAGCATGAAGAGAGTACTGTTTTATTTACTTAGCTGCAGATTCTGCCACCAAGAGACCCACACTAAACCATGAGGCAGCACTGTGGCTTTATTTCCACAGCTTGCAATTGGACAAAGGGACAAACTGTGATGATTATGTCACTGACTTTCCTTATATTCACAAATTAGCCCTCAGGGTATTTATAGAATAAAAGATTTGAAATTGCATTCCCAATTCCAGCTTAATCAGAGTAGAGGAGGATGTCCTAGGGTATCTATTCTGAAAGTGACAGCAGGCATTTGATGGCACATGTCCTGGTCTGTATAAAGCTCTGTCACTATCTGAAATAAGACTGAGGCACGGACATCAGTATCTATGATAGCTATTGAAGCTGAGGTATGGACACATACCTTCCCATGGATATCTGTCTACTATTTTTATGCTTGAACATTTCCACAATAAAGTCTTTACAAAACAGTAACTGCACCAGTCAACTTCTGAGCACCTAAGTTTAGGTGTGAAAAGGGGATTATCTGACATGATATATAACCTACACACAGACAGGTGCACGCACCCACAGAGACAACGGCACAAACACAGCAAGCACACTTTTAAATACTTCCCTAACACTAAATGTAAAAGGACACATCATACAGAAACACACAGGACTAGACAGATAAGAAGAGCACAGAGATGTCACATAGCTTTGCTTAAGTGATAGTGTGGAGTTCATCACTCAGGATAAATGGGTATAAGAAGTACAACTTTAGCTAGGCACTCTCTACTAAGATTCTTCTCCACAGAGGGTGTGCTGTCTCCAACACAGACATTAGCTAAGAGGTGAGGGGCACAACTCTGCTGAGGACATGGCGACCCCTCCAAATATCTTAGTTCCGTTCAGATTATAATCCGGCAAATTTCAATATACATTTTAGAGTACTTGCCATTCACCGCACATTTCAATGCAGTATTTCTAAAACACTAATACTAATAATTCTAGTGGAAGATAGAGAGGCGGGCCGGTGGTACCAGGCTGTGTATTTTTGATGATAAAAAGCCTCAGTATTTGCCAGCAGCAGCTTGCCGTCAGTAAAAATGAATCTGAAACAGATGCCAACCACGTCAACAGCTTGAGTCCTATACATTTTTTATTAGGCAAAGACACAAATCAGGAGAAAAGTACATAGGTGCAGAACACATCAAAGGAAGCCACTATTTCATTGCAACACATATATCAGATGAGCCCTTCCATTCTAGAATGTTCTCTGCATGCTAGAAAGCCGAGCACTAACTGGCATTAAAATGAAACTCCTTCTGTAAGCCCTCCTTTGCCAAAAGCTTAAACTTCAATTATTTCTGTACTGTTTAGATGAACTTAGGAGAGGCTGACCTTAAATAACAGAATTGTCAAGGACTAGTTCAATGGACATGAACTTGGGCAAATTCTAGGGGTTGACGAGGGACAGGGAAACCTGGTGAGATGCAGTCCATGGGGTTGCGAAGAGTCACAGACATGACTTGGCAACTGAACAGCAACAGTCAAGGATTACTTTCTCTCTTTGGACGTATATTTAGCTTTTTCTATTATCATTTTTGATACTATCATACCTTTTCCATGATTTAACATATAATAACAAGTCTTTTGATGTGGTGAGTATATTGACATGTTCTACAAAATTTATCATCTAGTAAATCATTAATGGATGTGGTGTCCTAGAATCTGCAAAATGAAGTCAAGCTTTGATGTAGAAATATAAGAATAGAGACCTGAGCTCCTGCATTCCTCATTTAGCGATATTTCATTACACCTATGTATCTTAGTGGAAAAACAAATACACAAGCAGATTTTTCACAGTTGTTAAGCTTGTACATAAATACAGTTTAAACCTCAGACTGGGACTAGTCTGGAAAAGAGGATTCTCTTTGAAAGTAGATATAAGTTATCAATAACTTTGTAGATAAATAGACTTAAGGTGAAAAAGTTCACAAATAGCCAAAACTGTCTAAACCAGCACCATCCACAGCAATAGAATGGGAACCATTCATGTAATTACAACTTTCTAGTGGTGGTGGTTTAGTTGCTAAGTTGTGTCTGACTCCTTGTGACCCCATGGACTATAGCCCACCAGGCTCCTCTGTCTATGGGATTTTCCAGGCAAGAATATTGGAGTGGGTTGCCATTTCCTTCTCCAGGGAATGTTTCCCATCCAGGGATTGAACTTGGGTCTCCTTCATTTCAGACAGCTTCTTTACCAACTGAGCCACCAGGGAAGCCCAAATTTCTATTAGCCATACACACACACACACACCAAAACTGATAAGGAACAGGTAAAATTAATACTAATAACATATATTTAATACACTTTGCACAGAACATTATCATTTCAAATTATAATCATATGAAAAATATTAAGTGGTATCTTTGTTTTCACTTTTTGTATTAAATATGCACTTATATCACATTTAAATTTTGCCTGGACATACATTTTTGGTACGTAGATTTCATAAAATTTACAATTGAAAAAGTAGGTATGCATACCCAAAATTTTTCCAAACACACTTAAAATTTATAATGGAATACAAGCATTGGTTTAAAAAAAAAAAAAAAAACAGGATTGAAATGAGATTAAATTAAAATGTCAGTCCTACTGGCTCTATGTGGCCCTGCATCCAAGAAGTGTCCACACCAATCAGAATATTTTCAGGTAAATGTGAATGAAATGGGCCTCAGAAAATACACTGAGAAAGACTTGAGTCCCCAGAATGAGCTTTGGAACTTAACAACAGTCTCCCCATAACAGTATGGAAACTAAAGGGAAGGGGTGGAGAACTGCTGGTTACTGAGAGGAGAGAGCAGCTGGAGACCCAAGACTCAAACTACAGTGGAGAAGGTCTGACAGGCAGTGGTCTTGACCAAAGCAAAATGGAAAGAAACACCTTAACTTCTCACGTCAGAAGTTATGTAACTGAAGGTTCAGTAGGAAGATGAATTTGAGAGCAGTAAGCTCCATTAACAGGAAACTTCTCTGGTGGCTCAGATGGTAAATAATCTGCCTGTAACACAGGAGACCCAGGTTTGATCCCTGGGTTGGGAAGATCCCCTGGAGAAGAGATGGCTCCCCACTCCAGTACTGTTGCCTGGAGAATTCCATGGACAGAGGAGCCTGGTGAGCTATAATCCCTAGAGTTTCAAAGAGTCAGACATGACTGAGTGACTAACACAGTACATCTTTGACTAAAAGTGTTTTTTACATGAAAGCTCAAATGAAGGGCTTTAATGTGAAAAATGCTTTAGAGAAAAATATAAACCTAACATAATAAAATCTTCAACAAATATGAATATTTGTCTATTGTTTTCTTTTTTAAACTAAACAAAAATTTAACAAGAAGCTTCAGCTTATATTAATAATTTATCTATTTATTCTCAGCATTTCTTACTGACCATATAATTTTGTTTAAGAACATCTACATATAACATATGTAGCCTATGTACATATATAAGTAATGACTATGATTTAGCTTCAAATGTGAATAACATTAATGTCCCTATTTTGTCTTCCAAACACATCATCAAAAAATGAAGCAATCATCTTACCAAAACTTAATCTTATTAAAATTATAAAATGTTATTTGGCTACCACTGCCTCCAAAACACCATAACATGCATAAAAATTTGCAGTGAAGGTGATAAAAATAAGGATTATAAAGGTTAAGTGACCTATTGATGACCAGTGGTCAGTAAATGTGGTACTTGGACCTTGACCCATGACTATGGACTACAAAGCTCATCCATGAAAGGGTGGGTGGTGAGTTTATGTTTTCTTAATATGTAATAACCCTTCACTATAAATATTTTTTTCATTCAGGTTGGAGTAGCCTAGGAGAAATATTCTTTTAGCAATGTAAGAGCATTTTAAATGTTTTAAACACTGTCAAATATTGCTCAATACTATTTAAAATAGATTAAGGCTTGTTTTGGAAATTTTGTGTTTTACTTCCAAAGTACAAATAAGGTTCTTAGAAATGCTTAGAAATGTAAATATCATCTATTTGAACTTGTTGTTTTATAGACAGAATGCGAGGCTTAGGGATACTTACTCAGGATCAAGAGCCAGGGTCAGAACACAGGTCTTCTGACAGCTGAGGCATGGTTCTATCATGGACTGGTGGGCACACTGATGCCAAAAGAATGTCCTCTTTTCTAGCAAGTTTCTAATGTTAGAAGATAAAACTGCAGTTTTTGCTGGTTTATTGAGTGTGTCACGGAAAATCTCACTATCTTGAGCTTGTTCAGTGAAGAAACTAGTGCATTTTCTTCCTATGTAGCATTAAAAGAATTATACAAAATGGGTTGATCTTAAGAGAACTGTCATCGGGGGAGAGATGAGGCGGCCCTCAGCGGTCATTCATCTTGCACTTCCATTCAGATACCAGGTAAGGGCTGAGCCTGACAGCATCATAACAACTCATTTATAATCTGTGTAAAGAAAGCACTTTTAATTACTCGTGGAGATAATTTGTTTAAATGGCAATATTTTGAGAGCTTTCTGCAGTAATTACACTTCATAATGGAATCAGGTATGTATCGACTTCAGTGAAACATCACTCACAGCCTGACAGGCATTTTCCTTTCTGAAGATCATAATTAGATTTTACATTAGTGTTTGAACTTCCTGCAGTTCAGTGCTTGTTGTTTAAACATTATAATTTCAAATATGGACCTGCAGTTCTCAGACTCAACTACATATGGTTTCTTCTGAGATAGGATCATTCTCTTGGACTACCCTCTGACTATATTTCCATTTTCAAAATGCTTGATAGTTAGAAATGGACTAATTTTAATGGAAATACCCTGCTTTTATCAGACTTTAAAAAAAATGCTACCAGTAACTATGGATGGAAATGCTAAATTGTTGGTTTAGTGCACGTAGTCTTTTAAAAACATTATACTGAAATTCTTCCCCAAAATGAATTTTTTCCCTAAATTTAGATTTAAGACATCCACTCTCCTTTGGCAAAGAGTTCAGATGGAGGATGTCAATGCAAATTCTCCGCTTCTGGTCTGCATCTTATTTTGTTGATTTCTTTGCAGCTTGAGTTCTTTATTCTCGTCATGTGCAAATGCAAACCTCTTGGCCATCTGAATGCAGCAGGTATATCATACACTGAATTAATTATAAGAACAGATTGTTTTCACTTGAGTACAGGCTTTCCAAATGCAAACTGTCTCTTAACATTTTTTCCTCCCAGTTTGTATACATGTATTTTTCTGATTTTCTGCACAAGAAGAATACCTAAAGAACATCATTGCATAGAATGATATGCATCCTATTGAAAACCTTCAACAAATAAATTACAAAACAGAGGCACAGGAAGGGCAAGCAATGTTCCGAAAGATTTGCAGCAAGTGAATGATCAACCTGTAAAGGCACATCTCAGTTTCTGTGCATTCATTTTAGGTTTTGGAGAAGCACATTTTTTCATTGACCAAGGTATATTTGATCAGATTAAAATTCCAGACAAGAGCAATGATGACAAAAAAGGAGAATAAAGAGAGAGCATCTGCTTCTCTTCACCTATTAAATTCTGCTCTCCCTCAGACACAGGGCTCACATCTGGATATGCTGACTTCCACATATTCTCAATATATCTCTCTATCTATAGATTCAATATTTGTAACCCAGAACTTTTCCATTTCTCAATGCACTATTGATAAGGAAATGTTATCTTCAGTGAGATCCATGGGGTGGTCAGCAGACAGACCTCCAAGCAGTGTGACCTAGTTGTCACCCTGTCACTGCACACATTATTTTTGTACACTGTGTCCATCCATAGCAACAGAGGTTCTTGTTAAATACACTTACACTCTGTATGCTGAGCCCAACATTTATTGTGCAGCCTAAACGAAACATCTGACATTCTCATGTGAAGTGGTAAAACTTGAAAAGTGGTTCTCTGAGTGTGGACCTTACACTTAAAGCAGGTACAGAAGATCAAAATTATTCTCATAACATTAAAGCCTTATTATTATTTTTTTCCATTGTGTTGACATTGACTGTGGTGCTGTCAAACCAACTGTGAATAAAGCTGCTGTGGCCTCTTCACAAATTAAGATGGTAGAAGCAAAGTGTAGAGATAATTACTTATTGGATTCTTCAACACAGTCTCTCCATTATTGTTGACTTTGACACGTATCTTAGTCTTTGGTGTCACTACACACGAAATACCTGTAGCTCTTCAGCTGCACCCTGAGCAAAGAATGTGGGTTGTTTCAAGGGAAAAACCTTGTATGGTTGTTTGAATGCTAAGCTTTGCCAAGGAACACTTTTTATTTGAAACAAAAACTACAGTGATACAGTTATTTGGAGTTGGGTATTTTGTACATATTTTCTTGAAGGTTCATCTGATCCTTTAAGGAAAATAATCGGTGATATTTTTACAGGTTAGTGAGAAACACGTGAGCTTCTAAAGGGAAACCTAATGTTTTGTTATCACTGCATTATCTTGTTTGCTGTGGGAACTTGACAGCCTCCCAGGCTAATAACTTCTGATGGGTGAGGTGGGGTTGGCACTGGATGGGGTGTTGTGGTTGCTGAATTAATGATGTGAGACAAGGGAAGTGTGACTCTGTGAACTTTTTTTTTCATATGACCAGTGCAGGTTGTAGTCAAATTATGCGTGGACCAAGTGAAGTGAAAGTTGCTCAGTCATGTCTGACTCTTTACAAGCCTATGGACTATACAGTCCATGGAATTCTCCAGGCCAGACTACTGGAGCGGGTAGCCTTTCACTTCTCCAGGGGATCTTCACAACCCAGGGATCGAACTCAGGTCTCCCACATTGCAGGTGGATTCTTTACCAGCTGAGCCACAAGGGAAGCCCCAAAGCATGGACCGAAGATCACTTCAAAGTTCAAGACAGGGGAACTTCCTTGATGGTCCAGTGGCTAAGCCTCCCAATGCAGGTAGCCTGGGTTCAATCTCTGGGGTCAGCAAACTAGATCCCATGTGCCACAACTAAGAGTTCTCATGCCACAACTAAAAATGATCTCAGCACATTTTTGTGCAACTAAGTGTATAATGTGCAAATAAGACCCAGCACAGCCAAATAAATAAATATTAAAAAGACAATAACAACAAAGGAGAAGACAGACCAAAACAATTTGAAGTACCAGAGTAGGAAATGTTTGCTGATACCATTTTGAGATCACAGACAATGCAGGCACAGATATAGGAATTCAGGTTTATTTGCTGGAGCCAACTGTTGGAGATGTGTAAAATGGGCTTCCCTCGTGGCTCAGATGGTAAAGAATCTGCCTGCAATGAGGCGGAGACCTGGGTTCAATCCCTGGGTAGGGAAGATCCCCTGGAATAGGAAACGGCAACCTACTCCAGTGCTCTTGCCTGCAGAATCCCATAGACGGAGGAGCCTGGAGGGCTATATAATCCTTGGGGTCACAAAGAGTCGGACACAACTGAGCAACTAAGCACAATACATAAGGGAAAATAATCTGAAAATATGAAAAAACAGATATATACGTATGTATAACTGAATCACTCTGTTGCTCATCTAAACCACAACATATTAAATTAACTGCAATGTGGCATGCACGCTGTCATGTCTGACCATTTGTGACCCCGTGGACTGTTGCCTGCCAGCTTCCTCTGTCCATGGGATTCTCCAGGAAAGAATACTGAAGTGGGTTGCCATTTTCGACTCCATAAATTAACTATACTTCAATAAAATTTTATCTGTTTTAATTTCTGCCTGCATCACAAGGCATGTGGGATCTTAGTTCCTCAACCAGGAATTGAACTTGCACCCACTGTAGTGGAGGCACAGTCTTAAAACATTGGACCATGAGGGAAACTCTTCCAATAACATTTTAAACAACAACAACAGAAATGAGTATTAAACAGCCCTGAGGCAGGAATTTGGAGAACTTCTGCTCTAGGAGGATGTCTCTGCTCTCTAGCCACCATCTCTTGCCGCAAGCTACCCATTTTTACTTCCAGTGTACACAGATGTACAGAATAGAAACTAGATTAAAATACCCTTGCATGTCTCCAGGCTTCCTGGTTTCAGTTTCTGGATCGAGCACTTCTTTAGCTGTATGAACTCTGGCATCACCAGCTCACAGTGCCTCAGTCCCTTCATATGTAAAATGGGATCCATTTCAGCCTTTCTGTGAGAGTTCATAGAGCAGTGTTGAGGGCATTGCTAAAAATACTCAACTCCTACCAGTGAGATCATTGCTTTTCCTCATAAATATTTGGAACATGCAGAACTGTCTACTCCGTGGATTTCACCCTCTTCCTGTATATCAGGGGGCTAGCGTGTTAAAATTCACAATGCTGGCCTCCAACCCAATTCCAGGACACAGCACATCAACAGTAGCCTTCAATGATAATCCATTCTTATTTAAATAATCAAACTACTCTTTGAAGTAATATGCATTCTTCCCCTTTATGCCTCATGCATAAGACCCATCAGAAACCTCAGTCTCAGACCTTTCCGGTGGGAAACAGATTTGTGGCTGCAGTTCTTGAACCAAATGTACTATTAGAACTACTCAGAGTATTACTAGTAATTCAGAGTTACAGGGTGATCTAGGGAAAAACGGGAAATGAAGGCAGAGGTAGTGTTTAGGCACATCTGGGCATGGCCTGGACTCTCTCTTGTCGGGTGAGGAGAGGACGTTGCTGGTGCTGATGCTGGGTCAAGCAACTGGAGAACCTGATTTCACAAACACTTTCCTGAATGGAACAGCACCGATGCAGCATGCTTCCTCCCCTTGACTGGCAGTGGTGTAGGAAGAATTCTGCTTTCCAGACCCAGTCAAGCTATCAGGGACCTGGACTCCTGCCTGCCCCGCTAAGGTCTCCAGAAGCCGACCCAGCTTTGCTGAGGTGTGCCACCCCCACATCTCCACAGGGTGGCCATCAAGTTTCATGTAAGTGCAGCGTCCTTGGTGGTTTAATCAGGAACATAATTGCCTGCAGTCTCTTCCAGCTCATAAGGCAACCCAATTGAACCCTTGGAAATCCCATCTGCACAGAAGATTCTATACGAATCTCCTCTTTCAACTGACTAAGCTGTATCTTCAGTCCTGTGATTTCACATGGATAACAGGTCACCTTTACCTCCAACCAAGAGCAGGTTTTGACCTAGCTGTGTCTGTCTTAGCTTTTTTGGGGGGGAACCCACAGCTATGTCCCTTGAAAAAACTAAGCTGAAAGGCTGCTGAACAAATAATTAAAAGTGGTTATATGAGTGTTGACAGCTTAATGAAATATATATACATGTTCTTAAGTCATCTCTGGGTTCATTAACAAAAATCATCAGGGGCTTGTTCTTCTATTCTTTTTTACCTTGATTTCACACTTTTTAATTGCCTGTTACAGGCTCAGTGTTTGTGTCCCTCACAAACTCCATATGATGAAATCCCCCTCCTGACATGGAGGTGGGAGGTGCAGGGTCTTCGGGAGGAGATTCAGGTCAGTGGAGATCAGGAGGATGGCCTCTCATGAATGGGACTGGTGTCCTGGGAAGGGTCCTGAGAGAGCCTGCAACCCCTCTCTGCTTCTGAGATGCCACCTGCAACCTGGAAGAGGGTTCTCACCAACACTGCGTAGGCAGCAACTTAATCTCGAGGGTCCAGCCTCCAGAGCCATGAGCAGTGAGTCTCCATGGCTTACAAGTCTATGAAATCCTCCTTAGAGCCATCCGACAGTCCCTCTTGCCCAACTCCACGGCACCTGTGTGCCACACATGCTGTTTCTGGTTCATGGCTCTCTGCATGAGTGAGTCTGTCCTTGTGGTCTACGGTGCTCCTGACACTCCCCGGAAGGGCATTTCTCCTTGCAACACTGCAAATCTCTACCAAGGGTGTCAGTTACTGTGTGATGGAGAAGCAGAGTGAATCTGATCCCTGTTTCTCTATGATGTTAGCTCCCGATGCACAAGACAGAAGTGACCCAGGAAGGAAGATGCCCTTCCAAGACAACCTGGGCTTTCTCATCAGTGTACTCAGGTGCAGCTGGCTGGATGCCACCAGTTACCCCTGCATCACCTGGAGAGCATCCCAGGGCCTCCCTAATAATAGAAATGAGAAACAGTGCTGACTTCACAAGACTGCCAGGAGAATTAAATGAGAGAATTCATGTAGGGCTTTCAGTACAGACCTTGACATGTGACATCTGAGAAATACTGTCTTCTTTCCCAACTCCTGTGTGTCTGGAAATGTTTCCTAGAAAACCACAAGGCGTGTTCTCATCACCGGGGCTGATGACATGGGACCCCGCTTCTGCTCATCGAGGTGGATCAGCTTTATGAGGTGATATGACCAGAACCCTGAGTCTCATGCTAGATCTACCTCAATGGCTAAACTTCACTTGAAAAATGGGAAAACAGTTTAAAAGAATAAACGTATATGCACCATTTATTATATTAAATAATATATGCACCATACACAGAAAACAAACATATGGTACCACCTTTCAAGCTATCTGCTCACAAAAAAATGGCGACACTGAAGATACAAACAGTGCATATAATGGATGAGAATAAAACCAGTCAGATTTGGTAAAACATCAAAATAACAAAAACAAACAAAAAAACCCCTCAAAATGAATGGAGCAAATCTGTTCCAACTGCAAAGTAGGTTCTGGAGAAATCTACGCAACCAAATACCATTTTCTGGGAAACACGCTAGCTCTCCAGCTTCCAGAAAACCGCTCTCACTCTCCAGGCTGGGCTGTAGGGGCACTCCCTCAGGAGGCCGCCTCACATCCATCGGCCTGCCTCCCTCCGCCGTCCTGTGTGCCAGGACGACTGTGTAACAGTCACAGAGCCTAACAGGTTCATGTCTCGTCAACGTTAAATACTTCTACATCCATCAGAATGCCCCAAAGCGGCCGAAGAACCTGTTCGTCAGCAGGTTTCTCCTGCGAACACCCCAAGGCCGCTAGCTTTGGGATCCCCGCCCCAGGCCTGAGTCTGGCCGTCATGGCGTTTGTAGAAGCAGGACGTGCGGCTTCCGGTCGACGCCTCCGCTTCCCAGGCAGGATCTTTCACACTCTGTCCCGCGGTGGAAGCCACTGGGTGCCACCGTTGACGGTGTCTGGGGGGTGAGGGGTCGGTCTTGGGAGGCTGTGTGGAGCAGAGGAGGAGAGAGCAGCCCCTGCCCGGCCGTGGCCTCCCCGGACTTTGACAAGAGAAGAACCCGCAGCCGGGTGTCCTCAGACCCGAGGCTTTGCTGAGCGGTGACCAGGCTGTGACTGAGTGTGTGTCACACTGGGGGCTCCCCAGAGACGGGGGACGTCCACCTGTCCCCCACTAATCTGACACCCCGCCTAGGGTCGCACTCAGGGTTTTCCATAGAAACCACATGGAAACACAAACGCACCAAACAACTGCTGTGAGTCTAGATGTGTCACGAGGAAGACACTGACCTTAACAACTACTCCATCTTATACTCAGCCTGTATCTAAGGATCATGGTTCACGTGAGACACCCTCCTCACTGCATCACTGCGAGTGAGAAAGAAAACAGCACTGGTGGGGAGGAGGGGGCAAGGCTCCCAGGAAAAGGAGCAGCAGAGTACAGAGCGTATGTTTGTGTGTGTGTGTGTGTGCATGTGCGAACACACTTGCAAAAATGCATGTGTGTTTACGCCTGTGAGTGATACTTGTAAGAAGGAAAGCAAGATTTCCATTCTGAGGACCACAAATGCCATGGGTCAGAGATGGATATGGCATCACTAGCTGGTGAAGGGCAGGGAAGCCTGGCTTGCTGCAGTCCATGGGGTCACAAAGAGCTGGACGCGACTGAGCAGCTGAACAGCAAGAAGACATGGGCACATACGAATCACTACGCGGTGACGCACTAAGTCATCTGAACGTGGGGAAACAGATCTAACAATTCACAGAAGGGCCAGATTGGAATGGCCTCTCTAACTCAAGATTAGAGGTGGTATATTATACTAGATACCATATTCAAAAGCAGAGACATTACTTTGCCAACAAAGGTCCATCTAGTCAAGGCTATGGTTTTTCCAGTGGTCATGTATGGATATGAAAGTTGAACTGTGAAGAAAGCTGAGTGCCAGAGAATTGATGCTTTTGAACTGTGGTGCTGGAAAAGACTCTTGAGAGTCTCTTGGACTGCAAGGAGATCCAACCAGTCCATTCTAAAGGAGATCAGTCCTGGGTGTTCTTTGGAAGGACTGACGCTAAAGCTGAAACTTCAATACTTTGGCCACCTCATGCAAAGAGTTGACTCATTGAAAAAGACTCTGTTGCTGGGAGGGATTGGGGGCAGGAGGAGAAGGGGACGACAGAGGATGAGATGGCTGGATGGCATCACCAACTCGATGGACGTGAGTTTGGGTGAACTCTGGGAGTTGGTGATGGACAGGGAGTCCTGGCATGCTGCAATTCATGGGGTTGCAAAGAGTCAGACACAACTGAGTGACTGAACTGAACTGAACTGATTATACTGTAGGAAAAAAAAATTAAAAATATTTAAAGTAAAATAGGTGTTTGAGGATTAGAGAAACCATCCTCCATATCACTTGAAAAAGGAGGACAAAATTATTTCTCTAGTTACAGAAAATACAGGAACAGAATTTAAGGAAGGTTGCTAACCATGTCTATCTCTCACACTTTTGACAGGTTGCCAAGAGCAGCTGAAGTCATGCTAGGGGACATTTTCTTTGGCAGAATCAGACTCAACCATAACCTAGGTTTAAGTAGCAGCTTCAATTAAAAAAAACAATGGGCATATGATACAGATAATGCTCATCAACTTTGTCTGCACAGCTACAGTTCCATTTAGATTTCTATTCTCTAAGTTCAGTTTTACTTGTAGCAGAAAATTGTAGTTTGTAATTAAGAAAAGAAAATTTTAAAGCAAAGTGAAAACAAATACCCATCTGTCCCTATGACTCAGCCAGCATACTTCTGTCCTGTGGAATTCCAGTGGCTCACAATTTCAACAGAAAACACTTCCAGTTCATTCTTCTCTAAAATTGAGAGGGATACATCTTCCCACAACTTACTCATTAAATATTTGTCATAATGTCAAAATAAGAGCTTATCTTCATCCTTGCCCAAAATATTATGATCAGAATAATGGAGTTGCATTTATTTTGTATAATAGGAATGTCAGCTTCTAAATATGTCTGCAATAGGAATGGGCATCTCTTTTAATTGATATGGATTAGGATGATTTAAATTCTCTTTAAATTGTTCTAAAATGTTTTATAAGAATTTAGATAAGACAAAAATAGCATTCTCAGGAACATATTCTAAGTGGTGGAGAAATGAATAATTATAGGGATAAATATATATTAAAAATCAAGAAAATTTAAAAACTGAGGATAATGAAAATTATTTTCCTTAATGTAATATATTCTTAAGTATAAAATGAGAATACAAATCCATTAACTATATATAATAAATCATCACAATGAAAGTAGATGCCCTAAGTCATGGCAGACTTTGGATCAGCAGAGCTAAGTAACACATTTTTACTTTTTTCCCACTAATTTCCACAGGTTTTATTTTGAACCTGCATTTTCCTTACCCTCAAAGTACAGTATATTTTCAAATTAAAGCTAAAATACAGCATTTTATTTTTATGGACATTTTTTCATATGATGTACTCTTTTTTTCTGAAATTTTAGCCTCAGTATGAAGAATATCTCTATGTAAAAGGTAAATAATTTATCATTTATTGGATAGTAACATCCATAAACCAACCTAATTACATGAGTAGATAAAAATTAGACTAATTAGATTGACTGTTTTAAAGTAACACATCAAAACGGTAGTATCACTTTTTCGCAACGGGTTTGCCGCCAGGACACAGGTGTCGTGAAAACCACCGTTAAACCTAAGCCAAAATGGGAAAGGAGAAGACCCACATCAACATCGTTGTCATTGGGCACGTAGATTCATGGAAGTCTACCACGACTGGCCATCTGATCTACAAATGTGGCAGGATCGACAAGAGAACAATTGAAAAGTTCGAGAAGGAGGCTGCCGAGATGGGAAAGGGCTCCTTCAAATATGCCTGGGTCTTGGACAAACTGAAAGCTGAACGTGAGCGTGGTATCACCATTGATATCTCCCTGTGGAAATTTGAGACCAGCAAGTACTATGTTACCATCATTGATGCCCCAGGACACAGAGACTTCATCAAAAACATGATTACAGGCACATCCCAGGCTGACTGTGCTGTCCTGATTGTTTCTGCTGGTGTTGGTGAATTTGAAGCCGTTATCTCCAAGAACGGGCAGACCCATGAGCATGCCCTTCTGGCTTATACCCTGGGTGTGAAACAACTAATTGTTGGTGTTAACAAAATGGATTCCACTGAGCCACCTTATAGCCAGAAGAGATACGACGAAATTGTTAAGGAAATCAGCACCTACATTAAGAAAATTGGCTACAACCCTGACACAGTAGCATTTGTGCCAATTTCTGGCTGGAATGGTGACAACATGCTGGAGCCAAGTACTAATATGCCATGGTTCAAGGGATGGAAAGTCACCCATAAGGACGGCAATGCCAGTGGAACCACCCTGCTTGAAGCTCTGGATTGCATCCTGCCACCAACTCGCCCAACTGACAAACCCTTGTGTTTGCCTCTCCAGGATGTCTATAAAATTGGTGGTATTGGTACTGTCCCTGTGGGTCTTGTGGAGACTGGTGTTCTCAAACCTGGCATGGTGGTCACCTTTGCTCCAGTCAATGTAACAACTGAGGTGAGGTCTGTAGAAATGCACCATGAAGCATTGAGTGAAGCCCTTCCTGGGGACAATGTGGGCTTCAATGTCAAGAACGTGTCTGTCAAAGATGTCCGTCGTGGCAATGTGGCTGGTGACAGCAAAAATGATCCACCCATGGAAGCTGCTGGCTTCACAGCTCAGGTGATTATTTTGAACCATCCAGGCCAAATCAGTGCTGGATATGCACCTGTGCTGGATTGTCACACAGCTCACATTGCTTGCAAGTTTGCTGAGCTGAAGGAGAAGATTGATCGTCGTTCTGGGAAAAAGCTGGAAGATGGCCCTAAATTCTTGAAATCTGGTGATGCTGCCATCGTTGATATGGTTCCTGGCAAGCCTATGTGTGTCGAGAGCTTCTCTGATTATCCTCCCCTGGGCCGTTTTGCTGTGCGTGACATGAGAAACAGTCGCTGTGGGTGTCATCAAAGCAGTGGACAAGAAGGCAGCTGGAGCTGGCAAGGTCACCAAGTCTGCCCAGAAAGCTCAGAAGGCTAAATGAATATTATCCCCAATACCTGCTACCCCAGTCTTAATCAGTGGTGGAAGAACGGTCTCAGAACTGTTTGTCTCAATTGGCCATTTAAGTTTAATAGTAAAAGACTGGTTAATGATAACAATGCATCGTAAAACCTTCAGAAGGAAAGAAGAATGTTTTTGTGGACCATATGTTTTGTGTGTGGCAATTTAAGTTATTAGTTTTTAAAATCAGTACTTTTTAATGAAAACAACTTGACCAAAAATCTGTCACAGAATTTGAGACCCATTAAAAAAAGTTTAATGAGAAAAAAAAAAACAAAAAACGGTAGTATCTAGTTCTTATATTACATATATGACATACATAGTTTATAAAATAATTCTGAAAGTATTCAACATTTTTTTTTCAAAATCTCTGTGAAATTAAAAGGTTTATTTAAACTTGACTGTCATTCTGGTGAATGATTATTTCATATGAACGGAAAAGACACTTGTTTGTGCAAAAGCAGGGCAGCAATCCAGTGTCCACAGCAAACTTCTTCCACCAAACAGCCTGTGAAAGCCATCATTTTGTTCATGTTTCTTGTGTGAATCTATTGTTACCTGGTTAGTGTAGAGGTTTAGGGTCTTGGCAAGATTATTAAAACACCAGGGGCTACACATGGGAAAGAGAATATTTATTTCCCTGGCCATCTCACTAATTTCTTTTTCTTTAATGTACAAATTTAAGCCAGGTTGCAGCTTTTAGCAAAGACAGCCTTACTTATTGATACGTAGTCTACCCTGCTCCCTCCACCCCACCCTTTGAAGAATTTTTCAATTGAGTGGAATTTGCAATAACCCACTCTGAGACAAGTACACATTTCTATATCTTCTAGAGGAAGATATTTGCTGGGGAAAAAAAAAGTCTCCATTTTACTGACATTATAGTCTTAATGTCATGCCTTCAGGCATCTTCATTACTGTCCAAATTGAATTTTAAATGTTATATTCAGTAGTTTCAATGTGACGTCTTATTATATAAAGACATGAACTGGCCTAAGCAAAGCTGAATGCTAAGAAACATCAGGTCATCTAGTATAAAGATCTTTTATTATACTTAGAAAAGTGATGACATTGCTAAGATATACTGAAATAATTCTAAGATTGAAATACTATAAAATAAAACACATGAAGTCTGGGTTCCTAAAGAAAATATAAAATGGTCATATGGGTTAATTCAAGGGATTTTTTTTCAATTAAGAACTTTATTTTTAGGGCAGTTTGAAGTTCCTAATAACTTTGAGTGGAGAGTCCAGAGATTTCTCATATACTGTACCTTCTTCGCAACAGCTGCAATGTTCCCCATCATCAACATCCCCACCAGATGGCATTCAATGCATCTGTGACAACTGATGGACCTACACTGATCCATCATAATCTTCCAAAGTGACAGCTCATGTTGAGAGTCACTCAGTGTTGGACTTTCTGTCGGTTTGGAAAACTGGATGTGTATGCCCATGCTCAGTCGTGTCCGACTCTTTGCAATACCACAGACCACAGTCAACCAGACTCCTCTGTCCATGGAATTTTCCAGGCAAGAATACTGGAGTGGGTTGCCATTTCCTTCTCCAGGGGATCTTCCTGACCCAGGGATCAAACCTGCATCTTTGTGTCTCCTGCAATGGCAGGTGGATTCCTAACCACTGAGCCGCCTGGGAAGTGCCAAATGGATAATGAATGACATGTTTCTACCATCACAGCATTCGACGACATAGTTTCACTGCCCTCACAATCCTGTGTTCCTCCTGTTCACTCATTTCTCCCCTCCCCGAAGCCCTAGCAACCCCTGATTCCTGTACAGTCTCCATAGCCTCACCCTTTCCAAAATGTTGACTACTTAGAACCATCTGGTATGAAGCCTTTTTACATTAGCTTCCTACACTTGTGCATTGCAGGTTCCTCTGCGTCTTCTCATGGCTTGAGAGTCTATTTCTTTTTAGTGCTGGATAACATTCCACTGTCTGGATTCAACTCAGGTGATGTATCCATTCATCTTCCTTGGGTGTTTTGCTAAAGATAATGTATTACTTCTTCAGAGGGCTGAGGGAAATTGCCATGGGACCTGGGAAGCACTCCAGAGCTAGAAGGGGTAAACAGTCTACTTCCTTTAAGTCAAGGGAGGTAGAAACCTGCCCACAGGAGAGGCCTGCTCACAGGAGGGAGCTGTGTCTGCACTAAAGTGGGTGCTCATCTGTAGGGAATGTGACCGTGACCTTGGCCCCCTCTTTTCTCAGTTCGGCAGTCAGAGAGCAAGGATGCTCCCTGATTCTAGCCTTCAAGGCTGGGATCTCAGGGCTCAGAGAGATGCAGGGAAGGAGAGAACAAATTTGAAGCAGCAGATAAAAACTAGCCAGCTCAAAGGCAAACACAGAGCTAAGATTACTCCTGTGAAATTCCTAATGTCTTATTAATAAACCAAGTCTAAATATATTCAGCCACTAAACTCCTGCATTATTTACCAAAGCCAGAACCAACTAGAGTTTAAAATAAATTAATTCTACAAAGATGTGGAAATTATCATTTACATGTCTCAGTATTTTTTTTTTGACTACAATTTCAAATAACAGGATCCATGACAGAATAACTTGTTACCCCTTTGCCATAGTTTCCAAATTAGAGATGATCAAAGAAGTGGCAGAGAACTAAGTCATTCTGCAATGCCGTATCTTGATAAGATACATTATTTCTATATACCACCAATATATAAATTAAAACCACCTCATTTGTTACTCAGGATTTTGTTCTATGATTTAAAGAGGTCTTTTATATATATTTAGGTACAGATTTTTACAACAGATCAGTCTTGTATGTATAGAACATAGAAGATATAAATCAAATAGACCAGTCTTCCTAAGCCATGTTTACAGTCGACATCCTAATCTTTCTTACCACATTTTGACTCAGGACTATTCTTGGTGATAGGAGAAGCTTTGGAGATTTGACATTTGATAAAGGGATGTTCTATTAGCGCCTCCTGGATTGCTTCCCACCCCCACTGCACTCTTCCTGCAAGTTCTGATACCAGTGTCTTTTGCACTGAGCAGATAGTGTGGTGAGAAAGTCTTGTGATAACAACCAGGATTCATATTTTGCATTAAGCTGTTGTAATCACTTTGCCGGCAGAACCACTAAGAGACCGCTCTTGTGTGGTCCTGCTACCAGGAAGGAAAACCAGGCAGTGACATCCACCTTTGGACCACCAGCGGGAAGAGGCCAGCTGCGGCCAGCGCCCTGATCTCAGAGATGCTAACACATGAGAGGAACTGGGTAGCTTAGAACTGATGGAAGAGATTGTGTCCCTAATTAACTGTGTCCAGAGAGAGGCTTGGGCACCCCTCATATCCTTCTGGGAAATAGTAATCTCATTGCTGCTGCTGCTAAGTCACTTCAGTCATGTCCGACTCTGTGCAACCCCATAGACGGTAGTGCACCAGGCTCCCCCGTCCCTGGGATTCTCCAGGCAAGAACACTGGAGTGGGTTGCCATTTCCTTCTCCAATGCATGAAAGTGAAAAGTGGAAGTGAAGTTGCTCAGTCATGTCTGACTCTTAGCGACCCCATGGACTGCAGCCCACCAGGCTCCTCCATCCATGGGAGTTTCCAAGCAAGAGTACTGGAGTGGGGTGCCATCACCTTCTCTGTAATCTCATTATTAGTTTCCAAAACAAACTCGACTTGACAAAGACATCACTTCAAAGACTGCACAAGTCCCAGCTCCTCCCAGCAAATGTGTATGGAGGATTCTCTGATGGGGAGTGATCTAAATCCAAGACAGGTACTGACTCAAAGATCACCTTGACCAACACCGAGGAGCTATCATTCCCTCCATGAGACAAACACCTTATCCAAGTTCACCCAGTGAAGGAAAAAGCTGACATTGGAAACAGGCCTGATGGGCCTCTCAGAATGACCTATGAAAACATCTATTCATATTTGTTGGTATAATAAAAGTCACAAATAATTTGATTAAGACCATCAATTTAGCTCTGTTCTCATGCTAAGTAAGAAGCTGATATTTTTACCATGATCGCATGACTTTCTGAAATTCTTTATCTGTTAATAATCACTGACAAAAACCTCTAAAAATGTGCTTTCAGGAAATACATTGATTTACGGTGCTTACCTCTCACAGTAAATCATCACCTTTCTTGAAATAGTTCTAAGAGTGCTGTCTGTCCTTTCTTGTGCCCCTCCTTTGCTACTATGTGTGGAATAAAAACCCAGGTAACCGTGCGGTTCCCTCTTATCTTAAATAAACTGCCCAGGATCATCTTCCATCTCATTTGACCAATTCAGCTCATTTTAACTCAAGGTGGGCTCTCCTCTTTAGCTTAGTATCTATTGCAAGAAAAGCTGAGGGCAGTTCTCCCGTCCCATCTTCCCTCATCTGCTATCCAGACCCAGCAAAATAAGCCTGATCCTTTCCCCCACCACTTGGTCACTGTCTCACTTTCTTCGGAAACAAAGTGGGCTCAGACTCACTGAGATGAACAGTTTCCTGAAATCATGAAAAGGAAACTTGTGACCAACAGAAAAGGAACCCCTAAATGGTTTTGTTCTGTTTTCTCATTTGCGAGGAGAGAAATCTTCACCAAAACTCACAAGTGAAACAGTGACAAAGAGGCTGTAGTCAGCCAGTCCCCAGGGTCAATTCCATTGTATCTGCCTCCCTGGGGCCACAGTTCCTGACTGGTCCCCAGAAGGACCCTGTTTAGAGCCTTGATCATAGATGAGAGATGGAGGATTTACACTCCACATGTCTGAAGTTGCCACAACAGGAAGAAGTCTGTTGTCCAAATGGTTATGGTTATGGTTACAGCTCAGGCATCTCATGCTGTAAACTTGTGCATGGTTTTTCGAGCACCACTTACTTGCTTCCTAAATATGATAATTAAAAATAAAGGGTCACTGCCAGTGTGAAAGAACATGGAATTTGGATTTATGGCCACAGGTGAAATATTTAAATATTTTCAAGAATCCCTTTCTTCTTCTAAAGATATTTGTTTTTGCTGCTAAGCATCATTCACCATTAAAAGTACACAGGACAAGCGCATTACTGTATAGAAAAGGCAGCTAAATTAAATTTCTATTTATTATGTTTCATTTATTAAGCAAATATTCATCAATTAACTAACATGTGAAAGACCCCATGCCAGGTGCCATGAACCCAAGGAACAGACAGAATGAATTCCTAACTCAAGGGCACACACTCTAGTGGGTATTTTTTACTATAAAAACTTCCAAACAAGAGCTTTATGCTGATGAAAAATGAATACAAAATATAACTAAAGTATTCATGCAAAAATATTTTTGGAGGAACTTCTATGTTCCCAGATCTGTTCTAGACTTGCAGGATTTTTTTTTTAAGCTCATCTCATGGAGCTCATCGTCTATATAAAGATGGAAATTGATAAATACTGAACATACAAGGCCCTGTAAGCCAGGTGGTGTCATGAAAAGGATGAGCAATAAAGCAATAAGAATTACTGGAGAAAAGTAGTTGCATATTTAAATAGGGCGAGGAGCTTGGGTGATGCTTTAGGGTAATATGTGGAGAAGATCATCAAAGCTTTGCTTTTTATTCTGAGTGTGATAAAATGTAAAGATACATAAAACAATCAAGAAAACATTTTTAAAATATAAGAATTATTAAATGAATAGCTCAAAATTTACCAAGGATACATAAGGAAAAAGCCCTATAATTTAGGTATGGTATTAAGAGGGACATGATTTGAAAGCTCCTTTCACCTGAATCTTAAAAGAAAAACAAATAAATAAATAAATAAACCAGCTAATCAATGTTCAACATCATTTATCTCTACTGGGCTGCTTCATCTGTATCATGCATTCAAAATTCTTCTCCTCCTCTTAGTAAATCACTGTGTTCTTTAGTGAATACAATTCAAATTTATCCCATACTGACTGGACGTCGTCAGCTTATCTAATAGCTACAAACAAGCTACAAGTGGGTCACACTGATGCTTTATTTGTCAGGGCAGGGTGACAGATTTGGCAGCAGAATTTTTGGCCTCCAAGATGACTCACCATTCAAACTAACACATAGTTTTTTGGGTTTTTTCCCAGATAAAAAAATATTACTTATTTTGATTTATGTAAATGTGTCCAGAACCTCACCACTATACATGTCAAATAAACTCACAATCAGGAAAAACAGATATGGCAATTTTTTTAACAATATAAAATCAAAGAAGAGGAAATAGGGAGGTTCTGGTTCTACATGATGATACAGAAGAGCCTGAACTCACTGCCTTCCAAGGACACACTGAACCACATTTCCTCTGAAAATACATGGTAACTACTGGGACAACTCCTTCAAAGAAAGTGGTCAATTGAGGAGGAAAAAAACAAACAAGGAAGCAAATAAAACACTGAGCGGGTAGGCAAGGCTGAGACACAATCTCACCATAAACCAGAGCAGTGACCCATAATCAGGAGAGAACTCAAAACCCAGAGTTTCTTCAGGAGTGAAAACTTGGAACACCTCATCAGGCAACCTAACTTTTAAGACTGAAACTGAACCTCCAAAGCATGTAGCTCCAAAAACCAGTGGGGTCATATGTCCACCCCCCACAGGCTGCAGTGACCTGGGAAATGGCTCTTAAAGAGCTGGGATGTGTATCAACCCACCGCAGTCCAATGCAAAGCAGCAGTTTGAGAATCACCCAGACCTGGTGTGGGAGAGGCTCACCTGCTGACCATGGAGCCTGGACCTCCAGGGCAGGCAGCAGTCCTGACCCAATTTAGGGACCAATTAGAGGTTCTGTGGGGACAGAGATTTGTGAGCACCATCTTTAAAAAAAAAACAAAAACTCTAATGCTCATGAGTGGAAAGAATTAATATTTTTAAAATGTCATACTATCCAAGGCAACCTACAGATCCAATACTGTCTCTGGAAAAATCCCAATGGCATTGTTCACAGAAATAGAGTCAACAATTCTAAAATTTGTACAAAAGTTCTCTCTCTCTCTCTCTCTCTCTCATATACACACACACACACACACTTGTTTTAAACTATAGTACAAAGCTATAGTAATCAAAAAAGTATGGTATTGGCATAAACACCGACACATGGGTCAATAGAACGGAATAGAGAGCCTAGCAATAAACTCATGCCCATGTGGTCACATAAGTCAAAGGAGCCAAGAATATATGATGAGGAAAGGGCCACCTCTTCAGATAATGGTGTTGGTGTTGGAAAGACTAGACAGCCACATACAAAAGAAAGAGATCTGACCAGTATCTTATAGCATATACAAATATCAACTCAAAATAGGTTGAAGGCTTAAATATAAACCCGAAGCCATAAAAGTCTAAGAAGAAAATATTGGCTGTAAATTCCTTGACATGTGTCTTTGTGATGATTTGAGGGATCTGACACAATAATCAAAGGCAATAAAAGCAAACATAAGCAACTGGGACTACATCAAACTAAGAAGCTTCTGCACAGGAAAGGACACCATCTACAGAATGAAAAGGCAGCTTACATAATGGAGAAAATATTCGCAAATCATATCAGATAGGGAAATGGAATGGCAACCCACTCCAGTATTCTTCCCTGCAGAATCCCATGGACAGAGGAGACTGGCAAGCTATAGTCCAGAGGGTTGCAAAGAGCTGGACACGACTGAAGTGACTTAAGATAATATTAACATATCAGATAAAGGGTTTCCTGGGTGGCTCAGTTGGTAAAGAATCTGGTTGCAATTCAAGAGGCCCAGGTTTGATCCCTGGGTAGGAAAGATCCCCTGGAGAATAAAATGGCTACTCACTCCAGTATTCTTGCCTGGAAAATCCCATCGAAAGGGGAACCCGGATGTTTAGAGTCTATGGGGTCACAAAGACACAACTCTTACCAGATAAGAAATTAATATTCAAAATATATAAAGACATCATAGGACTCAATAGCAAAAAATAAATAAAATCAATTTGAATTAAAAATGGACAGGGGAAACTGAATACATATTTTTCTAAAGAAGACATACAGACGGGCAACAGGACCATGAAAAGACATTCATCATCATCACTAATTATCAGGGAAATGCATATCAAAACCACAGTGATGTATACTCCCACACATTTCCATTATCAAGAAGATAAGAAATAACATGTGTTGGTGCAGATGTGCACTGTTAGTGGGACAGTAAATTGGTGTTGCTGTTCTGGAAAACTATATTGAAGGTCCTTAAGTTAAAAGTAGAATTACCATGCATGCATGCTACGTTGCTTCAGTCATGTCCAATTCTTTGCAAGCCCATGGACTGGACTGTGGCCTGCCAGGCTCCTCTGTCCATGGGATTCTGTGGGCAAGAATACTGGAACGGGTTGCTGTGCCCTCCTCCAGGAGATCTCCCAAACTGACCATGTCTCTTACACCTCCTCAGCTGGCAGACCGGTTCTTTACCATTAGCGCCACCTGGGAATTACCATATAATCTAACAATTTCACTTCTGGGCATTTATTCAAAGAAAATAAACACACTAACTCAAAAATATATGCACCTCATATTCACCACAGCACTGTTTACAACAGCCAAGATATGGAAACAACCTAAGTGTCTAGATCCATGAATGAATGGATCAAGAAAATGTGGTATAATTACACAATGTAATATTACTCAGCCAGAAAAAAAAAGATGAAATAATGCCATTTGAAACAACATGGATGGGCCTAGAGAGCATTATGCTAAATAAAGTTAGAGAAAGACAAACACTGTACATTTTCACTTAAATGTAGAATATAAAAAACAAAACAACAAGCTCCTAGATATAGAAGAAGAAAAAAAAAGCTAGAGGATTGGGAGCTTGAAGAAGAGGTGAAAGGGATCAAAAAGTATAAGTGAAAGTAGAAATCACTCAGTCGGGATCGAGTCTTTGTGACACCATGGACTGTAGAGTCCATGGAATTCTCCAGGTCAGAATACTGAAGTGGGTAGCCTTTCCCTTCTCCAGGAGATCTTCCCAAACCAGAGATCGAACCCAGGTCTCCTGCATTGCAGGTGTATTCTTTACCAGCTGAGCCACAAGGGAAGTCCAAGAATACTGGAGTAGGTAGCCTATCCCTTCTCCAGTGGATCTTCCCGACCGAGGAATTGAACTGGGGTCTCCTGCATCACAGGCAGATTCTTTACCAACTGAGCTATCATGGAAGCCCCCAAAAGTACAAACTCCCACTTAAAAAAATAAATAAGCAATGGAATGGAGTGTACAACATGATGACTAATAATGTTTTACTGTATATTTGAAAGTTGCTCAATTATATTTGAAATATTCTCATCACAAAAATAAATTTTTAAATTATCTGCGTTGATGTATTTCAGCTAAACTTGATATGATGATAATTGTGCAGTACATACAAATATCAAATCATTAAGAGGTATACCTGGAATTAATATATGTCAAGTATATATCAGTGAAATATATAAATATGTTTGAATTCCACCCATCTCCTCTCCAAAAAGGAAGTACACATGAAAAATTATCCCACATTGAAAGTTTTTAAGTGATTTAGAGAGAATTAAAGGACATGTTGCTTTTCTCTAGGACCAAAAACTTTCTCTGAAAATTAGTTAGTAAAGGAGTATTTTGGGCTCAAGGAAATGGCAACCCACTCCAGTGTTCTTGCCTGGAGAATCCCAGGGATGGAGGAGCCTGGTGGGCTGCCTTCTATGGGGTCACACAGAGTTGGACACGACTGAAGTGACTTAGCAGTAAATAAAAGGTGCTCTAGTATATTTTAAAAGTTTCCATTAACAGAAGCATCATCTCTTTCAGTATTTTCTACTCTTAGAAAATATAATGGAAAAAAAGCAACAATACTATTTATAATATTTACTTAACCATAATCAGGTACTGAGCAATTTTTTTTTAAGGCAGCAAGAATAAGCATCTTACGATCATACCACAGATATCAAAAATCCTTTATTTATAACTAAAAAAACCCTCTCGGTTATATACTAAACAAGAAGTCATTTGTTGTGTTTCCTATGTTCACCCAATGCTAATTTTCGGCATTTGACATCCTTACCACCCTGGGATTTCCCCAGAGACGCTGTAAAAGGAAATTTCTTCCTCGTCCTTGCCTGCAGCTACAGTGGCCACGCGGCACCTCAGGATGGTGCGTCGCGAGGAGAGGCCAGCTGCAGTGCACTCGGGGGTGGGGGGTGTCACTTTTCCAGGGAGGGTGAAACCCCAGCGGTTGTCTCTCCCTCCCTCTGCCTCCTTCTCCTTCCCAGACCCCAAAAGCTACGACTGGAAAGGTGTCCATGAGGGACTGAGAAGGGGCGAGGAGAGAGAACCCAGAGACGCACAAGCCACCGCTGAAATGCGGGAACCTCCAGCGCCTAACATTAGAAACGCAGTCCACACTTGTTTACACACGATACACGTTTCCTAATGGGTGCGAGCTGGACATAAACTAATTCACATTTGGGAGAATAATCTAGTTGGGGTGAAAAATCAGATTTAAAGTTGCTTTACTCTAATTACAAAGAGCCCTGCATGCCAAGTTAAGGAGTTTTGTGTTTTTTTTCCTCTTTATTAATGGGTATCATATCTACTGTAAAATGTAATAGATTATACAAGATATTGATTTTACACGTTAAACTGATTTCTTAGACACATCCGATTTGATTATCACATTAAGCTTGTGAAACCAACAGAGGAATTATTATCGTCCAAATTATATAGGAGATGAAATTCATTCCAAAATTGTGGACTTGCTCTAGGTTACTCAGCCAGTAAGTGATCAAGCTGTAATTCAAACTTCAGTTTTACCCTTTTAATTTGAGGGGTTTTATAGGAATATAACTTTCACTTTCCATAACACTTCCTCCTCACATATAGAATCAGATTTCTCTGACTTCTTTTACACCCAAATAGTGCTGACAGCTAGAAAATTTCTCCAATTTGAACCTGATAAACCTCTCCACAGGGAGGATCAATCCAATGTTCCCCAATTTCTTTGAAACCAAAGACCAGTTTTATGGAAGACAATCTTTCTGCACACTGGGGGAAGTTGTGGAGTTGACTGGGGATGACTCACTTTATTTCCATTACCATTACATCAACTTTACCTTAGATCATCAGGTATTAGATCCTGGAGGATGGGGACCCCTGAATCAGACCATTGACATAATATGCCAATGAATAAATATTACATTTAATGAATCTCTTTATTCACACCTTAGCTGTGATTATCATTCAGGAAATCACTTGAGTTTTTGTCTCCAAATTCCTATTCCCTCAATCCTTTAACAGAACAAAACAGAAAAGGGTGCTTAATCCTTCTAAAGTATCCATATTTCATAAGGAAATGAAGGGGGACTGCTCCTATTATCAAGTTTTAGTTTCCTAACTAACTATTGAATGATAATGCCAGCTGTCCTTTAGGATCCAAGGGATAGTTATACTTCCCTGACTGAGGGTCATTTTCCAGCATAAGGGTGTGTTCATTTTAAAGGCTGCATATGCCACAGTATGTGCTCTGGCCACTGGATAAACTAATTGATACTCTACAAATGTGTGCTAGAATCTATTTTAAAAAGCCGACTTTTTTTAAAACCCAAGAATAAGAAGTACTTTTATAAATGCACTCCCCAAAATGGAAGGGCACAACTTGTCTAAAGCTTAGGGCTGAGCAAAACTGGCCATTTCCAATAGCTGGGAACTGAGCGGAGACAATCACCCACAGCTGAGAATTTTGGCAGACAGAGCAAGGCAGTGGCAGAGGTGTGGCCAGAGCTGGAGTCTAAAGACCCCTGCAGCGACCCTAGTGTGAGATTAGCATACTACTTCATCAGCTTAAGTGAAAGGCATAATTTATTAAACAGGAAGTAAGCTACACCACTGGGCAGACATAATCACTGCAAAGTTAATGTGCTTTTACAGGCAGTGGTTTCCCTGAGGACAGCACAGTTTTGAAGAACACTTCAGAGTACCAGCCTTCTCACTATAAGGAAAGGAAAGGTACAAAAAAAAACCCAGGCAAGATGGAAAAATTAACCTTTTAATACAGAATCCACTTAAGACTTCTATTTGAAGGGCACGTGAAGAGATGCAATGTCATCCTAAAACCACAGAGTATGTATTTATGCAAAATGTGTCTCCTGCAAAGAAAGATCTCTTTCATGTTTGGATTGTAAACAAGCTTTGAGAACGGATGAAGGTATTGACCTATATATATTCTGCATGATGAACTTGATACATGAAATTCAACAATCTGAGGAATGATGTGCAATGCTTTAGCTTCACCATCATGCCCTGTGTAAGGCCCTCCAGTCTTTCTCCAGTGCATACATTCTCAAATGTTATCAGAACACTTATCATTTTATAGTCTTTTTTTTTTAACTAAACTGTATTGCAGAATCATGTTCATACTGCTACACAGTCACAGATAGTCCATTAATGATTTCATAGTATATATTCAGTATTATGGTATATTAAGGACATAACATAATTAATCATTTTACATCATAGGACATTTAGATGTCTTCATAATTGTGAACAGTTACTTTTTATTTTTAAATATTTTTAATATTGAAGACACATTTAAGTATGCAATCTAAAAAAATGTATTTAGTTTATTTCAGTGCCTAGGAGAAAGGTTACTTCAGTAAATTTGAAAACATCTTAAAGTTCTCTGACATAAAATTCTTAAGTGCTCTCTAAGACTGTATTCAATACACGCGATCATGAGTAATATACAGCAGTGTCGTTACACCACTGACCTTCTTAATTTCAGACACTAGATGATAGATATGAAAGGAAAAATGCCAGCTCTACTTTTTTATTATTACCATTTGCATTGTCTTAACTTCTTTATAGTCTTAGTTCTTTAGCCTGAATTTTTTTTTTTTTAATGCTGAATTCAAAGAAATATTGAATAGGTCAGAAATATGTCCGATCTCATTGTAAAAGTCTGGGCTATGAGGAGTGTTTTATCACTTTAACATTCCGAAGTCTTCAGTGTTTGTGAGAGAACTCATTTCTCTAAATATCAGTACCCAATGCTCTTCTTGGAATTTAATTACCATTTCTAAAAAAAATAAAACAAATAACCCAGCTCCCTAGCCACCCCTTGTATCTTCACCATCCTCTCCCTTTCCTTACTGGTCAGACTTCAGATCTGTTCAGTCTCATTCATGCACTGGAGGGACCCAGATATTGACCGTGTGCAGTTGATAGCATATTTACATTTAATAGTCTCATCTTCCCAAACCTCTTCCTCATGTGAACAAAGCCCCTGACCACCTCGAGTGGACCTGCTGTAAGCTTATCCCAATCAGCCTTTCTTTCTTCCACGCTTCAGAGCCCCAGCCCATCCCTATGATCTTCAGATTATGAACGACTCTGATAATCATTTTTCCCTCCTTTTGCAGAATCTGCAGCGATGCTTCCATTTTCAGCATCATTTGATTCCACCCCAAGCACCTCTCAGACCCACTCTTCTTCCGCTTTCACTGTCCTGGTCCCATCCCCTGACCTGTGCCAGCTGTGTGGTCTATGCCATCCCTGCCACCGCCGCCTCTGCTGATGGCAACCTGAACCGCCTGTCTCTGCGAGGTGGCTTCCTCACCGTCTCCTTGTAAGTTCTCACTTCTAGTTCTCGTCCTCAGCATGTTCTCCCTTCCTTGTACATAACCCTGCTCCCATAATACTATTATCCACAGCTCAGTTACAGATCAACACACACTAGCCACAAAGGCTGATATAAGACCCCAACATACACTAACCTTTCAGAAGAGAAATAATGCAAATCTACATGGAGGCACAAAGTTAGGAGACAGCACAGGGCAAAGCTTGGCTGCAATTGTTCTTCTACGACCATTCTCATGTGACTCCAAGCTGAGAGGCTGTGATGAACATCTGAGTCCATGGATCACATCCTCGAAATGTGTTTGGATGAAACAAACACAGCTTACCTGCTCTACTGAGCAAACCTTTCCAAAACAACGTTTCTCCTGAGGTAGGTTTGGACCCTAGGTAGACATCTGAGTTATGAAATAAAAAATGTGTGTAATTTTGAGTCCCCAGAACTACAGGAAATAGGATAGAATACAGGTCAGGGAGGGGAGCCTGTAAACTAGCAGCTTGATGCTTTGATAACCAATGGGACCGAAAACCTATATGGGCAGCTACAGAGTTCAGCCAGAGTGGATCAGCATTCAGGCGACTTATCGAGTACACCACATACTGAGAGACTGTGACAAGATGATTTAGAGGCTTTGAAATTCAGGACAAAGCCCCACTGAGAAAGAGTAGAAGTTGAGTAGAAGGAGGGGACACAGACAGACAAGTGCAAAATGGTGCCAGGGCAATGGACATGCCTCTCAGACCATGCTTTGAGCTTTGACCTTTACACTCAGGTAAGTGACAAAAGAGAAAGTGTGTGGCAAAATAAGGAGCTGCATATTATTTATAGAAAGGAATATAAGGGTGTTTTCTCTAATACAATGCCGTTTCTCTGAGAGTCAGGAGGTGAAGTCATTTCAAACCATACGTGCAGGGCGTGGTGTGTGCAGTGCGTGGTGTGTTTGTGTGTGGTTTCTGGTGTGCACGGTGTGGTGTGTTTGTGTGTGGTTTCTGGTGTGCACGGTGTGGTGTGTGTCTGGGATGCATGCTTTACTGCGTCTGCAGCTGTGTATCTGGGGGTAGTTTCTGGGACATGCCTGCCTGTGTGCCATGTATAATGTCCAATGATGTGAACAAAGCTTGAAAAATGTTTTCTTCTCAGTGGGGACCAACGTGAAAAATGGAAAAATGTGGGGTCAGTGCATCTGAAACCTTCCTTTCCATAGCGGAGATGACTTCCTCTTTGAAATATCTTACTCTCTCTTCTAGAAAATGCTCTTCAGAGTAAAGAGGACAATTTTCTAGACAGGTTTCTGAAAGTTAAGAATTTTTTTTTTTCTCAAAGAAATCTATAATAAGTTTCAAAAAATGTCTGGAAGCTTTTGGTATGTGCGTGTGTGTGTGTGTGATTTGGAGATGACCCCTCCACCCCGCCAAAGCAAGGCAGAATCTGAGACCAGCTGTCTGAATGCCGTAACTGCAAAACAGCCACAAAGTCATTAGGGACAAATCAGTATTGAAACTGGTAGCTTTCCCTCATTTGTAAAGCAATGGTATTTCACAGCTAATGGATCTGACGGTTGTATTACAGCTGGGAATGCAACATGGCAACAGGCAACCAGAGAACATCACAGATTCATTTCTCTCTACTGTTTCTTTCTTGAAGAATACCATCCATGTTCCTATGTGTCCGTATAGCCTGTAACTCTCTGCTGTAGTGTTAAAAGAAATCCTAAAAATAAGGCGGGGGAAAAAAAGCATAACAGCAAATGATTATTCACTTGATGCCAGTCTTCACATATATTTTGTTTCACCTGCATTTGTTTCTATAATGACTAGTACTTTCTTTTATAGTATAATCTATGCCAGGGAATACTGTGCACTCATGGACTAATTCAAAGCCTTTCCAATTATCTGTGGGGTTTCTGTAAAGGTTCATTTTTTAGTGTCAGTTCAATATTCTGGTTAAGCGTAAGGCCTATAATTTTAATTAATGGACCAAAGTACTAATTATTCAGTTTCTTGAGACATACCAATTGCATTATTTATATAGCATGTTATGTTGTTTTACCAAGTGGGACAGGATTCCCTTAGAATAACCTGTGTTTATTGTTCCAAAGTTGTTTAGAAATGCTCTCAAATGGCTTGGAAATACAGAAAGGAAGTAAACCCAGGGTATGTGATGATAATGTGAAAATATGGGCAGATATAAGTGTTAGTGAAAATAATCACTTTAATATTGTATATAATTTTTCTGTGTACATTTTAAATAAAGGCATATGTCCATGCCTGTGTATGCCTGTTGATAGCTAAAAATATATATATATATATAGTATATAATATCTAAATCCAAATTTTCAGATGAGAAAAAATGAAAATAGTGACTAAATTTTCTGGTATCAAATTTCTACACGACAATGCAAAATCACGTGTTCACACACAGACACATTATGGATCACACGCTCATATGGACAACTGAACTCTCAGTCACTGAGAAATCTCACACCAGTGCTCCTGCTTGAGAAGAGCTCTCTTGGGATAGTGTCCATCATCGATGTAACAGGGTTTCTAAGTTTACCATTTGGTAAAGTTTACACTGTTGCTCTAGAAGTTACAACATATATGATAGTTCAATCAAGGAGCACAGTTGGTAAAGAATCTGCCTGCCAATGCAGGAAACGCAAGAGACGTGGGTTCGATCCCCAGGTTAGGAAGAGCCCCTGGAGAAGAAAATGGCAACTTACTCCAGTATTTTTGCCTGGAGAATTTCGTGGACAGAAGAGCCTGGTGTGTTCCAGTGCATGGGGTTGCAAAGCCTTGGACATGACTGAGCACACACGCATGCACATCTGAGAGTTCAGCCTGCTGCAGAAACTTAACTCAAGGTGATGTAATTAAAGAGGGAAAGGTGAAATTTCCAATGGTTCTGTATGCACCAGAGTCATCTTTCCAGCCTGACAAGCTATGGTTTTTGTGGGAGAATAAAACCAAATGGATCCTTTCGCTGAGAAATTCAGCTTCTCTTGGATAGATAAAACGTTCATACATGAACACCATGTAAAAAAAATATACTAGAGTGCATGTTCAAGTCACAAATATTTTGACAGTTTCTAATGGCAGCAGTAATGAGACTCCACAGGAGAGTTTCTGAAGTGGGTCCTGAACGGTGGTAGGAAAGGGTCGGTACATCCCGCCTTTCCCCACCCCACCCCTGTCACCAGGTTAGAATGGTCAATACCATCTGCATCCAGGCGTGTACAGAGATGAGAACTGGACCATAAAGAAGGCTGAAACCCAAACAACTGATGCTTTCAAAATGTGGTGCTGGAGAAGAGTCTTGAATGTCCCTTAGACAAGAAGGATATCAAGTCTGTCCATCCTAAAGGAAATCAACCTTGAGTATTCATTGAATGAAAGGCTGAAGCTGAAGCTCTAACACTCTGGCCACTTGATGAGAAGAGCTGACTCACTGGAAAAGACCCTGATGCTGTGAAAAGTTGAGGGCAGGAGGAGAAGGGTATGACAGAGGATGAGATGGTTGGATGGAATCACTGACTCAATGAACATGGATTTGAGAAAGCTCCAGGAGATAGTGGAAGACACAGAAGCCTGGTGTGCTGCAGTCCATGGAGTCCCGAAGTCCGGCATTACTTAGCAACTGAATAACAAGACCAATTTTTCTAAGAAATGAGAACAGATTATAACCCCCAATGTTCTACTCACTGCAGTCCATTTCATTAACAAGTGCTGTGAGACGCCATGTCAAAACGCCTTAGAGAAAACTGCAGGTGCACACACACACGGCAGTCAGTCACTTTTCCCGTTCGTGCATCTGGATCACATACCTATCTTCCAATGCTTTACCTTCATGAAAGGATCAATGTCTGACATAAGAACAAAAGCTGCATGATAAATGAACCAATAAATTAGAAAATTAGGTTTCTAGAAATCAGTTAACAAACATCCAGTATTTACCCAGAATTCTGCCAGATATTCTGAAATATATGATCTTGGTTTTCAGACGTAAAAGCATTTTGTCATACAACATTAATGTTAACATAAATATGACTTTTTAAATAGCTAATGAAGCCAATGCACAGCCATAATTCGACTGAGCTGTACACAATAACTGAATTAATGCAATTAATTGGTTCTAAGTTCAAAACATATTTTACCCAGAGTAATCAATTCAACCTTTTTCATTCTTCTCGAGAATCCTTTCAACACTGAGTTCTGCATTATATACTTTAATAGTCTTTGCATCAACTTTAAAAAAAAACACAGAAATATCATAATGGCAAAGATGTACTAGAATATGCAAAATAATATGACCTTCTCTTAACTCATAAACACAGAATGAGAAATCTCATGATTATCCTTTGCTCGTATTTTCTCTCCTTTGAAAATCCAAGCATTGTTGAAATTTGGAAATATCACAGTGAGAAATATATTAATCCTTGAGTAGAATAAAGTGGTTTTTAAAAGGCAAACACTCATTGCTGTTAACCTTTTTAATAACCACTTGAAACCTCAAGCAATCGAGATATTCCCGCTAAACCACAGAGGGTGCTGAGATGCCAGGAGCGCGGAACCACAGATGCAGGAACTGTAATCTCTGGCATGATCTTTCAGGACAATTATTATTTCTTCACCTTTGACTCTGCTTTTGTTGTGATCTACTAGATAGCTCCAGGAATGTTTTAGAGTAAATAAATGCTGTTCAAGTGTTTTCTTTTGTAAAAATTATACAGTCTGGGGTAATCAGACCTTCATTAAGTCTCTACTTTACAAAGACTATTTCCTCATATGTGTGTGTGTGAAAGAGAGAGATTACCACCACAATAGCCTTTTTGTTTTTAATTGAGTCAAAAGTGATACAGACAGTGATTTTTCCAATTAATGTGTCATAGAGACTGCTCCCACTGCTTATTTTTACTGTTGCACATGAAATCTTAGGAAAGGGGCGAATCTTTCTAAGAAAAAAACATAAAATCTGGAATATGAATCCTGGGTACTGAATGGAAGTCTAACACACATCAAGTGAATCCTCACTTTTCAACAGACAGAAGCTTTGCTTAAATGAATTCAAAAGAAAGATCACAGTAAATAATACTGACTTGCTAATAAGTCTAAAGATATATTTTTATGACAAAAAAAAAAAAAGCAACCCTACATGGGTGAATTGCTTTAAAAATGCAGATGCCTATGGAATCCAGCAGCAGGCATGATGGTGAACAGGAGCTTTCAGATGGACCAAGCTTATCACAAGGAAGGAGGAACAAAGAACTTAGAAGCAGGAGGGAAAGAGAGAGTGGCGGGGTTTGTTGTGTTTACTGAGAGCTCAGAGTCTGGGCTCAGGAATCTTCCCTGGATGCTGACTTGAGGGAGGGACGGAGTTGTGACTTTCCCGCTGAAGTCACCCTCAGCACACTCATACTTTCCTGCTTGTCCTCTTCATGCACACTCCCCCCACCCCAAGCTTCCTTTTACACAGCAAAGTAGCTGATGCATTTCAGCCATTCACTAAATAGTTGTTTAATGCATCTTTTTTACTAAGTCCAACCATTATAGAGGAATAAACATATGTTCTACTCCTCAGGTGTGCTGAGAGGGAAACGGTTGAGACTCGTGCAGTTCCTCCTTGAGGGTTTAACAGACTGGTTCATCTGTATCAGCCATTCAGTAAACATCTGGGTACCTAATTAGAACTCAGAACTAATTCCTTTCTCATCATATAAAATGGTGGGCTGGTTTTTCCCACACAAATTTGCAGCTGAGTTGTGCCTGCCTGTAAACAAGTACCACTTACAAACTTATCCAATTTTGTCAGTAGCAATATCATATAATATCTGTAGCCTGCTAGGCTAATCTGTCCATGGAATTCTGCAGGCAAGAATACTGGCGTGGATTGCCCAACCCAGAGATCAAACTTGTGTCTCTAGCACTGCAGGCAGATTCTTTACCATCTGAGTCACCTAGGAAGTCTATAATATCTGTACCTATTCATAACTAACTATTGTTACTAACTCTATACAATTTGAATGTCAAAGACAATTATTGCAAGTACTGGAATTATGCATTCATGGGCTTCCCTTGTGACTTGGCTGGAAAAGAATCCGCCTACAGTACAGGAGACCTGGGTCCAATCCCTGGGTTGGGAAGATCCCCTGGAGAAAGGAAAGGCTACCCACTCCAGTATTCTGGTCTGGAGAATTCCATGGACTCTATAGTCCATGGGGTCTCAAAATGTCAGGCATGAGCGACTTTCACTTTCACTTTAAAAGAAAATGACATTTGATAACTGTTCAGGACTTTTTTAAATAAAAATTCCACTTTCTTATTTCCACAAACAGAATCCAAGATCTTGGCTATGAGACTGTTAGCCCACCTCTTACTATCTACCTACAAGCTCTCTTGCACACATTGGTTCTATCTGTATCTCTAGTCTGTGTGTGTGTGTGTGTACATAATACACAAAAATTTGTATTAAGGATAACAGATCATATACAAGTAATGAAATAAATCTTGCATTCAGGAACTACTTAGAAAATGCAGATAAGTACTCACTAATTATGAAAACTATTGAAAAAGAGTTTTTAGGTTTAATAGTGAGAGTTTTAAAAAAAGCTTGATTGAGCTACTTATCCTTGAATTAGTAATCAAAAATGGCACACCTTTTAAGTTCAAGACTTTCACAAACTCTGCTTTACACATCACTCATTTTCAACTCAAGGTTTAATAGGATTGTTATGAAAACCCAGATAAAGTGTTTCTACACTAGTTGTGCCTATCACTCAATAGTTAGCATATTCTGCAGTTGCTGTTCAGTTGCCCAATCATATTAGACTCTTTGTGACCCCATGGACTGCAGCCTCCCTGCATGTCAAGCTTCCCTGTCCCTCACCATCTCCTGGAGGTTACCCAAGTTCATGTTTTTGAATTGGTGATGCTGTCCAGCCATCTCATCCTCTGATGCCCTCTTCTCCTTCTGCCCTCAATCTTTCACAGCATCAAGGGCTTTTCCAATGAGTCATCTGTGTGCATCAAATGACCTAAATACTGGAGCTTCAGTTTCAGCATCAGTCCTTGCAGTAAATATTTAGGGTTTGATCTCCCTTAAGATGAGCTGATTTGATGTCCGTGCTGTAAGGGATTTTCAGGAGTCTTCTTCAGCATCAAAGGCATAAATTCCCTGGTGCTGTGCCTTCTTTATGGCCCAGCTCTCAAAACCATACGTGACCACTGGGAAGAGTATAGCCTTGATCAGACAGACCTTTGTCAGCAGAATAATGTCTCTGCTTTTCAACACGGTGTCTGGGTCTGTCATAACTTTCCTGCTAAGAAGCAACTGTCTTCTGATTTCATGGCTACAGTCACTATCTGCTGTGGTTTTGGAGCCCAAGAAGAGGAAATCTGTCACTACTTCCACCTTTTCCCCTTCTATTTGCCATGTAGTATTGGGGCCGGATACAATGATCTTAGTGTTTTCAATATTTAGTTTTAAGCCGGCTCTCCTCCTTCACTTTCATCAAGAACCTCTTTAGTTTCTCTCTGCTTTCTGCTGTTAGAGTGGTATCATCCGCATATCTGAGGTTGTTAAATGTGTTTCCCACCTATCTTGATTCCAGCTTGTAACTCATCCAGCCCAGCATGTCTCATGATGTGCTCAGTGTATAGGTTAAACAAACAGGGTGACAGCAGACAGCCCTGTTGTACACCTGTCTCAATCTTGAACCAGTCAGTTGCTCCATACAGGGTTCTAACTTGCTTCTTGACCTGCATACGGGTTTCTCAGGAGACAGGTAAGACAGTATGGTATTCCCATCTCTCTAAGAGCTTTTCACAGTTTGTCATTTGCTGACATAATGAATGTAAAACCTTGATGGCATCCTCCTTTAGGGATCTGAATAGTTCTGCTGGAATTTCATTGTACCCATTAGCTTTATCAACAGCAGTGTTTCTTAATGCCCACTTGGTTTCACACTCAAGAATGTCTGGCTATGTGTGACTAACCATACCATCTTAGCAATCTGGTTCATTAAAATCCTTTTTTATACAGTTCTTCTGTGTATTCTTTCCATCTCTTCTGGATCTCTTCAGAATCTACTAGGTCTCTACCGTTTTTATCCTTTATTGTGCCCACCTTTGGGTGGAAAGCTCCCTTGATGTTTCCAATTTTCCTGAAGAGATCTCTAGTCTTTCCCCTTTTGTTGTTTTCTTTTGTTATTAAACACTGTTCATTGAAGAAGGCCTTCTTGTCGCTTCTACCTATTCTTTGAAACTCTGAATTTATTTGGATGTTCCTGTCCCTCTCCCCCTTGCTTTCTGCTTCTCTTCAGTCTTCCACTATTCATAACGCCGCCTCAGAACCACTTTGCCTTCTTGCTTTTCTTTTCCTTTGGGATTGTTTTGTTTGCCACCTCTAGTACAATATTATGGACCTCTGTCCATAGCTCTTCACAGATCTAGTCCCTGGAATCTATTCATTACCTCTACTGTGAATTCACACGAGATTTGATTTAGTCATACCTGGCTAGCCTAGTGTTTTTCCTGGTTTTCTTTAGTTTAATCCTGAAATTAGCTATACGAAGCTGATGATCTGAGCCACAGTTAGCTCCAGGTCTTGTTTTTGCTAACTGTATACAGCTTCTCCATCTTAGGCTACAAAGAATGTCATGGATTTGATTTCAGTATTGACTGTTTGTTGATGTCCATGAGTAAAATCATCTCTTGTGTTGTTGAAAAAGAGTATTGGCTATGATTAGTGCATTCTCTTGGCAGAATTCAGTTAGCCTTTACCTTGCTTCACTTTGTTTTCCAGGGCCAAACTTGCTGTTATTCCAGGTATATCTTGACTTTCTACTTTTGCTTTCCAATCTCTGATGATGAATATAACATCTTTTTAGGTGTTAATTCTAGGTGGTCTTCTAGGTCTTCATAGAACTGATCAACTTCAGCTTCTTCAGCCCCTTCATGGATCACTGCCGCCTTGTCAAGAATGGGCTTGCATAATTCCATGAAGATATGAGCCATGCTGTGCAGGGCCACTTAAGATGGGCGGGTCATAGCAGAGTTATGACAGAATGTGGTCCACTGGAGGAGGGAATGGCTAACCACCGCAGCACACCTGCCATGAGAACCTCATCAGCTGTATAAAAAGGCCCAAAAGGCGTGACACCAAAAGATGAGTCCCCAGGTCTGAAGGTGTCCCATGTGCTCCTGGGAAGAGTGGAGGGGACTTACCAACAGCCCCAGAATGAATGAAATGGCTGGGCCAAAGCAGATATGACACTCAGTTGTTGATGTGTCTGCTGACAAACATAAAATCTGATGCTGCCAAGAACAGTATTGTCTAGGAACCTGGAATGTTAGGTCTGTGAATTAAGGTAAATCAGACGTGGTCAAGCAGGAGATGGTAAGAAGAAACATCAACATCCTAGTACAGCAAACTAAATGGGAATGGGTGAATTTAATTCAGATGACCATTATATCTACTACTGTGGGCAAGAATCCCATAGAAGAAACAGAATATCCTTCTTAATCAACAAAAGAGTCCAAAATATAGTACTTGGGTGCAACCTCAAAAATGACAGAATAATCTTGGTTCTTTTCCAAAGCAAGCCATTCAACATCACAGTAATCCAAGTTAGCATATAATAATAGTTAATTTTAAACTATTTGAAAAGCTAAACTTTACTCATAAATTACAATGACGTTTACAGAGACAAAGTTATCAGGGCTCTGCTCTAAATGACGGTGGATACTGAAAAGTGCATAGTTAGAGGAAGGTTTTTAATTTTAGCCTTTGCAATTAAAGTAAAAGCCACAAAGATGACAACTATGCTATACTTTCTAAATAGTAAATGTGGAGGCCTTGCTTGCCATGCACTTTGCATTCAGGAGTGTCCATTATCTGAGCAAGTAACCCTCTTCTGGTTTCATCAGTGGTCCCCACCTACAGAAGGGGAGTAGAGTAAAATGGAAGATTTTAAAAGTTGCTAACATTTCACATCATACTCCAGATCAGTTAACTCAGAATCTCTCAGGAAAGGACCTGGACATTTATTTTTTGTAAACTTCTCCACTTTTTTTTTTTCTTCAAATACCAATGACAGATATTTCCATATTTGGCTTTGCTGGAGGGGTAGTAGGGACCAGATTTATCCTTCCACTAGAAACGGCCAAAAAGAGAAGAAAAGTTCAGAGCAAAGTAAACAGAAACTAAAAGAGAAAAAAAGGGGGAAGGGAAAGGAAGAAGAAAAAGAAAGAATCAAGAGTATGTGGGTGTTGAGTGACAGCTCATACTGGGCACTGACTATCTCAGGACAAAATCAATCCACTGTCCGCTCTGTTCAAGCCTCTGCAACAGCAGGGAAGAGTCTGGCAGCCCCCTTGATTAGAGGAGGGCAGCGGTGAGACTAGGTGAGGCCAAGGCTGCTTGCATCCCAGGGCAAACACCAGGGAAGAGACAGCTGCTCAGAGGAATACACTTAGGAGCCTGGCAGTCTCTTAGTGGAAAGTTAAGTATAACAATGTGGAAATCAGAAAGAAAAAAAAAAAGATCACAAACCAATGCTTGGTTCTGAGAGTCCAGTACAAACAGGCCATATTTGAAGTTTGGGAAATAAGTTAATCCACAAACACACAATGTAGAGGGCAAAGAAGAGAAGAAACTGGCCAGAGCCTTAAGATGTGTCTGCTTTTGAAGATCAGGCAGAAGGATAGGACACAACAAAGGATACAAGGAAAGTCTGTGCTAAGACCTTCACAAGGGGGAAGACCTTAAGTAGCAGAAGGTATCCAGAATGTTCCTATAGAAGCAGAAAATCCAGCTGCAGCTCCTGCTACATGGACAACTGGCCCTGACACACGACAGGACTCTCATACATTACATAATCAAGAAAGGACATATTGCTTTTCTTTAAAAGTGATAGAAAAGTTCACTGCAAATTCCCATTTCACAGTTGTTTGTTCCTTAAACCTTTTTTTTCCCTCTGCTTTGTTTCCTTAAGTTTTTGTCTCCTTCCTTTGACAGAATGATTTTAAAAGAGAATAAAAATAGACAGCAAGTTAAAAGGAAGGTTAATGAAAATGGAAAAACTCTGCTGACGTATTTCATTGTGCAAATTACAGAACCAGTTCACAATCAGTTAGACTGTTTGCTGCGGCCAGGTTGCTGCCTGCTGGTTCCTAGACATGAACCCTTCTCTGAGCTGCCTGCCTTCATCACTGTGTTACTTTTTGCAGCTCTAACTTTGCTTCCTGTGGAGTGCTCATCACTGTCATTCACCTGCACAGACAATATGAAATAAGAGAGGAGAAAAAAAAAAGATGCAGTAGCTGTTTACAGAATGCATTTTTTGGTTTAGACACAGATAATAAATGAAGCAAATTTCTAACAAGAAATCTAGGGTTGAAAACTTTTGTTAAACTTTAATTTTTAAAAGGCAGAGATTATATATAAATGGTATGTAAAAACTTTATGAATTTTTATCTAACTAAAAAAATATTACATTTTGATTCCACTTGTTTGACTCAGTACGAATAGAATGCTAGATTTCTATTAAAAAATAGATATGTAACAAGCAACCAAGGTTTACTGTATAGGACAGGGAACTATAGTTAATATCTTAAAATAACCTGTAATGGAAAATAACCTCAAAAATAATATGTGTGCGTATATATATATATACCTGAATCACCTCACTGTGTATCTGAAACATTATGTCATACTTCGAAAACGAAGATCATGGCATCTGGTCCCATCACTTCATGGGAAATAGATGGGGAAACAGTGGAAACAGTGTCAGACTTTATTTTGTGGGGCTCCAAAATCACTGCAAATAGTGACTGCAGCCATGAAATTAAAAGACGCTTACTCCTTGAAAGGAAAGTTATGACCAATCTAGACAGCATATTCAAAAGCAGAGACATTACTTTGCCAACAAAGGCCCATCTAGTCAAGGCTATGGTTTTTCCAGTGGTCATGTATGGATGTGAGAGTTGGACTGTGAAGAAAGTTGAGCCCTGAAGAATTGATGCTTTTGAACTGTGGTGTTGGAGAAGACTCTTGAGAGTCCCTTGGACTGCAAGGAGATCCAACCAGTCCATTCTAAAGGAGATCAGCTCTGGGTGTTCTTTGGAAGAAATGATCCTGCAGCTGAAACTTCAGTACTTTGGCCACCTCATGCGAAGAGTTGGCTCATTGGAAAATACTCTGATGCTGGGAGGGATTGGGGGCAGGAGGAAAAGGGAACGACAGAGAATGAGATGGCTAGATGGCATCACCGACTCAATGGACATGAGTTTGAGTGAACTCCGGGAGTTGGTGATGGACAGGGAGGCCTGGTTTGCTGCAATTTATAGGGTCGCAAAGAGTTGGACATGACTGAGCAACTGAACTGAACTGAATTGATATATACACAAAGAAAAAAAAGCCAAAGATGAAATTTAATTTGTCTTAATAAAATGTCTTCCATAAGTGTAAGATTAATTTGAAATTAAAACATTTTGTTAAAAGCTTATTTTTCATTTGGAATTTGTATATTTAAAATTGTTTTTTCCCCTCTGCATAACCATCATATTTTTTTCTCTGTGATCTAGATGCTGAATAACACTACTGCTGTAATATCCACTGGTAAAATTTATCCCCCTAGGAGAGACTAACAGTTAACTAAGCAGAGGTGACTGAGCACCCACCACTTACCAGGCTCTGTACAGCCCATGCGTCTGTTTTATTTGAGGTATGAAATAGTAACTCTGCAACTGCATGCATGAAGAAATAAATATTCACCAAAAGTCTTACTCGAGGTCACATTTCAAGATAGCAACTAACCAGCTTTTGATCCAAATTCTATGCATTTTCTGTTAAGTTGAACTCACAACAAAAATTCCTTGTCTCAAGAAATAGCAATTCCATTCCTATCTGTGAAATATCACTTCCTCATATCTCAAAAATATCAAACGTGAGATCAAAGACATCTCTCAGCACTACTAATCTCTTGAAACATTATTCTTTTTATTCCTTTACATTTTTGTTGCCATAAAATTGACATGTAACATTATTAGTTTCATATATAAAACATAATGATTCAATAGTTGTATATTTTGTGAAATGATTACCCCAATGTCTACTTAACATCCATCATCATATATAAACACGTTTTTTTCCATGATGAGAACTTTTAAGACCTATTCTTTTACAACTTTCAAATATATCAATACAATTTGGTATTAATAATTACAGTCACAAGGCTGTACTATTTTCTACTGTTTAAATAGTTTAAATATTTTTAACTTTCATGAATTTCTGTGGTCATATATAAGGTAATAAATGACACATTTATCAAATGTAAAGTGTTGTTCTTGCTTTTCATACAAAGTAAAGCCACTTTGGTTAGAAATATCAATAGCATATATAAAATGATAAAATTGCCCTTCCCCTTTGAATCTATATGCTCATCCTACTTAAAAGCATTTTATAAGCTATACTTAGGCCTGATCTTTGTTGCTACTCTTTCAGAAAGAGTTGCCTAGGGATTTTAAGTTAGAAATCCGACAATCTATTTCATTTTCAAGAGACTTAAAAATACCACAATGGCTTAGAAGTCCAAGCAATTTTTTTTGACAGAAAAAGTATAACTAAAGCTCATGAGATATCCTTATTGCTTTTACTTTGTGTACATTTTAGACTGTTTAGTTTTCATTTGCTTTTATTGTAATGGAGTCTAAAATTCAGCAGAGTTTTTGTCTGATATTTATGTTTATAGTTATTATTCTTCTTGGGCTTCAGCTATCAGTTTTTCTTTGTAAGTAAAGACTAGTGATCAAGGCCCTGGAGAATTATAGTATAATATATAAAAGTCATTCAGCAGGTAAATCCAGGTATATGTCAAGTCTATATTGAATAGGTTGTTTCCATTAAACCATTCACGGTAAGGAACAAATTGTAGAGATTCTGAAATGAAATGTTTTATGCCTTAGATGTTGAAAGATGCACAGAGCACAGAAACTCAAATTGGTAAATGTTTGAAAGAGAATACTTATTTTATTTATGTATTGGCTTCCCTGGTAGCTCAGCAGTAAACAACCCACCTGCCAATACAGGAGATGCAAATTCGATCACTGGGTTGGGAAGGTCCCCTAGAGAAGGAAATGGCAATCCATTCCAGTATTCTTGCCTGCAAAATCCCATCAAGAGAGAAGCCTGGAGGGCTACAGTTCATGGGGTTGCCAAGAGTCAGACATGACTTAGCAACTAAATAACAACAACTGTATATATAGAAAACTTTTAGGCAATTTCTCCTTGGAAAGAAAAGTGAAGTCATTCAGTTGTGTCGAACTCTTTGCAACCCTGTGGCTTGTAGCCTGCCAGGCTGCTCTGTCCATGGGATTCTCCAGGCAAGAATACTGGAGTGGGTTGCCATTTCCTTCTCCAGGGAATTTTCCCCCCACCCAGGGATCGAACCAGGGTTTCCCACATTGCAGGCAGACACTTTTCCATCTTAGCCACCAGGGAAGCCCCTGGAATTTGACTCAATTTAGGAGTTCATGAAATAATCTTGTTATAATCAATTTACAATATGTATAAGTCTCAAATCATTATGTAAGAGTACACCTGAACCTCACATAATGTTATATGTGAATTACATGTCAACTAAGTTGTGGGTGGGGAGAAAAGACTTTACAACAAAGAGTATCCAAACAAATATTCAGTAAAGCAGAAGTTTTATGTTGCATTCATCTGATCCATCATCCCTCCTTAAACATTTGATCCAGGAGGATCCTGGTGCCAGCTTTACAGACTACATATTTTACAAAAGCATGTGTGGATCTGTCACTTCAAGGGCCACCATGACATGAATTTTAAGTAGTTTCTGTAATAATCTTGAATTTTGAAGGCCACTAGAGTTCATAACTCTTGAGAGTCTCTTCAACAGCAAGATCCAACCAGTCAATCCTAAAGTAAAACAACTCTTGAATACTCATCAGAAGGGCTGATGCTGAAGCTGAAGCTCCAATACTTTGGCCACTTGATGTAAAGAGTTGACTCACTAGAAAAGACCCTGATGCTGGCAAAGATTGAGGGCAGGAGGAGAAGGGGACGACAGAGGATGAAATTGTTGGATGGCATCACCAACTCAATGGACATGAGTTTGAGCAAACTATGGGAGATAGTGAAGGAGAGGGAAGCCTGGTGAACTGCAGTCCATGGGGTCGCAGAGTCAGACATGACTTGACGACCGAACAACCACAGAGTTCATAAATCTTTATGTTTTGTTTTACAACTTCCCATGTCTTAATATGTGTCACGATTCTGCCCCCTCACTAAATTTCCTGCAGACTTCAGATAGCCCAAGTGAGTGTGACCCATCTTCTTCAGTACCTTTCTGCAAGCAGTTTCTTTATGCCTAGTTATCATACTTCTTACATGTCTGTGTTTTGAAGCTCTATTCATCTTCCCAGACCCAGCTCCTATCTTACCTTCCTGAATCCCACCAGTTATCAGGAACTGCAGCTTTTCTCCGAAAGCTTCGATGCGTACCCGATGGCTCGGACTGGATTCACTTACCATTTGTTTATCTTTGAAGGAGACAAGCTCCATAATAGGCACAAGACACACAGACACAAATGGCTGCCTCCTTGTGTTCAACCTGCCATAGCTCTTGCCACACCACACCATGCTGAACACACGCTCATTCCTTTTGTATAATTTACCTTTCTTATTCTCCAGATGTAACTACGGAATGACAACCAAATGAAAATCAACATCCTTCCCAACCCACTCTGTCAGGATACCAAAGCCCACTCTCCAAATGCCTTGCCTGAGAAGAAGATACCAGAAAGCCTTCCTAAAAAGCAGAGACATTACTTGACACCAAAGTTCCCTCTAGTCAAACCTATGTTTTTGTTTTTGTTTTCCAGTAGTCATGTATGGATGTCAGAGTTGGACCATAAAGAAGGCTGAGTGCCAAAGAATTGGTGCTTTCAAATTGTGGTGTTGGAGAAGACTCTTGAGAGTTGCTTGAAAAGCAAGGAGATCACACCAGTCAATCCCAAAGGAAATCAACCCTGACTGTTGGAAATCCAACCCTTCATTGGAAGGACTGATGCTGAAGCTGAAGCTCCAACACTTTGGCCCCCTAATGAGAAGAGACAACTCTTTGGAAAACATGCTGATGCTGGGAAAGATTGAGGGCAGGAGGCAAAGGGAACAACAGAGAGCAAGACGGTTGGATGGCGTCACCGACTCAATGGACATGAGTTTGAACAAGCTTAGGGAGATGGTGAAGGACAGGGAGGCCTGGTGCGCTGCAGTCCATGGGGTTGCAAAGAGTCGGACACGACTGAGCATGTGAACAACAACAACTACTTCTTCAAGAGGGTCAACAAGACCACTATCATAGTTCCAAGGAAGCCCTGTGGTCACCTGCCCGCAGGGAGAGGCAGGGAGCTAAGGGTCAAGGCAGCAGGCTGGGTGCAGCCTCAGTGCCACTTGCCTTCTGCAGCCATCTGTACCTCACTTCCAGGGAGGAAGCAGTCTTTGAAATCAATAATAGAAAATGCTAAAACAAAAGGACAATTTTTTTTTTTTTTCTAGAAGGCTTCAACCTGTATTAGTTGCAAGGTACTTAACACTTTCCACAGTGATTGTCATCTTCCAGAGACCTGAAAAAACATGCCCAGTTCCAGTAAGGAGGGCCTTGCTATGTCTCTCATGGGTTTTGCATTCTGTATTTCAAACGTGTTTTATCGTTTACCTCTCATTGGAGAATGGGCAGAACTAGGGACAGGAAGTGAACCCACATCTTACAGCTGTCAGACAGAAGCAGACCTGTGGTCGTGACTGTGGCTTTCCGTCACCAGTAATGTCCGGCTGGAATCAGTGAAGCCAAATGCTGGCTGTTCCGAGCCCTCCAGCTGGGTCACATCAGTGTCCCTTGTTTTCCAAAGGCTTCAGAATGACCTTTCTGCATATTACCCAGCCCCAGTCACGAGGCAGATCTTCTCTGGAGCAGATCTTTCATTTGACTCACAGTATCTTTCCTCCAAGCTAAGAATTATTACTCAATCCTGGTAATGCAATATGTTTGTTTTCTTAAAAATGCATAATTTATAGCTTAAAATTTTAACACCCACATAGTAATTCTCTTTGGAAGTCTTCATGGCCACAGTATTGGAATTTATGGCCCTTCATTGCATGCATAGCACATCCCAAATGAAGATGACAAACAATTTACGCAAACCCACAAACAGTGATTGATACTTGAGTATCTTTTTTATCTTATCAGTTTGGCTCAATCAAAACTATATTCAGTTTCACTAAAATATTTGTCTCATCCTGCCCTCAAATTGTCCTGAAAATGTCAGGGTGCTGGGTAAGAGTGCAAAGGCATAAGCAGATAGAAGCAATCGAGAGGGTCATGAGGAAACAGGTGCGGAGCCCCCGGAACACTACTGGCCACCATCGGGGTAGCTCAGGACCGAGGAGCAAGGGTTATCCCCCAAGCCTCCCAGAGGTCAGACTGCATTTCTCCTGCATATCAGGACTAGGATGACAGCTCTGCTCTCAAACTAACTCCCCACCATGCTGCTGGTGGCCATTATGGATTCTCTGCAGGCACCAGGGGATGGAGACCAAACAGCTAACAGATCGCTTACAATCGTTGCCACTGGACTCAGGAAATCAGCTCTTCTCTTGTTTCCTGCTCTCCTCTCCCCCAGCTACACCCTCTTGCCATGGTAACTACACACCAGGCATCCAGTGACACACAACACCACCCAGCTACAGAGACATACAGTGTTGCTCACTCTTTCTGCTACTCTGAATCCCCGGGAGAATGTTAACTGCTGTGCATATGAAAGAGCATTCAGTTCTATTTCAGTGTGCAGTATTATCCTGAAATATGTATCTGACGGTATGCAATGCATTTCCAAGTCCAAAATTAAGTTGTGTGTAGAAAGGTGACGATTTTGAGAAAACTTATTTATATGATCCAATGAATATTTTCCTCAACCATCTACTCTTCCATACAAAATACCTTTGACAAAACAATGGAATGGACTTCGAAAAAGTGCTTTACTGTTACATTTTCTCTGTAAGAAAGTAAGAAAAAAAAAAAACTATTAAGATTACTGCCTGTGGTTTCAAGGTGAACACAGTATGCAGGAAGCTAGCAACATCAATACATTTCTTATCCACACACAGAGACCATTTTCAATGTCAAGAGTGTTTCATAAAAATACTTCATTTTTTTCCTAGCTAGCACTGTTTAGAAGATTTGAAGACAATAGGTGAAATCCACTAACACATGACTGGAAAGCCTTCCAGAAAATCCTGTGGCAAGCAGGATGCCATCTCACCCACAGTCCTGAACACACAAGAAGTCACACCCTTATTTGTGACCCTGGCTGAATTTCTAACTAAGACAAGCTATGAGCTCAGCCTTTGTCTGAAAGAAGTGTCTCAGGTTTTGCTGAATGCATGGTTCCAGGAGACACAGGAAGTAAGATTTCAGAGTGGAGTCACCAGCACCTGCCCCATGGATGAACTTCCTGGGTTGAATTTCTATCTCCTGATCCTGATGCTGGGAGGGATTGGGGGCAGGAGGAGAAGGGGATGACAGAGGATGAGATGGCTGGATGGCATCACCAACTCGATGGACATGAGTTTGAGTGAACTCTGGGAGTTGGTGATGGACAGGGAGGCCTGGCATGCTGCGATTCACGGAGTCTCAGAGTTGCACACGACTGAGAGATTGAACTGAACTGAACTGAAAACGCTTGTTGCCTACACTTGAATAACTTAATTAAATTCTCTGAGCCTGAGTTTCCTTATCTAGGAAATTAGAATAGCAATACCCTGTGCTGGTTGTTGTTCAGTTGCTAAGTCGTGTCTGACTCGTGACCCCATGGACTGCAGCACACCAGGCTTCACTGTCCTTCACTATCTCCCAGAGTTTTCTCAAACTCATGTCTATTGAGCCAGTGACACTTTCTAACCATCTCAATATGTTACCCCCTCCTCCTGCCCTCAATCTTTCCCAGCATCAGAGTCTTTTCCAGTGAGTTGGCTCTTTACATCAGGTGACCAAAGTATTGGAGCTTCAGCATCAGTGCTGTCAATGAATATTCAGGGTTGATTTCCTTTGGGATTGACTTGTTTGATCTCCTTGCTGCCCAAGGGACTCTCAAGAATTTTCTCCAGCATCACAGTTCAAAAGCATCAATTTTTTGGTGCCCAGCCCTCTTTATAACCCACATCTCACATCTGTACATGATAACTGGAAAAACCATAGCTTTGACTAGACAGACCTTTGTCAGCAAAGTGACATCTAGGCTTGTCATACTTTTTCTTTCAGGAGAGAATCCCATTTCTATAAACCAGGGAACTAGGGAGCATAGTTCTTAGAACATCATGGGCATCCAACACTCATCAGTGATGACTACAATTCTGCCATGGCTGTTGCCTCATATAAATATATCAAAGGACATTAAATCTAAACGCAGTAAGAATATTTAACATAGGCATTTATAGAATGTCATGAAATTGGAAAGAATTGTAGAATCAACTTCTGGAAACTTGAAGATTCCAAGATCTAGTCCACTGGCTAATGGTTGTAGATAATCTTTAATCCTGCTCTGAGGGATGTGTGTCTATACACAGACACACACAGAATACCTCACTATTTCTGCTACCTCGTAAACCTGGAAGAATATTTACTTGTGTGCGTGCGGAGGCATATTACATTCGGTTTTGGGGGAAGGTATATGTGTAGATAGGAAAAGATTCTAGGGAAACTTTAGTTATACAATCGGTGATATATGTTTTGATTATACTGTTCTGCACAGAATACTTTAGTAAATTTCACTGAAGTATCATTGATTTATAAGGCTGTGCTAGTTTCAGGTGTATAGCAAAGTGATTCAATTACATATACATGTTATTTTTCAGATTCTTTTCAATTATAGGTTGCTACCCCATATTGAATCAGCTGCTGTATAGCTCCTTGTGCTATACAGTAGGTCTGTGTTGTCTGTTTTACGTGTAACAGTGTGCACCTGCTAATCTCTTTTGATCAAAACAACAGGATGAATTGGAAAAGACTGAGAAGTGTATAACTGGGGGTAGTGATTAGCACACGGTCAAGACTTATTTCCAATAACAGACTCCATATTAAATGCACACATGGAAAAGAGCTGGAGGATTTAATGCTCCCTGGTTGCAAAACATAAGAGAAAACTACATTAATCAAAACTGTGTAGTACTGGCACAAAGGCAGGCATACAGACCACAGGAACACAAGAGAGCTCAGAAATAATCCCTCAAATATATAGAAAATGATTTTTGACAAAGGTACCAAAACCATTCAACAGAAATCATTGGCAATGATTTCTTATATATGACATCAAAGATACAGGCAAGAAAAAAAAAATTAACGAAGTAGACTTCTTGAAACTTTTAATAACTTGTGTACTAAAAGACAGTATCAACAAAATAAAAAGGCAATTAACAGAATGGTAAAAAATATCTCCAAAGCCTTTATCTGTAAAGGATTAATACTCATAATGTACAGAGAGAACTCAACAGCAAAAAATCACTCAGTTCAAAAATAGGCAAAGGACTTGAAAAGACAAGTCTCCAGAGAAAATACCCAATGGTCAGCAAGTGCATGCAAAGATACTCAACATCACTAATCAAACACAATCCAAACCTAAAATGAAGCACTACCTCATACCTATTAAGATGACTACTTTCAAAAAAACAGAAAATACTAAGTGTTGGTGAGAATCTGGAGAAATTGGAACCTTTGTGCACTACAGGTAAAAACATGAAACAGTATGGCTGCTGAGGGAAGTTCCAAAAAAAAGTAAAAATACAATTACCATAATTAAAAATCCCACTGCTGGGAATATAACCCAATGGTTTGAAAGTAAGGTATCAAAGAGTCATGTAGAACCATATTCATAGCAGCATTTCTCACAATAGCTAAAATGTTGAAGGAACTCAAGGGCCCATCAACAGATGAGTGGATAAGCACAACATGATATATATACATATACAATGGAATATTATGCAGCCTTAATATTTTAGAAAGTTCTGATACAGGCTACAAGTCAGCCACAAAAGGACAGCTACTGTATGAATCCACTTCTGCGAGGTACCCAGATATTCAAAATAGAATCCTAGGGAAGCAGATGGTGGCTGCCAGGGTTGTGGGGAAATGGAGCCTTACTGCTGAATGGATACGGGGTGTCAGTTTCACAAGATGGAAAGAGTTCTAGAGATGGATGGGGTGATGGCTATACAACACTGTGAATATAACTAACACTGCTGAGGTGAAGTGAAGTGAAAGTTGCTCAGTTGTGTCTGACTCTCTGCAACCCACAGACTATACAGTCCATGGAATTCTCCAGGTCAGAATACTGGAGTGGGTAGCCTTTCCCTTCTCCGGGGGATCTTCCCAACCCAGGGGTCGAACCCAGATTTCCTGCATTGCAGGTGGATTCTACATCAGCTGAGCCACCAGAAAAGCCCCAACAACACTCAACCACACACTTAAAAATGGATGAGATGGAAGATGCTGTATGCTTATTTTACCACAAAAGAAACGGGAAAAACATCAAAACTAAGGGAAAAACACATATGGAAATGGAATTAAATTCCATAATAAAAAATAATGATGCAGAAATACTGCAAAGCTACAACACTTACACTGAAAAATCACATAGTTTGGTATGCTTTCTGTCAAGAATGATAGGTTATGCATACTGCTAAGTAAATCTATAACCATAAGCATAATTCTGTCCCCTTACTGCACTCGTTTGATCCCCTATCCCAGAGGGCTGTCAGGGCTTGTGACCACGTGTGGAAGACCCAGGCATACACTTGAGAACATTCCTTATCATTTTCATTACCAGTCTGTCCACACCTCTCTCCTCAGCAGTTTTTGCTCAAAAGAGGTGACTTACTATCTGGACCCCTAAGACAGAAAACTCGAGTGCCTGATAAAACTAAACTATCACAGCAACTAAACACTTACTTTCTCCTTGACATTTTTCTCTGCCATCAAAGGCAAAGTTTATCTCAGTGAACATGGCAACTGACAACTGTTGCACACTTATAGCTGACTCATTGTTTGCCCCTCTTCTCAGATCAATAGACCATTTAATTCCAAAATGCTTTTCTATCTGAGCTCCTGTTGCAAATCTGGATTGTTTGCGCTGACAGAGCAGGAAAGTGTTGCTGCTTTTCTTCCTGTTCTACATACATTCTAAGGATAATGGACATGCAGTGCATAATGTACACGATTTTGAGATCAGGCATTCAGCTCTGAGGTACACAGGAGTCACAGCAACTCTTCTCCCTCATAATCTTTATGAAAAGTGGGGAAGTATTTTAGACAGGTGTCAGCATGAACCAGTTAGTTGACTAAGAGTACATTATCTTTAAAGACACCCTTCCCTTGAGTGTGGCCATTTTTAAGTGGTGTGTCCAAGTGTCTGGCATAAAAGCTGAATGGACAAGGAGGATGTCTTGTACACTAGGCTGGGGTTCTTACAGAACTCACTCTCTCACACAACTCTCTCATTTCTCATCAACAGAATCACAAAGGCACACATTCCTCGGTAAACCCCCTAAAAGGCAAAAGAGTGCAATTCCTTCTTCTAATAGTCAAACAAAATGATCCCATCACCAAACAAACAGTTTCCAACATAATCTGTCACTTATTTCTTAAACTTTAAATTTCCATTTTCTCAACTGAAAAATGTCATAATTCCAGCGAAACAGGGTTGTTCTGGGTATGGAATTATGCAATTTAGGTAAATCATGGGCTTCAATGAAGAGCTGTTTTATTATTTTCTTTGATATATGCATTTTGTGTATAATTATGGTGCATAATTAATTCAAGAGTTATGATTTTTATTTCAAAGTATGGCAGTAAAGGATTACAATAATTCAGGTACCAACGGTAGAGGTTATGTCAGAAACCTTAGCATATAAACAGACATATACGTACATATGCATGTAATTAGGGATCTTGTGCTTCCAATATTGACTGGAATAGTTGTGATAGTCCATGGTTGCATCAATGCAACATTTAAATACACTGTTTGAATAAAGTGATGTAGACACTCACCTTGTACTTGCTAGTCTCAGTTGCTCTCTTAAAGAGGAAGAACAGAAGTGCATCTTACATTGTAAACTATACAGAAGCATGCAAGTCTGTGGACACCTTGTCAAGGCCTCTCTCAGCACCAAGCAAATCAGGTTTTCATAAATTTTGTTTCTTCTACTTTATTCTGTCCTCACAATTGATTTTTATGCTTGATAAGGCCTCTGATTGCATCCAATGGTAACAACACCAACTAAATTAAGGTTGAAACTGGGTTTGTCAATTTGTGTCCACGGAAGAGACAGAAGCCACAGCTCCTTACTCCTAGGTCCAGGGATATTTCTAAACCTAGATTTTTTTCTCTCTAATCCCTCACTGAATATTAAACCTCCTGGAACCAAATTACATCATACCTCTGATCTTTTTGTACAGTAGTAGCTCTTTCATTGTTTTCGATGTTTAGATTTTTCTTCATTTGCTTGAAAGGAAATATTTTTAGATGCTTGGAATGAAAGCTGAGGGGTGATAAATGAAATCTAAGTAACAGTAAACATATCTGAACATAGGTCTGGTCACACATTAGATGCTCAAAACCGCTTTGAGTTTGTGTGGGGGTAAAAGTGAACATTTAAGTAGAGCCTCAGACTGAATCCATCCAGAGCTGCTCCTTGCCTGTGGGTGGCCGGGGCACCAGCCTCCACCAAAGAACTCATCTCCAGGCAGCATTTCACCTGTACGTGTTGTCAGCAACAGGATGAATTTGTGACCCAGGCTCGATCCACTTCAAGTGAAATCTGTGAGAACACCACAGGCGATAATCCACAGAAAATAGTTTAGTCCTGGTCTTGACCACAGACAGAAGTCGAGTCTGGATAACTACTTCAAACCCTTCCAGTTCTTCACCATTATGTAATTTGATTTCAGAAGCCACCCTAGCAGGCTCATCAGCTGGCCAAATAACAGATCTATTTTCTGTCTCATCCTGCCCTGTGCTAATCTGGGTCCGAGCTCTCTCCCATGTAAGTGCGGGCCTGGTGTGTGAGTCAGCCGGGCAGAGCAGCAGAGAAGGCAGACCCTGGAGCTGAGTGGCAGCATGCACACGACCTGAGTTTTAGCTCTGCTTTTTCTCAAGACTGAAGAAGATTCCCTACCTCACTTCCAGCTGCTAATTTCACAGGGCTGAGAACAAGTGTGGAACCCAGAGATGATCTGCTCACATATAAAAAGCACTGGTCAGATTCTTCAGTATGCTGTGTGTGGATGGCACAATGATTTCCATGTTTAGGTGAATAAATTAAAAAGAGAGAGAGAGAAATGTAGGTATAAGAGGTTGAGAAAATGAGAAACGGAATTAACGGTGCATACAGTCAAGACTCAAACTGATCAGGGAATACCTCTCATTCTTTCAAAACAACCATGACCTGAGCTTCAAGACAGAAGAAAATGACAAATATGATCGTTTATATGATTTGTATGATCCCAGAAGAGAAACATGTATCAGTTACACACTTGAAAGAAAGATTGTGAGTTCTTGCCAAGGGCAGAAATTTCTCAAGAGGGATTTCAATTAGAAATACCAAGAAGTTGTCATAGTAACATCTTTTCAGCTTACTAACACGGTTAGGGTTTTCTTGTGATTGTCAGACTTGGAAAAACATTCTCACTTGGTTACAACATGCTAATGTTTCTGTTTATAGCATATACATCTTAATATACAGTCAGGATACCTTTTAACTTGATGTAATTCATCATCACAGTCCTCTGGGCCACACAGCAGAGCCAGGCTGCCACCAAAAGTGATGTGAAAACCTCAGTGGGGCTGGTTTTGCCCCAGGACCCCTCTTCAACAATCGTGATGCTGATTCATCTGACGTACGTTAAATGATTTTCAACCATGACCTTGTGGACTCAACCATGAGCTGTTCATGATCCATACAGAAACTCACAGGGCTTCCCCTCAGTGAACGTCTAGCTTAATTGAGGAGTTGATTGCCTAGCCTGTGGTCAAAAGCAAACTCATGTCAAAACGTCTTCTTTTCCAGACACTTCCTGTGAGGCACAGTGGCCTGCAAACCTCATTCCAGCCAGTGTTAGAGTTTGGACGGCAACACACTACAAACAGAGATAGCTGGCATTAAAGAAAAGGCACATAACTGTCACGTTTCATCGAGAAGACGAGGGGAGAGAGTATCACACCTCTTTGGCAAGGGTGTCATGGGTTTCCTGCATCAGAAAGACGGTAGGAAGGGAATGGAATACACGACGTGAGAGCCCTGAAGGAGGGCGCTTTAACAAAGGCCCAGAGACACACTACCAACTCCAGGGCTTGTGGGACCCGCGTGAGCACCAAGACCCGTGGTGTGACTCAGTATCATAGCAACTACTTATGGGAAGAAACTTGATTATTTCATGCACCTACTTCTAAAAGCTCAATGATTCGGTTTCTGCTTAGACTATGTACTATGTTAGGTATTCTTTTTTCGTTGAAGTATGGTTGAATTATACTTCTGTGTTAGTTTCAGGTGAACAGAAAAGTGAATCATATATAAATATACATATATATATTATACATAAATATATTATATATATACATATAAACGTCTATGCATATGTATATATATGTATATGTATATAATATGTATATGTGTATATATATTTATGTATATGCAAGTATGTATTTATATATACTTTTTCAGATTTTTTTCCCTTATAGGTTATTACAAAATATTGACTAGAGCTCCCTGTGTTGTTTAACTATTTTACATACAGTAGTGTGTGTATGTGAATCCTAAACTCCTAAATTATCCCTCTCCCCTTATCTTTTGGTAACCATAAAAGAGAAAGCAAACTTATGACATTAATTGTTCAATACAACCTACAATCCAAGGTAAAGTCAACTGGAGAGGTTTCCAGGTCTAGGAGAAGCCAGTCTGTATTTCGAGGGTTTATTTCGAGCTGATGGATTTCAAAATTGTCATAATCATCCTATTTTTAAGAAAATTATATATTCAACTTTAAAATTCATACTCTAAGGCTACGAAAAAGGTAAAATTTGGCACAGAAATGTGAGAGAATGCACATATCTCATTTCTAATACACTGTTGCCTAGGTAACCAGGCCTATCTAAGCATTTTGAATTGGTAGGCGTTGATCATCTATATTTGGGGATTCAAATCTGCCTTGAAGGCAAGTTTCCATGGAGCTAGCAATTGCATAACTGTTTTCCCAGTATTTTTTAGAACAAAGTTGTATGTCATGTGGGCATATTTCAGGCTCAAATATGTTAGCCAATGAATCACATCACTAGGTGAAAAGTCTTTCACATTCAATTTGGAGATGAATATTCACCTACTGTTTAGTGTTGAAGACCTTGAACTCAAAATGTAGGGGGTGGTGACTGAATAAAAAAAAAAGGATCACTCAGGTTAAGAACTAAACTAAACACAGAGTAGCCTGCCTGTCATGAAGGTTATTGTCTGTAGGAAGCAAATTTGGGAATAACTGTTCTTTCCTACAGTGTAATTTTGAGAAGAGATGCTGCTGTTCCACAGTGCCTTATCTGCCCAAAGCAAACATTTAATTCCTACAAAGAATATCTGGGAATTTGCAATGTATTGCAAATACAGTGTTCAACAAAGCAATGTAACACTGTCAAGACAAACAGAAACAGGTAAGAATGAGTCAGTGGCGCTTAAACAAGTCAGAATTAGAAGGCAGAATTAGGATTCATAGTGGTCTATGTATCTTTTCAGTTAATTTAATAAACACATCTAAAGAATTTAAAGAAAGATGTTGTTTCTAGTGGCCCTAATAATCTCAGGACTTTCCAATCCCCAACCTTCAGCCTTTAGATAATTCTTCTTCTTTTTTTTTTTTTTTTTCTGAAACTTGGGATCAGAACAGAGCATTGTCCTGACATACTAACACATATCACTAAAGTCTAACAGACAAACTGGCCCCATTTCCACCAAAGTAATTTTATGAATTGGTCTCAAGTTAAAAATATTCTGAGCAACTCAGGTATCCTGAGGGTTTGACTGGTGTGAGTCCATCTCTCCATGTTTCTATGGTAACTCCAACACATGTAACAGGCAGGGGGATCAGAAATAAACCAGTCTACTATGCCCACCTTCTTAATTCCCATATGAAAAACTGGGGTGATGGAGTGTGCGCATGTGCATATTTTAACTACAAGCCAAGGTTCAGAAAAAATGTGGTAATTTTATACACAATATAGAATCTGCTTGCAATGCAGGAGACCAAGGCTCGATCTGTGGGTCAGGAAGATCCCCTGGAGAAGGAAATTTCGACTCAGTCCAGTATTCTTACCTGGAGAATTCCATGGATGGGGGACCCTGGCAGGCTATAGTCCATGGGGTAGCAAAGAATTGGATGCAGCTGAGCAGCAAACACTTTCATATATATGATAGCATGTCATACAGACAGAGAAATGTGTGTATGTTTCACAGTGATTGCACACGCATGTATCATACTGTATGTATATCATATATAAAGAGGTCATGACTCACAAAATGCTGAAAGCTCTTCAGGCTTTTTCAATAGTTGATAATAAACTGGCAGAAAGTAAATAAACTATGTGAGAAAAAGCACAGGATCAACTCAGCAGACGCAGATTTAAAACTAGCTCAGAGATGTTCCTGATGTTTGATATTTGGCAAATGGATGTTCTTCCCATATGACCACTTCCACGTAAGACGACTGAGAAAATGAAATGAAAAAAATCCCGAACGTGCAGACACTGTCCCTTTGCACTGCATATGAAATCTATACGTAAACTGGGTGGCCAGGAAAGAACGTGCTTTCCGTAGGGGGAGAGTCAGCTCTATGAGACAGAGACACGGCTGGTTCAGCTGGGAGATTACTAGGAGAGGAAGAATCTCAAAGGAGATGGTAAAGGTGATATTTTCCAACCTTGACATCGCAGAAGAGTGGGGAGAGAGCTGCCCAGCCTCTACTGAAGGTCATCTGTGTACCTGATGCAGTGATCTACCGAGAGGAACAGGATTAGTTTTGTCTTTCATGAGAGGCCAGGGCATGCTGCACGTGATCTGTAGGTTTCAGACAAGGATCAGGTAGAAATGTCCAAGGTGTAGGACAGACTCAAGTGCCTCGCACCTACTGGCCGTGCCATAATACGCCACATTTTAATATGGGATTCACAAGGGATTCCGGCCTCTTGGTGGGGTGGTATTTGTAATTCTTCAACACACGACAGCATGGGAAACCAGATGCTACCTGAATAAGCAAAGCTGCTATTGCTGTTGTTTAGTCCCTCAGTCATGCCTGACTCTTTGTGACCCCATGGACTGGAGCCCTCCAGGCTCCTCCATCCATGGGATTTTCCAGGCAAGAATACTGGAGTGGGGTGCCATTTCCTTCTTCAGGGGATCTTCATGACCCAGGGATCGAACATGTGTCTCCTGCAAGTCTCCTACGTTGGCAGGTGGATTCTTTACCACTGAGCCACTGGGGAAGCCCCAATCATAAAACACAAAGGGTGGTACAACTGTTTTTGCTGAAGCCCAAAAATACATATTCTAATCTAATAGAAACTTAAACAAAAAGTAAACTCTGTACACTACTGGTTTTGGATCTGCTCTGAGAACATGCAATTTTTTCTCCCTCCATACATGTCTCTGCTCACTTCCCCCAGCCACTTTGCCATGTAAGCAGAACCCTCTTCTGGGGATACCAGGTGATTAGAGAGTGGGGAGCCCAGGGGACGCCCACACGACTTGGCGAGAATCTTTGCCCAGCCTCAGATTCACAGCAGAGGCTGTGGGATCCGACAAAAGCCTGTTCACGTTCCCCGCGAAAGGAAGGGAGAAATGCACAATGAACAGGGATCACTAAGTACAGAGAAGGGCTTGTCTCACCATCCACTGTGACCGGATGTTCGCTGCATGTGACTCGGTTAATTTCAGGCAGTGTAACTTAAGTTTTACGAGTCTTTTCATATTATCTGAGTGAGGATCTTCCTCTTTTTATTCCATCCTTCTCTCCACAACAGTGAAGCCTCTGGGTGAATAGTGAAAGGAAAGTTCACAAAATATAAGATCATATTTATGAATGTACTTTAGTTTTCTCAATATGTGAATGAACATCATCATTTTAAAAAGGCTCCATCTCCTATGCTATGGGGCTCAAAAATGTTAATTTCTGCACAAATGCATTTTAAATAGCAAAATACTATGAAAATCTAAACCCAGGTCATTCTTATTTTCTAATTATCATTGCCAATATTATTTCAGGGTGAATTTAAATTCTATCCAAAGACTCCAGGGTTGATATTGTTAACAAGGAAAATGGTGGAATAGGAACATTGTGAAATAATATTATAAGATAAACAAAATTTTTGCAAGTCATCCTTCAGTTGCTTTTCTTTATTCAAAGCTATTGACTAGGAAGGACAGGCGCGGGGCAGGAGCCTGCATGGACGGCAGGTGCTTTCCTAACAGAGCTCTGGGGCCCATTTCCTCCATGCTCAGACTACTGGGAAAGGACTCAGATCACCACTTCTGGGGGCTTCCCAGGTCGCTCAGCAGCAGAGAATCCACCTGCGATGCAGGAGATGTGAGTTCAGTTGCTGTGCTGGGAAGATCCCCTGGAGAAAGAAATAGCAACCCACTCCACTATTCTAGCCTGGGAAACCCCATGGACAGAGGAGCCTGATGGGCTACCGTCCATGGGCTCACAAAGAGACAGACACGACTTAGCAACTAAACAACAGCAATAACAAAGCCCTTCTGGACCCTGAGATTTCTGCTAGGTTCAGGTATAGGTTTAACAGGAACCAAAGTTAACTCAAGACTTAAAGATTCTAGATAAAGGTCCTAGTTATTATTAATACCTCTAAAAGGAGTAACTGAGACAATGTGAAAGGAATACTGACATTAAACCTATCCCTTTGTGACACAAAACAACCTCTGCACAGCTAATTCTTTTCACCTTTTAAGGAACATTTCTGTAATGATTTTTGAAATAAAGTTTTGGGGAAAGAGTAACAAAATTTAGTTTAGATCTAAGGTATAAAGCAAAAAAGGAAAACAGTCACTTTTTGTGGCTATATCATTTTTCTTGTCTATGGAACAGTGAGAAACTTACATCGTTGAAAATCCCACACTTGAAGGTTAAATGACCTTGAGTAACATTTTTAGTTTTTCTCCTCTCCATGGAAAAATGATCAATGAATTTTTCCTCTACACTTTAGATCAATAATGATCTATTAATACTTTCTAATGATGATAATTGGAACAACAAAGCACTTACCACATTTCAGATACTAAGAAGTTTACATTTAATGAATGGGAAAGTGGATCTATGTCTCCAAGCTTCCTATGTTGGAGAGTCAAGTGTATGTATGAACTTAAGTTCTTAGTACTCAAGTGTTTTTGTGACATGCACACTACTGTACATAAAATAGACAAACAATAAGGAACTCATATATAGCACAGAGAACTAAACTCAATATTTTATAATAACCTATAAAGGAAAATAATCTGAAAAAGAATATGTGTATAAAACTGAACATATATAATGATATATGCATATATATATATGTCACTGAATCCCTGTGTTGTAATGTTAAGCTAACATGACATTGTGAATCAATTATACTTTATTATTTTTTAATATTTGAAAATATTATATGCAGAAAATGCATTCTCACTAAAGACAACAGAAAGGTCACTACAAAAATTATTTGAAAGATAGTTATAATACATATTTTAATCTCTCCACTATATATGTGCTGTTTTCATTCATACTATGTTTTTTTAAACATCCCTCTGCTACAATCAGGCTTGAAGTGATGCTTTATCAGAACTATGTGAATATGTTTTCTGACAAATTAAAAACAATGTAATTATCCTTCTCAGAAAAATATAGGAAGCTGATTGAACCACATTTTACATATAGAAGGTATAAAACAATATCCATTAAGCTTTCAATACACAAACTTTCAGACCTAACATCTGATTTTAGAAAATCAGATTCTCAAATAAAGATCTAAATAACTTTATTAAACACTAAGACAAGAAATTATTTTGAAACTTGGCAAAATGACTTGCTTCATCGAGCATACTGAACAGTAGAAAAACTATTATTTTTGAATACTTTATCAACATAGCAATACTAATTAATACTTCTTTTATTTCCTTTAACTCAAAAGTGCTTTGGGCACTTGAGGAAGTTATAATTATTTATAGGCCACTAAAAAGTTTCATAAATCATAGCTCCACTGCTCTGAAAAAATTAGTTTATCTTTTTAATTTGGTGTCATAAAGCCTTTCTTATTATTTTTATTATTTTTTATTTTTTTAGTTTTAACCTAATTTCAGATGTTGTTGTTGGTTTTCAGTCATTAAATTGTGTCCAACTCTTCATGACCCCATGGATTGCAGCCCACCAGGCTTCCCTGCTCCTCACTATCTCCTGGAGTTTGCTCAAACTCATGTCCATTGATTCAGTGAAATGCTTTTGCATAAAGTAGGGATTGGGTTCAAGTGTGGGTCCTGTTTCCAGTACCTTTAATTTACTACATCATTATGGCAATGGTTTTCATTGGAATGTGCCTTCAAATCCATCAATTGTACCCATTTACCAGCTCATGAATCCCTAGATGGTGCCTGCAGCCATGAAATTAGAAGACACTTACTTCTTGAAAGAAAAGTTATGACCGACCTAGATAGCATATTGAAAAGCAGAGACATTACTTTGCCAACAAAGGTCCATCTAGTCAAGGCTATGGTTTTTCCGGTGGTCATGTATGGATGCGAGAGTTGGACTGTGAAGAAGGCTGAGTGCCGAAGAATTGATGCTTTTGAACTGTGGTGTTGGAGAAGACTCTTGAGAGTCCCTTGGACTGCAAGGAGATCCAACCAGTCCATTCTGAAGGAGATCAGCCCTGGGATTTCTTTGGAAGGAATGATGCTAAAGCTGAAGCTCCAGTACTTTGGCCACCTCATGCAAAGAGTTGATTCATTGGAGAAGACTCTGATGCTGGGAAGGATTGGGGACAGGAGGAGAAGGGGACGACAGAGGATGAGATGGCTGGATGGGATCACTGACTCGATGGATGAGAGTCTGAGTGAACTCTGGGAGTTGGTGATGGACAGGGAGGCCTGGTGTGCTGCGATTCATGGGGTCACAAAGAGTTGGACACGACTGAGTGACTGAACTGAACGGAACTGAACTGAATCCCAAAAGCAAATGAGCCTGGAGACAGAGCCTGCCTGCTCAGAGGCTTTCTCAAGGTTGGGCATGCCACTGGTCTTCCTTGAGTTTCCTGATATGTTTCCCTTCAGCCCACTTCGGAGCTGCTCCACCATCAGCCTCCAAGTATGGCAGTGATGACAAAGGAAGGCATCTGGGTGGGGTGAGGAGAAGGTACCACAGAGAGGGGTAGCATCCTCTGAGGACCACTCCCTCTTCCCAGGATCCAGGCCAGAAGCACCTGCCTGACTTCATCAGCTGATCACTTTGCAAGAAAAGCAGATCAATGCATTTCCCAGGAGAAGAAATGAGGTCACAGCCAGTGCCTGCTCTCCTGCCTGGAGGAGGCCCCATGACCCTCTGGACTCCAGTGATATAATGGAGCAGAACTGGACAAAACACACTTGATGCACAGGCTCGTGGCCACAGGCCACGGCTCTGTGAAAAGCACGTGTCACCTCTGCATCCACTGGCCGGGTCTCTGGAACATTTCCTCTTTTCTACTTTCAGCCAGTGGAGCTCCACCCAGTTAATCAGCAAATATTATCAGCATATGGAGCCTACATTGGGGTTATTCTTTCTCATTCTGTTTTCCAGATGAGAAAACAGACACGTTTTTTAGACGCGTGTGGGGAAGCTGTGACAAGCAAGGCCGTAGTTTAGAGAGAAACATGCCCTCCACTCTAAACTGTTCTTCTCCCACATCTTAACATATGTCCCATGGCTGAATTCAGTACCTGACCTTGCAGGTTTATTTGGTTTTTAACACTGCCAGGAAAAGTGCTGTAAAAAATCGCAATAAACACTTTTCATATACAAAACAAATGCTGCTAAAGCTATTGCCAACCAGACACACTGGGACTGTGAAACCAGGCACACACACACACCATGAACAGCGCAGGCCAGGCACACACACACACACCCCCATGTGTACGTGTACAGCATGCAAACACCAGGCATACCACACTCACATGCACGGACCCCAGGCACACTTTCTGGTATGTTAAACTAAAACAGTACCATGAGTAAATTTTTGTTCTGTTCAAAAACATGTCTGTAGGTGAAGGCTGGACAGATACTGTCTGGCTCTATTTCTCACATCTATCTTGTGAGATTTACCTTTGCCTCCACAGACAACCCATCCTCTCTTCATTCTCTCAAAGGCACCTGAAGCTCATCATTTGCCCTGCAGGTTCATCGCCTGCTCACTTTGTTGTGTGCAGCTGAAGAGAAGATTAAAGGTGTGTCCACTCAGTCCTCAGCCCTCCAGGTTTGGAACTTTGTTTCTAAATGTCCCCACGAGCTCCAGCTGTAAGAGCAATTACTGTCTTCTCTCAAACAAAGGAAGGAACTTAGTTTAAAACCAAACTTCTCAATGGCCTACTTTCCCAACTTTCTACCTACTTCTCTCCATGTATTTTTCTTCATTATCTTCATCGAAGCGATCGTTAGAGTACACTCATATGAAAATGACCAACAAAACAGTTATTGTGATGACTGACACAACGCAGGTGTGCATCTTGATAAAAAATAACGTGGTAAAAATTATTGTCTATTAAACACATGTAGAAATCATAAGTTTATTAGCCAAAAGTATGCAGTAGTGCATGTTATAGGGTGTCTGATTTGTAATGTGTTCCTTGAGTGAGTTTAATCAGACAGAGACATAAAGGGATATGCTGCATCTATCAAAGAGAATAAAGTGGCAAGACAAAGAAAGAATGGATTATAATTTACAGAGAAATTACAGGAAAAGGCTGCTCTGAAACAGAACAAAGAGCCACCCTTTCCATTGCCTATTGTGGAAGTCAACCCAAGAGAAGGTGACACCGGCCATCTGCTCTCAGTTCTTTGGTAGAAAAGCAATGCCGCTTGGAGTATGATTTTACATCCGAATGCAACTGCAATATCTTTTGTTAAAACAAACTTCTTCTGTCTCTCCTGTAGCACGTAACCCAATTCTGAGCACCTAGGAGGTGCCCACTGCTGAGTCTTACTGGACTGAATTTTAGTAGCCAGAATAAAGTCACATCAGAAGGTTGTTCAAAAAACAGATTAAAACAATCTCCAAATTTTTTACATGATTAGAAGCTAATATTAAAGCAAGTAAGGGGGGCTGGGAAAAAGATGGCAGAGGAATAAGACCAAAAACTCATCGAGATATGAATCAACTCCTACAAAGCAACCTCTAGGTGACAGCAAAGGGAAGCAGGCTAAGCTCTCTGGAATGAGGTAGGAGAGAGGGTGGAGACAGAAAAAGGGAAGAGAAGGAGAACTGGAGGGGATCTCGTGCCCTGCGGAGGGGAGGGAGTCAGAAGGAGCAGGTGTTCCCAGGCACTGGGAGGTTCCCTCACAGGCAGCCTCAAGAGGGAGCTGTGAAATCTCAGACAGCTGGGCACATCAGGGCAGAAAACAGGGAAAGTTGCACTTTCTCAGTCCATAAAGAGCTCATGGACTGTGGCCCCAACCAGATGGCAGGCTCGGGGGACCGAGAGAAGGCCACAAAAACCTCACGGCACAGAGGGTGGGCCGAGGGGGCCAGGAGAGGCACGGCACACAGACCTCTGCAGTGCACACACAGGTCCTAGTGCAGAGGCCGGCCTGGGGGCTGAGAGAAGTGCACGCACAAAGCTCTGCAGCACACACACCTCATGGTGCAGAGGGTGGGCCGAGGGGGCCAGGAGAGGCATAGCACACTGACCTCTGTAGCCACAAACCCAGGGCGCAGAGCCTGGGCCCCAGGAACTGAAAGAAGAATACAAAAACCCCACAACATAGAGAGCAGGCCCGGTGAGCTGAAACAAGGACACACAAGAGGGCAAGCCCAGACAGTTCTGTGTGATGCAGAGGACAGGCCCAAGGAGCTGAGAAAAGCCCCACACAAGCCCCTACCTAGCAAGCTTCAGCCTGCAGTGCAGGGTGGGGCCAAGGGACTGCAGCGCCAGCAAAGATTTGGGGACACGCAGGGGCAGGTGGCAGTAAGCTACACTGAGGGGGCCGCTTTGACGCGGCTGCAGACATAGATGTGTCTAACGCTGCCCCACCCAGAAGGACAGCCCAAAGACACACTGAACCCACAGACACCCCCAGACCCTACACTAGACACTGTACCGCCCTTCAGAGAGACAGGATGCAGCTCCATCAGCCAGAACCCAGACGCAAGCGTCCCCAACCAGGAAAACGTCACAGGACACTAATCCCAACCCCACCCACAGGGCAGACGCCACAACCAAGAACCATGGCCTTGAGAACTCTTTCTTTTTTTCTCTTTTAAATCTTTAAACCACACTGTTTATTCCCCCTACATATTTCTACCTTCATATTAGCCTTTTGTGGTGCTGTGGAGTTCTCTTTGTTTTACTCTTTTTGTTTTTGTTTTTTAATTAAGGTGGTTTATTTTTTCATCTTTTTCTGTGATTTTTCTGATTTTGGTTTTGATGTATTTGACTGCTTTTCTTACAGCTCTTTATTGGCTGTAGTTATTCTTGAATATATATAAATATTTTTCACATATGTCTGTCTATTTCTGCTTTTCTAATTTTTTCTTTTCTCTTTTTTTTTTTTTTACCTTCACTGCCAGCCGTTCCTTTTCTCTTTTCTCTCTCTTCTCCTCTTTCTTTATTTTTTTCTTATTATTTTCCCCTTTTTCTTTACTCTTTCTTTTTTCACCATGTAAGTAAAATTCTTGTGCTTTCTTTGCTTTATTTTCCAGTTGGCACTCTGCTCAGGCTCAGTTTTCCAGATTGAGTGCAGTTAGTGCTGCTTTTAATTGGTTGATTTCACTTTAGGCTTCCTTTATTCACCAAGTCAGTCTCCTGTACTCCTGTCTTCAGAATACTTTGGTTATAATTCTGTGTATGGAAGTGAGTGTATATGGCCCATTATTTCTGTAATTAACTGCTTAATATTGTATTTACCACTATCTTAGTTCATCTTTTATTTCATGTCATGTTTTGCTTTTCATCTTGGTGTGTTTGCTTTAACCCCCTTTAATTCCATAACAAGTGACATGGAGCCCTGATCCCCTGATCACAGATTGCACCTGCACCACTGAGGTGGGAGCATTGGGTCCAAGAACTCAGACCGCTAGGATATTAATTACCGAGAACTGTGACACCTGTACACAAAGCCTAGCATCACCCAGACTTCATAGGTGATACGAGGTTTTGTGATACACCATATTAACAAATTGAAAGATAAAAACCATATGATAATCTCCATAGATGCAGAAAAAGCCTTTGTCAAAATTCAGCACCCATTTATGATAAAAAAAAACACTTCAAAATCTGGGCGTAGAAGAAACCTACCTCAACATAGTAAAGGCCATATATGAGAAGCCAACAGCAAACATTATTCTCAGTGGTGAAAAACTGAAAGCATTCCCCCTAAAATCAGGAACAATACAAGGGTATCCACTCTCACCACTATTATTCAACATAATTTTGGAAGTCCTAGCTACAGCAATTAGAGAAGAAAAAGAAATAAAAGGAATCCAGATAGGAAAAGGAGAATTAAAACCCTCACTGTTTGCAAATGACATGATACTATACATAGTGAACCCAAAAGAAGCTATCAGAAAATTACTAGAACTAATCAGTGAATTTAGCAAAGTCATGGGATACAAGGTCAATACACAGATATCACTTATATCCCTATATAATAACAATGAAAAAATCAGAAAGAGAAATTAAGGAATCAATCCCATTTACCACTGCAACAAAAAGAATAAAATATCTAGGACTAAATCTAGCTAAGGAGACAAAAGAACTGTATATAAAAAATTATAAGACTGATGAAAGAAATCAAAGATGATATAAATAGATGGCGAGATATTCCATGCTACCGGGTAGGAAGAATCAATATTGTGAAAATGACTATATTACCAAATGTAATCTACAGATTCAATGTGATCCCTATCAAATTGCCAATGACATTTTTCATAGAACTCGAACAAAAAAATTCACAATTCATATGGAAAAACAAGAGACCCCAAATAGCCAAAGCAGTCTTGAGAAAGAAGAATGGAGCTAGAGAAATCAAACTTCCTGACTTCAGACTATACTATAAAGGTACAGCCATCAAGACAGTATGGTACTGGCACAAAAAAACAAAAATATGGACCAATGGAACAAGATAGAAGGCCCAGAGAAAACCCATGCACTTATGGGCAACGTATTTTTTTTTTACAAAGAAGGCAAGAATATACAATGGAACAAAGATAGCCTCTTCAATAAGTGGTGCTGGGAAAAGTGGACAGCTACATGTAAAAGAATGGAATTAGAACACTTTCTAACACTATACACTAAGATAGACTCAAAATGGATTAAAGACCGAAATTTAAGAACAGAAACATAAAACTCTAAGAGGAAAACCCACAGAACACTAGGTGACATAAATGAAAGCAAGATCCTCTATGACCCACCTCCTAGAGTAATCAAAATAAAAACAAAAATAAACAAATGGGACCTAATTAAACTTAAAAGCTTTTACACAGTGAAGGAAACTCCAAACAAGGTGAAAAGACAACCCTCAGAATGGGAGAAAATAATAGCAAAGGAAATAGCTGACAAATAATAATTTCCAAAATATATAAGTAGCTCACACAACTCAATATGAGAAAAACAAACAACTAGATCAAAAAGTGGGGAAAAGACCTAAACAGACATTTCTCCAAAGAAATACAGATGGCTAACAAACACGCGCAAAGATGCATAACATCAGTCATTATCAGAGAAAGGCAAATCAAAAGTGCTATGAGATACCACCTCATACCAGTCAGAACGGCCATCATCAGGTCTACAAGCAATAAAGGCTGGAGAGGGTGTGGAGAAAGGGGAACCCTCTTGCATTGCTGGTTGGAATGTAAATTGACACAGCCACTATGGAAGACAGTATGGAGACTTCTTAAAAAGCTAGGGATAAAACCACCATATGAGTCAGCAACCCCACTACTAGGCATATACCCTGAGGAAACCAAAGCTGAAAGGGACACATGTGCCCCAGTGTTCATTGCAGCACGATTCACAGTAGCCAGGACGCGGAAGCAGCCTGGGTGCCCATCAGCAGAAGAATGGGTGAAGAAGCTGTGGCATAGATGCACAAGGCAATACTACTCAGCCACAAAAGTGAACGCACTTGAGTCAGTTCTGAAGCAAGTCAGAAAGCGAACGATAAATATCGTGCACTGATGCACATACATGGGATTCAGAAAGGTGGCACTGATGAATTTACTTACAGGGCAGCAGTGGAGAAACAGACATAGAGGACAGACTTATGGATGTGGGACGAGGGGAGGAGAGGGTGAGATGTACGGAGAAAGTGACATGGAAACTTACATTACCATATGTAAAACAGATAGCCAATGGGAATTTGCTGTATGGCTCAGGAAACTCAATCAGGGGCTGCTCTGTATCAACCTAGAGGGGCGGGATGGGGAGGGAGATGGGAGGGAGGTTCAAAAGGGAGGGGATATATGTATACCTATGGCTGATTCATGTTGAGGTTTACCAGAAAAAAAAAAAACACCAAAATTTTGTAGAGCAATTATCCTTTAATTAAAATAAAAAAAAAATGAATAAAAACAAGTAAGGAAAGAAAAAATGATCAACAGAACAGTGTAAAATCAGTAGAGGTCACCAAGGAACTCACATACAAGAAACATCCTACATCATGCTAGACGCAGACTGCTTATTCTAAGGTTTCTATGTATCGACACAAAGATATAAAGAGCAAAAATTAATTCCTAAATTCACCGGGCAAATGTCAGGTTTGTTGCTTATATAAAGTATTAAAGATAGAGAATCTTTTCATTTATTCAACAGATAATCAGTGAACATGACCGCTGCATGGAGCACTGTGCCAGGGAAACTGTATATAAAAAGTGAGAAACATCAAATAAATGCACTTTCTTATCTGCTAGTTTCTACACGTGATGAGGATGTTCACAGTAACATATGCAAACTCTACAGATGCTCGGAGCGCGTGATGAGGTCTGGACTAGGAGGAAAGAGAATCAGAGCTGATGGAGAGAGAGGTGCCGGGGGCTTCAGGAGGAGGCGGGCACTGGGTATGTACCCCATGAGTAAGAGTTTATCAAACCCTACAACTATGTCAAGCCAAACGGTGTGAACAAATCTGGGCTCCAAATAAACCAACAGTGACCAACCAACAGTGACCATCACACGCTGAACTTGAGAATCACACTCCCATGTGACACTACAAACGGCACGCTTCACATTTGGTTCCTGTTCATGCACAGTCTAGTACTTCCACTCTTAGTTCTTGAAGGAAGAACTGAGTCCAGAAACACACAAAGGTCACAGAAATAGAAAGGAGTCTACAGAATAAAGATTATAAAGTCAGACCTCTTTGATCACTGGTTAGATGGAATATCCTCATGGTGTATCTTTCCACAAAAACATAGCTAATTCCTGTCTGCAAAGATTAAAGTTTCACAATAAACAGTAGTGTGTATATGTGTGTGTGAATGTCTGAATATGTGTCTGAATATAGTTTGTTGCATACATATTCTTAAGTGAATTTAGATATGGACAGCTGATGTCACCTTCCAAGACCACTATCCCTGGAAACGGTGGTATATCTAGCCCAAACCTGACTTTCCATGCATTGCTGCACCCCTTTATTCTTCTGTGACACTGTTAAACCAGTAAAATGTTTAATGAACAAACATGCTCCCTTAGCTTATCCATGTCGGTTCCTCTAATTCAGTCATGAACCTTTCTCCTCTTGATTCGATTGTTACTGATTCTTAACCAGACGGCACCCTAGGAGATCCCTGGAAAGATGCTACATGCAGAGGACATGACAATTGGAAAGTGCAGAAATCCAGCTGCTCATGTGGGCCGAAATCTGCTCATTCAGATAGAAACTATTACTAAGGTCCACACAATGCTCATCTTCTGCATGCACTGAGAAATTAGCTGAAATCTGAAGATAAATGAAATTCCGTTTGGGTCCAAAGGGTAAGCCTGCATATGTACCATGTCCATGTCATTTCTGCACGTAACCCAACTGTCCCTAGATAACTATTTGAAGATCTTAATCAGAATGACTCTACAAAGGGCTTGTTTACTCACTAATTGCCTTTGTGGTCTCTGGTGGGGATCAGTGGTTTTCCACAACTTTTTTTGAAGTAGTGGAAAGCTGGTTTTCTTAAGCTCAGGCAGAAGCCTAAGAATGTTGCAGAACAGAGGATGAGAAGATACAAATGGCATGGTATTTTACATTTTCCTTGAAGCGTTCTTTTGTGGTAAGCAGAAGATGTATCATTCCTTCTACCTCAGTGATAAGGAAATGCCTGACTCAGAATCAGTGATCTGTCTAAAATAATAAGACTGATGAAATGCAGGGTTATAACAAGGATCCACTTCTTCCCTTACAACATTCTTTCCATTGTGTTTCATATTTTCTTCTAATAAATGACCCCGGGAGCTTCAACATTTAGGGATCAAATCATCTAGGGCAACTCTTGCTTCTTCCTGAGATTTCACAGCTTCACAGCCTCAAATTATTTACAAGAGCAATGGATTGTGAAGTACAACCAAGTTCTAGCATATGTCTAAATAAAAGGGTTAGCTGCAAGGTCATTTATTTTACATGCCTCGAATACCCTGAAGGAACTTCCATACATTCCAATCCTCATTTCTCTAAGCTGTCTAGAATTAAAACAGGTTTTGGCCTTACATATGATTTTGAATTCAGGTTACATTTTAACTCTTGGAGGTTACCTTTAAGAAAAAGGTGGGAACTGAAATGCTCAATTACAGGAAAGGCTGAGGGTTGACCTTTGTAATACCAAGTCTAACAAAACAAACAGAGGCTGTAGACTTAAGGGATGCCAAGTAATAACTTTGGTCCCTTAGCTCTGGAAACATCCTTCACTCTGACCACAGAGGCTTATGTTTAGCTCATGTCAAATAAGAATCTCTGGAAGCCAGCACCTGACTTGTGAACGGCTGCTCTGTGGGCTAGATCTGATGCGGCCCAACATGAGGTCTGACCATGAAACAGACTCTCCCTCCCACTGGCCATGTCTTCCTCTTCCCTCCTGTTCTACCATGAGCCCTCGTTCCTGAACATCCTGAGCTGGACCCGCTGGCAAGCCCAGCAAGAGTAACTCTGTACCACAGCCTGGGAGGTTCATTCAGAGGGGGGCCAGCCTAGGGGATTGTGCCCTCAATCTGGGTTAGGTCTAACAACCGTAACAGCTGAAAGGCACTTGGACTCTGACCTCCAGCACTGAAGCAGCAGTGTGGAGAGAATGCCAAGCTCAGGGTGCTCAGACAGATGCCTTCTCTCCAGGCCTAATTCCACCATCACACAGCACCCATCCATCCGGGCACATGAGGTCACAACTACATCAACAATATCACTGCAGTGATGAGCCAACAGCCTGGAAGGGGGCAAGTGGATGTTCATCTTCCTTCTTCCTTTATTCAGCTAACACTGATGTACCTACGAGGCGGAAAAACCCCCGGGCATATGCCAAGGAAAAGGAGAGCTGAATAAATTGATTATACTCAGCAGGACAGTCTAGCAGCATTTATAAAATAAAGGAAAAGTAAACTGAAGTCACTTAGTTGTGTCCAAATCTTTGCAGTCCCATGGGCTGTATAGCCTGCCAGGCTCCTCTGTCCATGGAACTCTCCAGGCAAGAATACTGGAGAGGATTGCCATTTCCTTCCCCAGCGTATCTTCCCATTCCAGGGATTGAACCAGGGTCTCCTGCACTGTAGGCAGACTCTTTACTGTGTGAGTGACCAGGGAATCCCACTTGTGAAATAACTACTAATTAATTCCTGAGCATTATGACAAAGGTGGGCTCTTTCTTTTTAGCAATGGTGTCTGGCATCTGCTTCTCCTTAAATGTTTCCTTGTATCCCTGAGTCCTACTTGTTTTCCAAAAACCCAAAGACAGGTCATCAGTTTCTGGTAGGTATTCTCATATCCCTTATTTTCCCAGACTTGGAGAAGCTGTGCTTCAGTTCCCACTGTGTGTGCAGGTGAGACAGTGGGACTTCAGAGCCCTGTGATGCCATAATCATTGTCCTCCAGAGAATAAGCTGCTTTCTCCCAGACTTTTGCTTTATTTTTTTTTCTTTCATTTTGTACTTTTTGCCTGTGGTCAATCAGGATCAAAGATGATTTTTCTCTACTTCACTAAAGAAAAATATTACTTCAAAAAGGAATGAACAATACTTCCCAAGTCTGATCCTTACCCTGCCTGTTCCTAAGAAGGAAATTAGCAAATATTCCCCTTTCCTACTAAGAGATTACACCTCAGGGCTACATGTCTTAACCATAAAATAACAGATATAATCAACTTCAGTTAACTTTTATGTGAAGTAACATCACATTAGGTTGCTTTTGATTCAGCAGTTGACAACTGTCTATTGCACTGAGTGACTATGAAATCTTAAAATAAAATCTGACCTTTCCTAAGAAACCTAAAAGATCAATAGGAGTACCAAAGTGCAGGAGCCGGTCAACTAGAAAGCAAAGGCATTCTCCATATGAAAACTGATTTTAAAAAGTGATTTCAAAAATTTAATTTCAACAACTTAAGTGTTAACAATTTTTCCTTTATTAGGAAGTGGTGTCTTACAAGATATATTGAATTTATTTGTAGAGACGTGCTCTCAAGTCTAGAAGTAAACCACAATACAGATATGGAGAACCTGAGCTCAGTAACCAAAGGAGACAAAGTAGGTGTTGTCAGGGAGCATGCAGTGTCTGTGTGAGGGTGGCATAGCCTGAAGGGGAGGTGCTGCACCCCGATGCTGAGTCAGCATCTGTAACTGACTTGAAATGCCTCCTCTTTGTTTTCTCTCAATATTCAACGAAAGACATAAAAAAAAAGTCACTGACTGGAACCTGCTTTGTGTGGGGCTCACAGAGACTTGTTTCTGTTCTTCACACAGTTCAGCTGGTTTACTCATTTGCTGATACATAAATACTTGGGCATTAAAGCAACTATTCCTCTCCTCGTGGCCCAGGCCTAATCACAGCTCATGTGGCCACAGCAGCAGTGTCAGGGACAACAGCACTTCCAGGAGCTGTTCCCATACCTCGCTCATGTGAGGGACATCAGCGCCCCTTGCCAGCCCTCAGCTGACACAGGGTGCACCTTACCTCCACCTGCAGCCTGCAGTCACTCAGCACACACCTGAGGTGTGCTTCTGGAGCTGTCAGCACATGTGCACCTGTTCACCAATACGGGTAACACTGCTCCCAACCTGCCTGAAAGTGCATTTTGCAATTTAAACTTAAAAATATGCACCCTACTATATCTAAAATACATAAACAACACACTACTATATATAAAGTAAGATAAATATAAAAGGACCCACTGTATAGCACAAGGAACTATACTCAAATCTTGTAATAACCTACAATGGAAGAGAAATGCAAAAAAGCAAAATGGTTATCTGGGGAGGCCTTACAAATAGCTGTGAAAAGAAGAGAGGTGAAAAGCAAAGGAGAAAAGGAAAGATATAAGCATCTGAATGCAGAGTTCCAAAGAATAGCAAGAAGAGATAAGAAAGCCTTCCTCAGCAATCAATGCAAAGAAATAGAGGAAAACAACAGAATGGGAAAGGCTAGAGATCTCTTCAAGAAAATTAGAGATACCAAGTGAACATTTCATGCAAAGATGGGCTCAATAAAGGACAGAAACAGTATGTACCTAACAGAAGCAAAAGATATTAAGAAGAGGTGGCAAGAATACACAGAAGAACTGTACAAAAGAGATCTTCATGACCAAGATAATCATGATGGTGTGATCACTCACCTAGAGCCAGACATCCTGGAATGTGAAGCCAAGTGGGCCTTAGAAAGCATCACTACGAACAAAGCTAGTGGAGGTGATGGCATTCCAGTTGAGCTATTTCAAATCCTGAAAGATGATGCTGTGAAAGTGCTGCACTCAAAATGCCAGCAGATTTGGAAAACTCAGCCGTGGCCACAGGACTCGAAAAGGTCAGTTTTCATTCCAATCCAAAAGAAAGGCAATGCCAAAGAATGCTCAAACTACCACACAATTGCACTCATCTCACATGCTAGTAAAGTAATGCTGAAAATTCTCGAAGCCAGGCTTCAGCAATACGTGAACTGTGAACTTCCAGATGTTCAAGCTGGTTTTAGAAAAGGCAGAGGAACCAGACATCAAATTGCCAACATCTGCTGGATCATAGAAAAAGCAAGAAAGTTCCAGAAAAACATCTATTTCTGCTTTATTGACTATGCCAAAGCCTTTGACTGTGTGGATCACAATAAACTGTGGAAAATTCTGAAAGAGATGGGAATACCAGACCACCTGACCTGCCTTTTGAGAAACCTATATGCAGGTCAGGCAGCAACAGTTACAACTGGACATGGAACAACAGACTGGTTCCAAATAGGAAAAGGAGTACGTCAAGGCTATATATTGTCACCCTGACTATTTAACTTATATGCAGAGTACATCATGAGAAATGCTGGGCTGGAAGAAGCACAAGCTGGAATCAAGATTGCTGGGAGAAATATCAATAACCTCAGATATGCAGATGACACCACCCTATGGCAGAAAGTGAAGAGGAACTAAAAAGCCTCTTGATGAAAGTGAAAGTGGAGAGTGAAAATGCTGGCTTAAAGCTCAACATTCAGAAAACTAAGATCATGGCATCTGGTCCCATCACTTCATGGGAAATACATGGGGAAACAGTGGAAACAGTAGCAGACTTTATTTTTTGGGGCTTGAAAATCACTGCAGATGGTGACTGCAGCCATGAAATTAAAAGACGCTTACTCCTTGGAAGAAAAGTTATGAACAACCTAGACAGCACATTCAAAAGCAGAGACATTACTTTGCCAACAAAAGTCCATCTAGTCAAGGCAATGGTTTTTTCCAGTAGTCATGTATGGATGTGAGAGCTGGACTGTGAAGAAAGCTGAGCACTGAAGAATTGATGCGTTTGAACTGTGGTGTTGGAGAAGACTCTTGAGAGTCCCTTGGACTGCAAGGACATCCAACCAGTCCATTTTGAAGGAGATCAACCCTGGGATTTCTTTGGAAGGAATGATGCTAAAGCTGAAACTCCAGTAATCTGACCACCTCATGTGAAGAGTTGACTCATTGGAAAAGACTCTGATGCTGGGAGGGATTGGGGGCAGGAGGAGAAGGGGACGACAGAGGATGAGACGGCTGGATGGCATCACAGACTCAATGGACATGAGTCTGAGTGAACTCCGGGAGTTGGTGATGGACAGGGAGGCCTGGCGTGCTGTAATTCACGGGGTTGCAAAGAGTCAGACACGACTGAGCGACTGAAATGAACTGAACTGACAATGGAAGAGAATGTAAAAAAGGATATACACATTTATATATAATCTTTATGTATAACAATGACTTTGCTGTACACCTGAAACTAACGCAACATGGCTAAATAACTATATTTATTATAAATTTTAAAAAATGTAAATGTAAATACAACAGAAACATTCCAGGCAGTGTGACTATAACGAAACCTTCCAAGCTGATTATCCTGAAGCCTCTGGTGTTCCCGCTTCACAACAACCTTCTAGAGTGTGGTTTTATCTGCATAAATGTCCAGCTAGTATTAAGCCAATGGAACATTCCAGCAGATTCCTCTCTTTGGGGGGATGGAAAATCCCTTCTAATATTCACTAAGCTGCTCATTTCATAACCATTAAAATATACACTCTCCCAATAGGACAACCGAAATGACACGCAAGATGAGAAACCGGCATCTGCTTTTCCTAAAATTATAACTCGGGGCTTTGACTGTCAGATAGAAACTCAGAGTCATGAATGTTTGATCACTGCATGTTGCAGGAAAAGGCTGTTGCCCTCATGACCACGAAACATGCCTGGCATCATCCTGACTTCCCCACACCACCTTCCTGAGAGCCCTGTCTACTCAAAAAGGGAAAATTAAGCATTTATTCAGAATTTTCACCTTCAGGGATACTTCTCAATCTCACTCAAAAGACACAGGAACAGTGTTCTGATCACAAAAGTAGTTGATTCAGTGTATCTTAGCCGTACAGTTCCTTATGGGAAAGCATAAAAAGAGCTGCAGTATGTTTTCATTAAAAGTAAAGCAAGTGGGAGGGGGATTTCAATAATTTAGTAAAATAGGTTCTCAGCAGAAATAATTATAGAGAAAAAGGTGGATTCCAAGAGTGTTTAGGGAGAAGATAAGTGATGCAAACATTCCACACATGAGTCCACCAAGAATGGCAAATTGGCTTTAAATCCTTTAATGTTAACATGAGCTTCTCATGAAACAGAATCCAGGTCTCAGGGCCAGCACACCTTTTAATTGGTTTCCCATAATATCAGTGTGCTTATCCGGCATGGTTTGTAAGTAAGCCCCATACTACCAGCCTTAGATTGAGGGAATGAATGGACAGCCTCCATCCCAGCCATATCCCTCAGCCCCAGGCTTTAAGGACAAGAATCAGGAAGTTGTTTTTTTTTTTTTTTTTTAAATCAACACTATTAGTTTATTTAAAAACCAGAGAGTCAAAGTGTTATAAAGATGGATTTATATTAGGTACATTTACTTATACTGAGTAGCATGTTGTATGCAGAAATGCTTCATAAGTTTTAAAATATCCTTCAAATATTTTTTTTTTATTTCAGTGTTGGGAAACTGAAGCCAATAACATCACAGTGAGTAAAGAAGCCGAGACTTTCACATTTTACCTGTGCCAGGATCATTCAAATAGTCCTTGCCTTTGTGCATGAATTTATATGACAAGATTTTGAAATTTTTTAAATATAGAAACATGTGCCATTTCACCTTCACATACTCCTCAGGTGGACCAATTTGTAGGAATAACTTCTGAGTTTTAAAAGAATAAAATATTTGTTGTCTCTTTCCAGAGGCCAATCAATATAAAAATGTTTTTATCAGTGGTATAGTATAGTGAGTTGAACAATGCTCCCCAAAAGTTTTGTGCACATAGAACCTCAGAATGTGACCTTATTTGGAATAGGATCTTTGCAGATATTTGGAATAAGAATCTTTGCATCTTTAGGTAGCATCTTAAGATGAAGTCATCCCAGATTAGCATGCACCTCTTATAAAATGATAGAAAAGGAGAAGACACAAAGGGAGACAAAGAAGAAGGCCATGTGAAGATGGAGGCAAGATTGAAGTGATGTAGCTAGGAGGTGAGGACCACCAGCAATTGCTGGGAGCCACTAACAGTTAAGAAGGAAGTACAAATTCTTCCCTAGAGCCCTCAGACGGAGCATGGCTATGACAACATCTTGATTTTGGATGTGTAGCCTCCAGAACTGTGAAAGAATAAATTTCTGTTGTTTTAAATCAACAAGTTTGTGGTAATTTGTTATGGCAGCCCATGGAAACTTATCATATAGTAATACATATTTCTTATAATTAATTTGAGTGTTCTGTTGGTTTCCTGGTGGCTATCAAGACTAGGGTTTTAATACCATTCTTAGAAAATCTGCCATAACAGATTTTGCCATGTGTGAAAGAGTCAGGAAGTTTTAAGAAACATCCCATTTCTTCCAAGTTGTCCATTTTATTGGCATATAGTTGCTGATAGTGGTCTCTTATGATCCTTTGTATTTCTGTTGTCCATTGTGGTTTCTCCATTTTCATTTCTAATTTTGTTGATTTGATTCTTCTCCCTTTGTTTCTTGATGAGTCTGGTTAGTGGTTTGTCAATTTTATTTATCTTCTCAAAGAACCAGCTTTTAGCTTTGTTGATTTTTGCTATGGTCTCTTTTGTTTCTTTTGCATTTATTTCTGCCCTAATTTTTAAAGATTTCTTTCCTTCTACTAACCCTGGGGTTCTTCATTTCTTCCTTTTCTAGTTGCTTTAGGTGTAGAGTTAGGTTACTCATTTGTCTTTTATCTTGTTTCTTGAGGTAAGCCTGTACTGCTATGAACCTTCCCCTTAGCACTGCTTTTACAATATCCCATAGGTTTAGGGTTGTTGTGTTTTCATTTTCATTTGTTTTTATGCATATTTTGATTTCTTTTTTGATTTATTCTGTGATTTGTTGGTTATTCAGAATCATGTTTTTCAGCCTCCATATGTTGGAGTTTTTAATAGTTTTTCTCCCTAATTGACATCTAATCTTACTGCATTGTGGTCAGAAAAGATGCTTGGAATGATTTCATTTTTTTGAATTTACCAAGGCTAGATTTATGGCCCAGGATGTGATCTATCCTGGAGAAGGTTCCATGTGCACTTGAGAAAAAGGTGAAGTTCATTGTTTTGGGGTGAAATGTCCTATAGATATCAATTAGGACTAACTTGTCCATTGTGTCATTTAAAGTTTGTGCTTCCTTGTTAATTTTCTGTTTAGTTGATCTATCCATAGGTGTGAGTGAGGTATTAAAGTCTCCCACAATTATTGTGTTTTTAATTTCCCCTTTCATACTTGTTAGCATTTGCCTTACTTATTGTGGTGCTCCTATGTTGGGTCCATGTATTTATAACCATTATATCTCCTTCATGGATTGATACTTTGATCATTATGTAGTGTCCTTCTTTGTCTCTCTTCACAGCCTTTATTTCCTGGAAGAAATGGACAAATTCTTAGAAGAGTATAACTTTCCAAAACTGAACCAGGAAGAAATAGAAAATCTTAACAGACCTATCACAAGCATGAAAATTGAAACTGTAATCAGAAATCTTCCAGCAAACAAAAGCCCAGGGCCAGATGGCTTCACAGCTGAATTCTACCAAAAATTTAGAGAGGAGCTAACACCTATCCTACTCAAACTCTTCCAGAAAATTGCAGAGGAAGGGAAAGTTCCAAACTCATTCTATGAGGCCACCATCACCGTAATACCAAAATCAGACAAACATGCCACAGAAAAAGAAAACTACAGGCCAATATCACTGATGAACATAGATGCGAAAATCCTTAACAAAATTCTAGCAAAGAGAATCCAACAACATATTAAAATATCATGCATCATGACCAAGTGGGCTTTATCCCAGGGATGCAAGGACTCTTCGGGTCTGCAAATCAACCAATATAATATACCACATTGACAAATTGAAAAATAAAAACCATATAATTATCTCAATATGTGCAGAGAAAGCCTTTGACAAAATTCAACATCTATTTATGATAAAATCCCTCCAGAAAGCAGGAATAGAAGGAACATACCTCAACATAATAAAAGCTATATTTGACAAACCCACAACAAACATTATCCTCAATGGTGAAAAATTGAAAGCATTTCCCCTAGAATTGAAAGCATTTCCCCTAAAGGAACAACACAAGGGTGCCCACTTTCGCCACTATTATTCAACATAGCTTTGAAAGTTTTGGCCAAAGCAATCAGAGCAGAAAAAGAAATAAAAGGAATCCAGATTGGAAAAGAAGTAAAACTCACTGTTTGCAGATGACATGATCCTCTACATAGAAAACCCTAAAGACTCCACCAGAAAATTACTAGAGCTAATTAATGAATATAGTAAAGTTGCAGGATATAAAATTAACACACAGAAATCCCTTGCATTCCTATACACTAACAATGAGAAAACAGAAACAGAAATTAAGGAAACAATTCCATTCACCATTGCAACGAAAAGAATAAAATACTTAGGAATATATCCACCTAAAGAAACAAAAGAATGCAGAGTTTTCTATATATAGAAAACTATAAAACACTGATGAAAGAACTCAAAGAGGGCACAAATAGATGGAGAAATATACCATGTTCATGGATTGGAAGAATAAATATAGTGAAAATGAGTATATCATCCAAAGCAATCTATAGATTCAATGCAATGCCTATCAAGCTACCAACAGTATTTTTCACAGAACTAGAACAAATAATTTCAAGATTTGTATGGAAATACAAGAAACCTCAAATAGCCAAAGCAATCTTGAGAAAGAAGAATGGAACTGGAGGAATCAACCTGCCTGACCAGGCTCTACTACAAAGCCACAGTCATCAAGACAGTATGGTACTGGCACAAAGACAGAAATATAGATCAATGGAACAAAATAGAAAGCACAGAGATAAATCCATGCACCTATGGACACCTTATCTTTGACAAAGGAGGCAAGAATACACAATGGAGAAAAGACAATCTCTTTAACAAGTGGTGCTAGGAAAACCGGTCAACCACTTGTAAAAGAATGAGACTAGAACACTGTCTAACACCATGCACAAAAATAAACTCAAAATGGATTAAAGATCTAAACGTAAGACCAGAAACTGTAAAACTCCTAGAGGAAAACTTAGGCAAAACACTCTCCAACATATATCACAGCAGGATCCTCTATGACCCACCTCCCAGAGTAATGGAAATAAAAGCAAAAATAAAAATATTTAATAAATATTAAATATTTTTATTTATTTAATATTTAATTTAATATATTTAATATTTTTATTAATAAAAAAGCAAAAATAAAAAAATAAAATCAGATCTAATTAAACTTAAAAGGTTTTTCACAATGAAAGAAACTATGAGCAAGGTGAAAAGACAGCCTTCAGAATGGGAGAAAATAATAGCAAATGAAGCAACTGACAAAGAATTAATCTCAAAAAATACAAGCAACTACTGCAGCTCAATTCCAGAAAAACTAATGACCCAATCAAAAAAGGGGCCAAAGAATTAAACAGACAGTTCTCAAGAGCAAACATACAGATGGCTAACAAACACATGAAAAGATGCTCAACATCACTCATTATCAGAGAAATGCAAATCAAAAGCACAATGAGGTGCCATTTCACACCAGTCAGAATGGCTGCTATCCAAAAGTCTACAAGCAATAAATGCTGAAGGGGTATGGAGAAAAGGGAACCCTCTTACACTGTTGGTGGGAATACAAACTAGTACAGCCACTATGGAGAACAGTGTGGAGATTCCTTTAAAAACTGGAAAAAGAACTGCCATACAACCCAGCAATCAAACTGCTGGGCATACACACCAGAAAAAAAAAAAAAAAGAACTGAAAGAGACAGTGTACCCCAATATTCATTGCAGCACTGTTTATAATAGCCAAGGCATGGAAACAACCTAGATGTCCATCAGCAGGTGAATGGATAAGAAAGCTGTGGTACATATACACAATGGAATATTACTCAGCCATTAAAAAAAAACAAACATTTGAATCAGTTCTAATGAGGTGGATGAAACTGGTGCCTATTATACAGAGTGAAGTAATCCAGAAAGAAAAACACCAATACAGTATACTAATGCATATATATGGAATTTAGAAAGATGGTAATGATAACCCTATATTTGAGATGGCAAAAGAGACACAGATGCATAGAACAGTCTTTTGGACTCTGGGAGAAGGGGAGGGTGGGATGATTTGAGAGAATAGCATTGAAACATGTATATTATCATATGTGAAACAGATCACCAGTGCAGATTAAATGCATGAGACAGGGTGCTCAGGGCTGGTGCACTGGGATGACCCAGAGGGGTGGGATGCGAAGGAAGGTGGGAGGGGGGTTCAGGATGGGGAAGACATGTACACCCATGGCTGGTTCATGTCAATGTATGGCAAAACCACTACAATATTTAAAGTAATTAGCCTCCAATTAAAATAAGTAAACTAAAATAGAAAGAAACATCCCAGACAAGTCTTATGTTTAAACCACCCGTTTTTATTGCTTTTTTCTTTTTTATGAGTGCCATTCCTTTTTCTCTTTGAGCATCTTAAATAGGCATATTTTAAAGTCCTTTAAATTTATTCTTGAATCTATCACCGCATTGGATATTCCTATTGTATTTGTTTTGTTCATATGCTCTGAGCGTCTAGTTTGCAAGCTAACTTACAAACTAAACTGGAGGTCTCTTGCCTGTGTGTTCTCTCTTTCTCACCAATGAAATAAACTTCATATGTTATGGCAAGACAAGAAAAACTTGGAGTATTTTTCTCTGCCCTCCACTTTAGTGTGTGCTGTGCACCTGCATTAATCAGTCCTCCTTAGGAGACAACCTCTCTTCCTAATCTTGTAGAAGGTCAGAGTAACCCACTCTGTGTTGTGTACGACAGTTCAGATCTGGATTGTGTCAACAGTCAGTATGTCCTCTCGTATATAACCCTGCATCTCACTAATGTAGGTAACTACACTTTGACCTCTAGTGGGTGGGCAGGCCTCAGGGCTTCCCGAAAGACTGTCTCCTGGGTTACCATCCTCAGGTTGGCTCCAGTACGAACTTCCAAGTCTTCCTTAGAATGACTCCTGATTAACTGCTTTTCATACACTGTAAGGCTCTGTATGGTGCCTGGGGCCATGCAGGTGCTCTGGTCCTGCCTTGAGTAACTGCAGTACTGAGGCCAGTTCGGATGCATTGAGTTACCTCTGCTTCTTACATAAAATCCAGATGTTGAAACTGTAATTAATTTAGACCTTTAAGTTTGAATAACCACATGACATTTTTATTTCAAAATGTGAATTGTAAAAAGAGTAACTGAAAGACTTCAAAGGGTAAAAACACTGGAGTGCAACTGATAAAATTCTTAAATTGTATGTGGTGATAAGTAGTAGGGTGTTTAAGTAGTTAGATATTTTCAACTGAAAAATCCTATCATAATATTAGAGGTCCCTGACGCTAATAATAACCACAAGAATCTAATCTGGCCTCTTTTCTCCCCAAAATGTCTCCCGATGTTACCTGAGCTGTTTTAAACCACACACAGTATTAGAGCCAGGTCCACTGCATTTCCTCAAATAATCAAGTTATTTTAAATGTCAAATATTAATTCTAAGACCTAGAGCAGTAGGTGTCTTTATTCTGGCAAACCCCATTCTCCCCCACCCCTGGAACTCCATGACTCCTCACAGGCCACCTTATACTGTCATTTTTAGATGCATTAGAAACATGTGACTGGAAAAGAAAATCTATAAACCCATGTGGTAGGCATAACTTCAGTCCCTTAGATTAACAATAGTACATTCAAAAGAATGTAAGATGTACCAAGTATAACTTTGATGCTTTCCTCATTGTAAGATTTCAAAACCTTTTCAGAAGATCAGAATCAATGTGAGGTCAAGAGATAATCAGGACCAGTCTTTCAGACTGTAGATTAAAAAAGAGCTATAAAGAAGGCTGAGGTATACACGTGTATACCTGTGGTGGATTCATGTTGATGTATGACAAAACCAATACAATATTGTAAAGTAATTAACCTCCAATTAAAATAAATAAATTTATATTTTTAAAAAAAAGAAGGCTGAGGGCCAAAGAATTGATGCTTTCAAACTGTGGTCCTGGAGAAGACTCTTGAGAATCCTTTGGATTGCCAGGGGATCAAACCAGTCAGTCCTAAAGGAAATCAACCTTGAATATTCATTGATTTTCAGGATCAATTTTCAGCTGAAGTTCCTTACTTCATCATTGGAAGGACCAGTGTTAAAGCTCTAATATTGTTGCCAACTGATGTGAAGAGCTGGCTCATTGGAAAAGACCCTGGTGCTGGGAAAGATTGAGGGCAGGAGAAGGGGGTGATGGATGATGAGATGGTTGGATGGCATCACCGATTTAGGGGACATGTACTTGAGCAAACTCCAGGAGACAGGACAAGGCAGGCTAGCATGCTGCAGTCCATGGGGTTGCAAAGAGCCAGACATGATTTGACAAATAAACAACTACTAAGATTAAAAAATAACAGAGGAAAAAGGAGGAGGAGTGTGAGAAGAGAGGAGGTGAAACACCAAAATTCTTGGATGATGATGTAGCTTAAGTATCTATCATGGGGGGCTTCCCTGGTGGCTCAGAGGTTAAAGCATCTACCTCCAATGCAGGAGACCCAGGTTCGATCCCTGGGTCGGGAAGATCCCTTGGAGAAGGAAATGGCAATCCACTCCAGTACTCTTGCCTGGAGTATCTATCATAGTTTGATACAAAATGATAGTAAATATAATTGTGATATTCATAAAAATTAGAGATTATATTTAAGAATAACCAATTACTAGTGGTATAATTGGTGAGACTCAAGAATAAGACACATAATAAAAATTGACTTCTCCTGGGATCACAGTCACAAGAAACACATGTTATCTGCTGTCTTAGTTGCATATTGTGTACATATGTATATGTACCATATATGTTGTACACAAACATAACATATAGAATATATTCTGTTTTATTTATACTGTATTTATATGCTGCATATAAATAGAATAAATTATATTATAGAAATAGAATGCATAAGAAATATACATTTATGTATATATAATTTGATATATATGACTATAAATTATGTATGATTTTATATTTTTGATGCATAAACATACACTTTCATATAAAATAGAATCTGATAGTCTTAAATTCCCATGCATGTAAAATGAAGACCTTCAGTGCATTTTTAGGGGTGAAGTTTTCTAGAGGATTATCATGTAATCAAAGTATCAAATGCATATCACTGTGGATTTTGCCTTCATCAGAGGATCATAAAGAGCAGTCATAGAACACATCTCACTGCTGCTTAATTTTATAGGATCTATGAGCTAAGAATGATTTAACATCTTTTAAATTGAAAAAAAAAATAGGCAATGAGAACCTGTGACAAATGTATGAAGCTCACCTTCAAGTGTCCACACACCGTTTGGCTGGAGCAGAGACAACCCACTGGTTACATGGTATCTGTGACTGCCTCTGCACCACCAGGTGAGTTAAGCAGACACAGTGGAGACCAGACAACTCCCTGCCAACCTAAACCATTTTCCACATGGCCATGTAAAGAGCAAGTTGAGCAGAAAGAACAGACTAACAGGGCATAGATACTCGATGTGATACTTCAGGAATTCCTTTCCATGCTGACTTTTTTTCTTTTGTGTACTCTTATATACATAAGAAGTCAGGTATCTGTACAATCATCATTAAAATGATTCTAAAGGTAAGTGTATGAAACTTCAAAAAGCAATTAGATTGCATTAACAGCTTTGTTGGCCAAGGTGAGACTAAGAAATCTATTGATATAAATCAAGTAAGAGTACCTTGATTTCAATGCTATAAGGATTCATAAATAGTTTTATCAATGATCACAATAAACCTAAAAATATCAGACATTAAACTTTCTTTTTAAATAAGCAATATAGTCAACACAACCCTTCTCTTTCTTTAATACACACACGTGCACACACATGCATGTTCACTTATACACACATGCACACGTGTATGATTTCAAAAGTAAAGATACACAGAACACAATGAAATATTTAGCAGCAAACTTGAAATACCGGTAAGGCCGCAATACTATGCTAGAAACTGAGAAGAGGGCCACGTCCAGCTCCACCCAAACAAGACATGATTCATCCTCAACAGTGAAGCAAAACCCCAGTTTGAGTTTCATCATCTGTGAAATGAAGGGAATTCCTCTTCCTGAGGCTCCTCCACTCCTGGAGAATATTTAACACAATACTGTGTCATGTAGACTTTCCTGGTTGCTCAGTGGTAAAGAATCTGCCTACAATGCAGGAGACGCACGTTTGATCCCTGTTTCAGGAAGATCCCTTGAAGAAGGGAACAGCAACCCATTCCTGTATTTTTGCTTGGAGAATCCCACAGACAGAGGAGCCTGATGGGCTATAGTCCATAGAGTCACTGACTGCCTGATGAAGCAGCCTCGTCTCCTGAGTTCACTTTCATTTAAAGGCATTTCCAAAACATACCTAATCCAATAGATGCTGCAAACCAGCCTTTGCTCATTTATCCTCTAATGATATTAACATCATGTCTCTACCTTAATACTAAGTTACCACAACACTCTTCTATTAAGACAGCATATTTAAAATTAAATAATTATGCTTTATTAAATTCTCTAAGATCCTGCTGTCATAAGCTCTTTTTTTTTTTTTTCTTTACTGCACTTACTTCCTTTGCTAATCTCCTGGTCCTTAATCATACACTTACTTGCAGAACTGATTGCCAAGCTTATGCTCTCTTTTTATTTTTAATATTGCTTAAGTGCATAGACGCCTTCAAATTAGAATCGGATTTCTGAGAACAGGAGTGAGTGAGAGTGTGTGTGTGTGTGTGTGTGTGTTTAATCAGCCTGTATCTCTCCTGGGATTTGAAGAGTACCTAGCTGACACTGGATGATGGATTAGTATATGCTTCTTACAAGACTACAAAAGAGAAGAAAAAGTGGATTTTTGGTGTCTGACTCAGAGTTTCTGCTTTATCATTTGTTCAATGGGCAAAATAAGACTTACTTTGTGGACTTGTATGGTTTAGATCAGAAAACATGTTTTTAGTATACCTAAGTTACTCAAAAAACAGGAGGAATAAAATTAATAATTAGGAAAGAAATATTACTTTAGGTTCAGAAATAATTCAAGATAAAGATACACATTTTTTAAAAGTATTTGTCAGTAATCTATCCATTAGCTGTAGTCATCTGAAATTTTAACATAGTCTTTATTCTGTTCCAGGCACTGTTCCTACACACTTTAAAAGGTCAACTCATGGTATCTTTATTTTCATAACAGATTAGACAGACACTAATGCTCTTTCCATTTCACAAATGAGAAAATTGAGGCCCAGAGGGCTGGTAACTTGACCTTGGTTATATAAACTAAATAGGGATGAAATTCAAATTTGTATCTTAGATTCTTTATTCTTTTGCTCCTAATTCAATGCCCTGTTGCCTCTATTTGTTTCCCATAAAGAAGCTTTCCTATAGAAGAAAGAATAGGCCAAGAATCTGAAATATGATATATAAGGAACATATGAGGAAAATCTGAGATAATTTAACTGATATCAAAATGAGGACTAGGTTAAAATTCCAAGGAGTGTTTCATAAAAATGGAATTATGACAGAAGATAATTCAATTTAAATGAGTACAGTGGAAAAAAAAATCCATTATGTCTGTATATTTTAAAGGATATTAAATAGTTTCACTGGGGCCTGGCAGGTAAAGGCCAGAATTCACCTTAATTCAAACGGTGAATTAAGCAACAGACGATGAAATGATGACTTGCTCTTTTCCTCAAGGAAATGAGCCGTGTTACCAGCAAAGACACTCCCTTTAGGTGAGATGGGGGTTTTAATCCAAGGTGAAGTAAGAGATTCTCCTTGTCCAGAGTGGACTGAGCTCCGCCCCCAGAGCTCACCTGGCAGCATGAGGCCCCTCTTTCCAGGGTCAGCTCAGAGGAGACCCAGTCCACAGTCACTGGGACAAAAGCTGGTCTTCAGGCATGAGCAGTCTTCTCAAAAGGATTCTAGCCAACTGTGCTACCATTTATTTCAGAATACTCCTTTTTGGTTTGTTTTTGTAACTTGTAAAATAGAACAAGATTTCAAATTCATTGTGGAAAGTAGATTCTAGAATGATATGGAGCAGTATAGAGTAGCTGCTCAATAAATCTTTTCTCTGGTCCAAGGCTTGCTATTGTCTTCTCCACCCTCCCACCCAGAAAAGGGGTAAAGTAAAAAGAAAAACAAAGTTACAGAATGCCTAATAAGACTTTCAGAGGAAAACCACTTTTCTTATACGGTTTTGTGACCAAGTTTTCTTTACTGAGTATTGTAGTATTTTCATTTGAAAGGCAGTCATCAAATATATGCTTTCAATTGTAATGTATTAAATATGTATAGACTTTGTGTGTGTGTGTGTGTGTGCTCAATCACGTCCAACTCTTTGTGACCCCATGCTTTTTAGTTCAATTTAAAAATGAAAGGGAATCATGTCGCAATTTGGGATATTTCTCCCTGAGCTAATTCTTCAGCACCAAGGCCACTTAAACCCGTGGCTCATCATCGTTACAAAAATAATTTTTAAATACTTCCACATAAAGGATTATTTCTGAAACTGTTAGAAGGGATGAGATCATAGAATGTAATCCAAGCATCTAAAAATTACACCTAACATCTCAGGAACAAACTTTAAAAAGAATTTCAGTTTTAAATGGCTTGTCCCTCTTTTATAGAAATGACAGAATTCAATTTTAACTACTGAACAGTAGGTTCACAGTGGATGACAAAATCAGTCTCTCTCTCATTACAGTCTTTCTAGAGAACAAATAACAGATGAGAGACAGTTCAAGTAGACCAGAAACATCAGCAGAAAAGGTTCCCATTTGATATCTGGTACAGCTAAGATGACCAAAGTCAGTACCTCTCATTTTTTATTATTGATGTATGGCAAAACCAATACAAACTGTAAAGTAATTAGCATCCAATTAAGATAAATAAATTTATATTTTAAAAATTTATTATTCATGTATAGCCCCTTAAGGAGCCTTTTAGGCATTTTTCCGTAATCACCCCCTATGAAACGTTAGTTCCACAGTTATACACATAACTGTTTATGTTCTGTGTGTCATATGTGTTTTAAGACTTTTTTCCAGCTTGAGATATAACTGACCTACAATCATGTGTTAGTTTAGTATGCACAGTATGTTGGTTTAATACATACATACCGTGGACTGATTACTGTCAATTGTTGTTCAGTCGCTCAGTTGTGTCTGACCCTCTGCGACCCCAGGGACAGCAGCAAGCCATGCTTCTCTCTCCTTTACTGTCTCCCAGAGTTTGGTTACCATCAATAGCTTCAGCTAAAATCCCATCACATCACATATTACCATTTCTTGTTTGTGGTGACAACATGGAAGGTCTACTCTCTTGACAACTTTCAAGTATATAATAGAGTGTAATTAACTAGCCACCAGCCTGTACATCAGTTCCCAGAATCTGTTTGTTCATCTCATAATTGGGAGTTCGTGCTCTTCACCAACAATTCCCCATTTCCCTCTTCCCTACCATCCGACTCTCCGTTTCTGTAAGTTCAGATGTTCACCATTCCACATGTAAGTGACATCATATGATATTAGTCTTTCTATACTGACTTAGCTCCCTTACCATAATGCCCTCCAAGTCCATCCACATGTTCACAAATGACAGGATTTCCATCTTTGTTATGGCTGAGTAACATTCCGCTGTGTGTACATATATCACACTGTTATCCCTCCGTCTATTGAGGGACATTTGGGATCTTGCCACGTCTTGGCCATTGTGGAAAATGCTGTGATGAACATGGGGATGCAGACATGTCTTTGATATCTGTGTTCATTTCCTTTGGATACACACTGAACAGTGAGGTTAGTGGATCAGATGGGGCTTCCGTGGTGGCTTAGATGGTAACGAATCTACCTGTAATGCAGGAGACACTGGTTCAATCCCTGGGTCAGGAAGATCTCCTGGAGAAGGGAATGTCTACACTACAGTATTCATGCCTGGGAAATTCCACGGGTAGAGGAGCCTGGCGGGGTACAGTCCATGGGGTCTCAAAGAGTCTGACGCTACCGAGCTGCAAACAGTTTCACGCTTTTCATGTGGTACTTCCTTTTTTTTTTTTTTTTTTTTTTGAGGAAAGTTCCATACCATTTTCCATAATGGTTGAACCAGTTTACATTCTCACTAACCATGAACAAGATTTAGCCTAAAGGCAATCTTACTGTTTATGTATAAAGTATAGACACGCACTAATAAAAGAGAACCCTTGTATCTGTGCTTTACACATAAGAGGAATTTTTTTATCCCATGCTCTAATATTTCAAACCTCCTCAATATTATGGGTCCTGTCACCTCCATTTTTGCCTTCTGTCCTTCCCTCTAATAAAGATGAAGGACACTTTCATGGTTTGCAAAAGCTACTCATAACCTACTCCGTGCTAACATCTGGTACCTACCCTTCCACAGAGATTAGGAGATGGAGCTGTGTCTCCCTAGACCCATTCCCTTCAGAAAAACATTCCTCACCCATAAGACTGGCAGGAGACTTTTGAAAAGATTCACATCTCAAAGAAGTAGGGAAAGGATTCACAAGTTTATCTACACTGAGGAGAACACTAAGACCCTCCCTGGTCATATTCAGCTCCTTAAAATAACCAGAAATTTTGCTTAAAAAATAACTTTCCCTTCTTTTGTTCCTGTTTACTCTTACCCATCATTATCCTAGATACAATTTGATTAAATTTGCTTTTGTAGATTTTTTTCTAAAGTAATGCATTTTGGGGTTTCCCTGGTGGCTCAAACAGTAAAGAATCTGCCTGCAATGTGAGAGACGGAGGTTCAGTCCCAGGGTCGGGGAGATCCCCTGGAGAAGAGAATGGCTACCCACTCCAGTATTCTTGTCTGGGAAATTCCATGGACAGAGGAGCCTGGCGGGCTATAGTCCACGGGGTCGCAGAGAGTCAGACATGACTAAGCGACTAACACTTTTACTTTTCAATGCCTTTTTAGTATCGTTATACCTTCTCTTGCTTTCTAGAGGATTCTGCTTTTTCTCAGCTTAAAAAAAAAAGGGACAAAATGCAGTATAACAGGATGTCTCTGACTAAAATCATTACCAAATGTGGACACAATCAAGACACCCAAAATCCATGCAAGAAATTTTTATATCTGAAAATCCCTAAGCTCTAACAGAACTTGGGTGGTATTTTATTAGACATATTCTCTTTCAATAGTGAGGACATTTGCCATTTTTATCAGTGGCTATGGTAAGTTAACAGAAGAACTCTAATACTTTTAATGGTTCTAGAAAGAAAAAGGATCTTATGAATAAAACACTCATATCTTTACTTTTAATTTTGTGATTTTTGGCCCAAATACATATTTTGTATCTTGTTTGTAAATAGAAAGAAAGATATATTGTTAATGATTTACCGCCGATTAGCCTGGACTTTTCTTTAAGGATGTCCAATTAAAGCTATAAATGCAAGAACACTCGGGGTTACACCCATCTCTTGAGAACTGCATGGCTTATTCCAATGCTGAGATAATCAAAACCATACATCAGGTTTTTTTTTTTTTAACATTTTCTACTTTTAGTTTTCTTCTTTTTTTCTTTTTTATTTTTTTAGTTTTCTCCTTAAAATGTTTAATTCTGTCTAGCTAGAGTCTGGGGAGGAGGACCAAACATTTTATTCACATAGGCCTACATCTCTGTCTCCAGCAAAAGCGAGTGGCCTCTGGGGAGGCTGACACAGCCTGGCACTCCAACTCCACTCCCTGGGAAATCAGAGAGAGAGACTTCCACCTTGCCTCACAAGTGGAAGACACCAAGTGAGTACACTAGCTTCTCTCTTTCCATTTGATCTGCTTTATTGTGACACTAACGAAAACTGTAAGAGCTGCTTCCCACAGCAGAAACCTGAGGGAACTCCGGTCTGATGTGAAGTGCCTGTCTGCCATGAGCTGCAGGCTGAGGCTTCAGATTTGCATCACTAATTACAATTGTGATTGACACTTTGGTCGTCATTCCTTTCGCAATCATCACCCAGGTTTTGTTTTGTTTTGTTTTGTTTCTTCTTCTTCTTCTACATTCCATCCAGGAGATATCTCTAAACTCTTATTTATATGGTAGTTAGGTGGCGCTACTGGTAAAGAATACGCCTGCCAGTGCAGGAGACATAAGAGATGCTGGCCGATCTCTGGGTTGGGAAGATCCCCTGTAGGAAGAAATGGCACCCACCCCAGTGTTCTTGCCTGGAGAATCCCGTGGACAGAGGAGCCTGGCGGGCTACAGTCTATGGGGTCACATAGAGCTGGACACGACTGACTCGACTTAGTATGCACATCTTTTCCTATTGGAATTTTAAATGAGAGGCTGCAAGATAACCTTTCTGTTTTATCTCATTTTGAATATGTTTTCATTGTGTGAATTAATCATTGGTTTTTCATGGAGGAAATTGGAGCAGTGGACACTGGAGCACGGAAAAATGAAACACATGTAAGACTCAAATGTTTATATATGAGACATCATGACAAGTTGTGTAAAGCAATGCATATTTTTAATCCATGGTTTAAAAACATTAATGTTTCCTCTTCATGTAAATCTGTATACACCTTATGGCTCAAGTGAATTCATTTTCTTTCTTCTATCTTAAAGTTAATAGAAGCACAACTGTAGAATCTTCAAGATTGTATAGATATGTGTGTCTCTATATTTTCAAAAGGCCTTCAGTTCAGTCGCTCAGTCATGTTCAACTCTTTGTGACCCCATGGACTGCAGCACACCAGGCCTCCCCGTCCATCACCAACTCTCAGAGCTTGCTCAAACTCATGTCCATCAAGTCGGTAATGCCATATAATCATCTCATCCTCTGTCATCCCCTTCTCCTCCTGCCCTCAATCTTTCCCAGCATCAGGGTCTTTTCCAATGAGTCAGTTCTTCGCATCAGGTGGCCAAAGTATTGGCGTTTCCAATAAATATTCAAGACTGATTTCCTTTAGGATTGAGTGGTTTGATCTTCCAGTCCAAGGGAGTCTCAAGAGTCTTCTCCAACACCACAGTTCAAAAGCATCCATTCTTCGGTGCTCAGCCTTCTTTATGGTCCTTACAATTACCTACTAGGCAAACGCTGGCTCTTAACCCACTGGGATGTACTGCCAGGCAGTCATAGTGGAGGCAGTCACATTGGCTAAGAAGAGAACTGAGGCCTTGAGAAGAGGGCTGCTAGTGAAGGGTGGCAGGACCAACAAGATAAAAACAAACTCATGGGGGGGATTATAGGCCTGACCTGTTAGGAATTCTCTCTCAGAGCTGGAAATTTAATCCATGATCAGGCAGCGATGTGTCATGATGAGTTCAGGTGGCGAATGTGGGAGTTAGTGGCTAGGGTGCAGGGGAGAAGCCAGATCTGCTGTAACTCCAAGTCTATCTTTTAGAAGTGAGCATTTCTTTGACTGAATGTCTCTAATCTATAAATCTCTAAAGAGATAATTATGCTTCAGTATCAGTCATTTAGGTGTAATCTCAAGCAAGAAACAGTAAAAAGTAAAGATACAGAACATCTGCTTTCTATTTCATTTGACTGATTTCAGGGAATAAAGAATATCATGACAATGGTCTCCATGGCAATAAGAGTGAAGGAGGAACATTTAATGCTTTGCCTTCAATAAACTGTTTTCCACTGCCAACCTCAAAAAGGAATCATTGCATCTGCCTTTAACATTTATAACTCCACACAATACCTCAATTTATTGGCAATGGATAAATGTCACTTACAGAATTCAAGAGCACACCTACTGCTTAGATGTTGTGTCATTCTCCAGAAAAAAAGGAACCAGAAACCCTTGGAAAAACAGACGATCCTAGGATGGGGCAGGGTGCTTACAAGAGGAGTCCAGAGCATCTGCAGCTGGAGATAGGAAGTATCCCATATCAACAATACAACGTTGAAACCCCTCATTCATGGAGTATGTCAAAGAGCACAGCAGCTTTCTGAAAAAAGCTCCCGTTGGCTTCAGCTGAAACAATTAGAGCAAGAAAAATAAAGCAACATTAGACTTTAATCCAAAGCATAAAGCGAGCATCCTTGAATCCATGTTGATGTAAACAAGTGGTCAGAAAAAAACAAGTCTCCAGTGCAGAAGAACACGAAACAGCTTAGTGCAGACACTCTGCCCTTAGGAGGTGATCATGGTGTCCCGTCTCCCAGGCGATGGCAGTCCACAGGGACTTGATTCCAGAAAGCACGGGAGGGAAAGAGGAGCCAGAGGAACAGCCGAGTGGAGACATGGGACCAGCACTCCCCTGCCTGGAGGTCAAGGTCAGGACCAAGGGAGACACAGATACATCTGATTGATACTGACACCACCTAAGCTTATGAAAACAGCATATATCCTCTACCCCAGACTAATCATAAGAAAAACACCAAACAACACTGGAGAAAAAGCAAGAGAAGAGTAACTCTAGTTAGTGACAGTGCATTGATGTGGTTTAATAACTGCTAACAGAAGATGGTAACGACAGAGGAAAACAAATGTGAAGAATATGAGAACTCTGTGCTGTCTTTCCCATTTTCTGTAAATCTAAAATTGCTCCAGAAACTAAAAGTTTATTAAAAAAAAAAAAATTCAGAACTACTGCAGGGCCTGCTCTCTTCTATCAAGTATTATCACTTAATTTCATCTTATTTAATTTTGCCATGTGCAAGAGTGATTCATGAACATAGCCAAGATTTCTTTCCTAAAAATAATGGAGCCATGATAGTTTAATAAAATATTTCATTTTAATTAAATTAGAAAGGAAAAACTTCTACCGTCTTCTTTCCCCTCCAGGGAGGGAACATTGTGTCATCTTATTAGCAGGATTTCCCGAGGGCTTTTTCCTCTTTGATGAATCCGCTGTAGTCACAGAACTTTGGAAGAGAGGATGGCCAAAGGATATTGCATTTATATATCCACACAGATACTCTTCCCCTAAGTCAGAAGCTGTTAATGGAGGATTAGGAAGGAAACCCTCACTTCCTATGTTTATTGGGAAGACTTTGGTGTCTTCTCTAAATAGCCTTGATAAATACCATGAAGCAAAAAGCTGACATATAACGATGAAAATGTAAAGAAACGTTCTCAGTAAAAGGATATGACCAAACTGAACTGAGACATTAATAACACAATCATCATATTACATACAATAGAAATGTAGCTTCCACACCTGCCACTTCACTGACCCACAGGGCACACAACTGTCTCCTTACCCTGCTCCTTTTTGATTCCCTTCAGGTAGAGTGCAAGACTAGAGAGAACACGGGAGTTAGAGCAGGGCACCGATGCCCTTCACTGTCACAACATATAAATGAACAGGGTTTTCCTAAATGACTAGATACACAAAAGATCCATACCAATCTGTCAGAATCACTCAGATTATAGAAATGGAAGGGAAAACAAACACAAAGACCACTCTGGGCTCAGGTAAGCTGAAACCCTTCATGGAGGAAATGGGTATTTTCTTGGAGAGCAAAAAAAGAGAGGTCTAGCCAGATGGCACAACCCAGGTGGGAATGACCACCATGACTCTGGGAAAGAATGGGCTGCTCACCCCGAGTGACCCAGGCTCAGGGTGGAAATGAGAAGAAATACCAAAGAAATAAAGAGAAACATGTGAAAAGGGTCATGAAACAAGACAAGGAAAGGTACTTTGTAACCTTGATGACTTTACGGATCTAGATGACAAAGGCAGTTTTTAGTAGAAACAAATCACTCGATCACTGTCGAGGACGGGACAAGAATGAGCAGGAAAGACTTCAAGGGGCCAGGCTTGCCAGGTGGGTATGTGGGAAGTGGTCAGCCTCGGAACACCAGGAGATGAGGGCAGGAGAGAGAGAGGGAAGGCACTGAAGGAGGGATCAGTGGTGGGATCTGGGAGTGCAGTGATAAAACAGAGAAGAGGAGAGAGGGGACAGCTCAGAGCCTGCTGCTCACAGGAAAGGGGTGGTGGCCATTTTCAGGCATGTTCACTGGTAAGTGGGACCGAGGGCTCACGTGAATCGCCATAAAACTATGACTGTACTAAAAGTACAGTTATCCAATATTAATGTCAAATAATACAGAGGAGTCAGTTTTCAAGTACAAGTTCATGAGGCAGATAGGTCAGATGGCCTTTCGAACATGCAGCGTATGCCATTTTCACCAAATGATCTGAGCTAGACATAGCCAGCAGCATCCCTCCACAAGCATCCTCCTCACTAGTCGGTGGTAAGGACGATCAAAAGCTTCATCATTCAAACCGAAACACTTCTGAAAGGGCAAGGAGGGAAGTCACTTTAATTATTTTTAATTACAAGGGCCTCAAGCATGTACTGTCCTGGGTGAACCAGATACACCATGACCTCATATGAGGCTCCATGATCCACCCCTCAGAGGTTCCTCCATGGGAGATCCGTCATAGCATTAGGAAATCTTTTATCCTAAAGCAGCTTAGCCAGTGCCTGAGGGGCACTCGTTTTCCAACTGGCAGCTTTCCAGGAAACCCAGGGCCTCCAGTTGAGGGTGAATAGAAGAGCAGCAGTGGAACTGGACAGGTGGGAGGTCAGGGAGGGGACAGGGAGGTCAGGGAGGGGGCAGGGAGGTCAGGGAGGTGTGAGGTCAGGGCAGGTGGGGGGGGGAGAGGGGAGGTCAGAGATGGGGGGAGGTCAGGGAGGATGGAGGACAGGGAGGATGAGGAGGGGGAGGACAGGGAGGACGAAGAGGGGCAAGGATGGGCAGCAGGGTGTACAGGGAGGACGAGGATGGGGAGGACAGGGAGGGGAGAGGACAGGAAGGACCAGGGGAGGACAGGGAGAGGAGAGGAAGGGAGAATGGGGAGGGGGAGGACAGGGAGGATGGAGAGGGGGGAGGATGGAGAGGGGCGAGGA
>NW_024070191.1:3716567-3863971 GCF_014754425.2 Oryx dammah
AGGAGGAGGACAGGGAGGACGGAGAGGGGTGAGGATGGGCAGGGGGGAGGGGAGGGAGGGGGAGGAGGGGGAGGACAGGGAGGGGAGAGGACAGGAAGGACCAGGGGAGGACAGGGAGAGGAGAGGAAGGGAGAATGGGGAGGGGGAGGACAGGGAGGACGGAGAGGGGCGAGGGTGGGCAGGGGGGAGGACAGGGAGGGGAGGACAGGGAGGACGAGGAGGGGAGAGGAAGGGAAGGGGGCAGGACGGGAGGTGAGGGAGTACAGCGCAGGAACCGCGTGAATGGAAAGAGGAAGGGCACTCCGCCTGCACTTGACCGGTCCAGTGCCCCTCCTCTCCCCGACGCCTGCCTTGCTGCCTTCTCTCTATTACTCTGTGAGGGTGAACCCGCTCCATCAGCTGAGTGGACTAAAGGGCGCCCAGAAGCTGGGAGAACGTTACATCCGGGCACCTGGGAGAGGGTGTGTCTGGGCGAGATCAGCGTTTGAGTCGACTCTCAAACGATGAACACGATGACCTCGCTGGTGAGGGCGCGTCATCGAACCCACTGGGGACCAGAGCAGAGCAAGCACGGGGCGGGGACGGAGGCGGAGGCACGCCCCGCTCTCCTGCCCGCAGACACAGCACCCCTGGGTCTCAGAGCACGGGGTCTGGGCGAGAACCGCAGGACCGGCTCTCCTCTGGCTTGTAGATACTGGATCCGGGGACTTCTCCTCCGTCACCATATTAACCAACGCCTCCTAACTCATCTGTCAATCTCTTACATTGTCCTCTCTCTCCATATACTTATAGTTGTGGATTATTGATTCTGGTTCTCTGGAGAACGTGATGGAGCAGTGACCCTGCTGATGCTCCTTTTCCATACCAAGTCCTTGCCTTTGTTAACTATTTAATGTTTTTAAATCAAAATAGAATTCAGAGTTACCTGAAGAAAAGATCTATAAAATTCAGCTATGAATCTGAACGGAACCCAAATACAGAGAGACCTTTGGGCAGGCAGTCAGGCTGAAGCTGGTTACCCATGGGATCTGAGGGCAGGGAAGGATGTTTATCGGAGGAAAGGCCTGAACTCTAGTCTCCATCTGCTCTGAGCTAAAGAACATAATTTCCATAACTTAATGTATCACAACTATAGAGAACTTAGCTTATCAAAAGAAATGGAAATACGCTGCCAAACTGATGCTCCAATATAATGTGAACCTAATAATCATATCAAAAGAATTTATTTCTGAAAGGCCCTTCTTTTCCAACTATTTTTCACTTTTCACATATGACAATATATATGCATACCAGTACCATCTTCTCCGATGGCAAAAAAGAAGTGTGGCTGTTACAGAACATCTAGGAAGTTGGAAATTTTTCAAGAAAATAAAAATTACCTATTATCTCACCTCTTGAAAATGCCTACTGTTAATAGTCATTTATAACCCATTCCTGGGATTTCCATACATCTATATTTTTTTGATTTCCAAAATATTTTCTGCCAAGTCTGTGAAACATGATTTTAAAAATCCAAAACATTTCTGTATATATGAATATATCATACCTTGCTCCATTACATAATTCATATTTATTATTTTATTTTAAATATCCTTCTATTTGTTGCTATCACATAGTGTTAAATAGTTTGGTAATTTTTAGGGCAAATGCCATAAAGTTCAAATTTTTACAGAGATTGCAATGATCTATGCCCTCACTCCTAATTTATGTAACACTGTTTGGATGTACACACCTTTCTTAGCATTGGATATGAGTTTTCAAATATCTGCAATTTGATTACATTTTAACTTGAATTTTCTTATTTGCACAAGTTGAGATTTTCAGTAAGTTTGATAAGTTGCTGTTTTCTCTTATGTGATCTGTAAGTTGACACTCCTTACCCATCTGAGTGATTTCTTATTTGTGAGAACTTGTATGTTACTCATTTTTGCAGTCCCTTGGCTTTTATTTTACTCAGGTTTCTAATGCACTGCTGTATTGAATTTTTAATCAGTGATTTGATGATTCCTTCATCCAACATGGAGTCATCAAGCACCCACAAAGCATGAAGACCCGTGCCCAGTGGGGTGGATCTTTCTTCTTTACATTAATTGCATTGCTTTTAAATATTTCATTACACTTCCTTCTCAATTTTGATGTAGAGTCATTTCTTTTTTACTTTGCATTTCCCAATTTTTTAAACATTGGGATTTTAATGCACAGAATCAGTTACATGTCTTTTGGAAAGTCTGAGAAAACAAAAGAGGACCAGAATGAATCAGAAATGAGTGATTACAGAAAGTGGATCCCATCCCCTGGGGGACCCAAGGCAAGGAGGTGGTGCAGCCAGAGCCCAGGAGCTGGAGGACAGAGTCTAGGGGCTTTGGGGTGTTGGGGGAGGCAGGATGCTCATATGGGGAGCGGAGCCCATGACAGTGTTCCCCAGAGGCATCATGGGGGCAAAGGGCACAGTCACTGAGATTCTGCTCTTAACAGTCTAGTTCCTTTCCTTTTAACAACTGTGTCTAAACTACTTTGAGCCTATTTTGGTTTGCCAAGTGAAGTGATAGGCTCAATGTATTTCATTTTTTCCAGAGAATCCCTAACGGGTCAACTCAAGGATGTTTTAAATGTACTCCATCACAATGGGACACCTGTCAGTCAGAGCAGAGAGCAGCCTGTGTGGCATCTCTGGGCACAGGCCAGGCACCTTCTCATTGCCTCGGTTTAATTGTCTGTTAAACCAGGAGCTTCATGAATTAATTTGCGAGGCTACTGCTTACCTAAATATATAAATATATTTCTACTGATCTTTTAAATTTTTCACTTATCACATATTTTTGATTGATAATAGTTCTCAGGCTGTCCATAATAGCTCTGACACTATCAGAAATAAAGTATCATCTCATATCTTTTAAAATCCAAGTTTTATGTAATTATCTGTCTAGATGTATGACTTTTTGCTCTAATGAGTACATTTCTATAACTGTCGTTCTAGTTTACATCAAGTAACCAAATTATCACCAATTACTTGTGTGATATTTAAATAGAAAGGTACATATGAATGACTCAAGATACTGATGATGGTGATGATGATAGAATTGTAGTACTCTCAACAATATGCAAACACACTTGTCGTCTCTCATTCTTATTGTCTCTAAACCATAAGAAAGTGGAAATCCCACTACAAGTTTGATTACAAGCCCTGTGAAGTCAATACAAAATCCGATGGGTGGTATGTTGTGTATGGGTCCACCTATTCTCATTGACCATGTATGCTATACCTCTGTCTGATTCTAACTGACACGTTAACAGTGTTATGTATCAACTGGTGAGATTATTTTTAAAAAGTCCCTTTATTCCCTATTAACATTTTGTAAATAATTGTTCACAAACATCTATATTATAAAACCATGCAGAACCACTATTTAGTTGCTATAAATTACTAGGTCCTGAATTAAGTACTAGACATTTAATGAACATAGGCATACTGTAACCATGAGAGATTAGCTGTCTCATTTGCATACAACTTGATCTACAACATAAGCATAAACATGGCATGATCTGGAGAAATTCCCAGGAAAATCATTCTCTCTGTCTCTCTCACACACACACTCAGAGAAACATACATTTCTTCTCTCTGAATAGTCACTGGTGGTCACAATGTAGCTATCCCTTCTTTTAACTTCACATTGAATTTAAATATGTTTTAAATAATTTTGGTCAAAAAGAACACTAAGAAAAATTTGGGGACAGATAAAATATACAAGTAGTAATAAAGTGTCTCCTTCAAAATAGTCATTAAATTCAAAGGGAGAATATTAATAGTCACTTTACATTAAGATATTCATCCTATGCCACCTTAAGCAAGCAATTAATGTTAATATCACAAGTGAAAAGACATACTGAGATCATGGGCCTTGTGATCAGATGCATGGAAAATGGTTCATCATTTCTGTAATCTTCTGGCCAAAAATGTGCAATTCAATCAAATCATGACAGAATGTCAGAGAGGTCCAAATGGAGAGACATTCTACACAATAAGAGACCAGCAACCCTCAACCTCATCATGGTCATGAAAGTCAAGGAAAAACTGAGGACTATCACAGATTAAAAGGGACTAAGGAGATGTGATGGCTTAAGGCCACAGGGGATTCTGGATGGAAAAGTGACTGGAGAAATGCTAGAGACGTCTCAATAATTACTAATAATATTATGTAGACATTAATGTCTTCACTTTCATAAATGTACTCTGGTTAAATAAGACATTAACTTTTGGAAGAAAGCTGGGTGAAGGTTATATGGGATAATTCACAACAACAACTTAAAGAAAAAGAACGCTAAACTGAGATACACGAAGCTCTTAGTGAGAATGAGTTTACTGGACCTTTTCTGAAATCAGTGTTCACAGGGAAAGATGAGGTAGACCCAGAGGTAGCATGAGGTAACTGAGAGATATCTACAGTTAGAAAACCAGGTGCACGTCCTCAAAATTCTGGCTATTCTACTGAAGATATGTAGTGTCTGCTCTGAACCTTATTCCTACTAGGATACAATGAAGCCTGAAGGTATCTTTGCTGGCTGAATGGATGCTCCTTAAGGCAGTAAACTTTACAAGCTAAGTGGCATGCTTGTTCTTGCTCGGAGAAAAGGATCATTGTTTTGCAGAAAACAACCAGAAGGAATAGCATCAGGTCAGCCAAAAGAACCCCCACTCCAGTACTCTTGCCTGGAAAATCCCATGGACAGAGAGCCTGGTGGGCTGCAGTCCATGGGGTCGCTAAGAGTCGGACACGACTGAGCAACTTCACTTTCACTTTTCACTTTCGTGCGTTGGAGAAGGAAATGGCAATCCACTCCAGTGTTCTTGCCTGGAGAATCCTAGGGATGGGGGAACTTATGGACTACTGTCTATGGGGTCACAGAGTCAGACATGACTGAAGTGACTTAGCAGCAGCAGCAGCAGCCAAAAGAACAGGCTAAATTGAATCTGGATGACCCAAAGTAGAAAACAGATATTCATGATTCCATACTGGGGAAAATACCCAGGAAAGAAGAAAATGCTGTGAAGAGCCTTCTAAATCATCAACAGGTTCTCTGCTCAGAATGGGGAGCCCCCTCTCCACCCTGAAGTCACTCATAGTTACCTCCCTCCAAAGATAGACCGGAAAAGCTGGAAGTAGAGGAGCTGTGCAGAGCAGACAGCTGATGGAGACCTCCTAGCCCACCGCGCCCCACCCTGCACCCGCCGCCTCCACACCAGGATGTGCTTGCTGGAAGGTGCTTTACTTTGGCATCCTTCCTCCTCAAACCAACAGCCCGAGTGCAATCAGGAAGAAAACTTCACAGTACTCACAATTGAGGGACAGTCTACCAAATACCTGATCATCCTCTCCAGCCCGTCAAGATCACCAGACACAGGGGAAGTCTGAGAAAACCTCACAGCCAAGGAGAGCCTAGCAAACAAGAGGACTAAATAGAATGTGGTGCCCTAGCTGGGACCCTGGGCCAGAGGAGGACACAAGGTAAATACTGAGGAAATTAGACCACAGACTTCAGTTAATAATAACGTATCAGTATTGGTTTTCTATTGTGACAAAGGTACTTTACCGACATAAAAAGTAATAAAAAGGAAAACTAGGTGTAGGACAGATGGGAACTCTGCACTGTCTTTATAACTTTTCTGCAAAAGTTCTGAAACAAAAAGAATATTTAAAAAAAAAAAACACTAAATGTGGGAAGCAAAGCACACTGATTGAAATGCTACTATATATTCAGTCTACTGTGACATTAACATTTGATACATTATGATACTATGTTAACAGCATTCATACATTATGTTTTATATATTTGAGACAGTCTCTTCCACAACTGATAAATCTTCGGCAGTACCTGGGTGTTTTTGGTAATGCAATCTCAACATCTCAGGGTGAAATAGTTGATTTTCTTTTTAATATTTATCCCAGCCTTCTGAAATACTGATAACATTTGGAGCATAGATTTGATATGTTGTTCAAATAAATTCTGGGGTGTCCGAATGAGAAAGAAAGAAGCCAAAACCACTTTATAATGTTCTGGAAACAAAACATCTGGCAAGACGCTGGGTGACAAGCTTCCCTGTCTCTACTTCCAACAGGAAGACCCAGGCAACTTGTGCTTAGAGATTTTCTTTCTGCATCTTAGATGGAATGGTCTTCCACCATCTTTAAATCATCAGGGCAGTCTTACAGTTTCACTTGTACCCAAGCCTCCCTATCCGGGAAAGCCTAGGGCTGTCTCAGAGATGCAATTCACCCAGTTAATACCTAAGTATATCCATCTTGTCTGATGCTCACTCCCACCACAGCCCTCTTACTTCGAAGTTCATTTTCTATGTTACTTTGTTTTCCCTGATCACCACCATTTCTCTGGTTCTGGCACCACTGCTGACTCCTTATAAATATCCTCCATCTCTTCCTTTACTGTAGTACATTATGTCAGCTGTCCTCCTGGCTCAAGTATAATCCTGATTTTTGCTTCCTTCACCAGCTACTGCCCCTTCCACTCAAGCAATACAGAACATCAGATATTCTCCACTTGCTATATCTCCATCACAACCACCTTGTCTCTCTACCTCCAACACAGAATCTCCATCTCATCAGTTGTGTAACTCTAAAGAAGAATTCAAAGACAAGCCTGAAAGATCGAAGAGGCTCATAACAAAGAAAGACCTAACACAGTAGGGTACATGCTTATACTTTATGCTCAATGGAAGACCACGGTCAACTAAGGGAAATAGTTAGCATTTCAGGAGGATTACCCTGACCATTTTCATAGAATGTGTTGCAAGCAAGGAGAACAGATGCTGAGGCTAGTTAGGAGGGAAGGGTTAATGAATGCTTTCATGAGGGTAAACAGTAGGTTTGACCTGAGATGATGCAATCAAAAAGAATCTTTTGGGCTCTTAGGACTTAAGAAAAGAAGGAAAAGAGAGAAACACCAAATTTTGAAAAATTGATAACTAAAAGAAAATAGTATTGTTAATAGAGGCATGTGATGTCATTAACTGAAGAAAGATGCAGAGTCATGTGTAATAACTCTGTATTTTATGGGGGGGGGGGTGGCACTCAGACTTCATTTGAAATAGGTCATTTAAGATGTTGGTGAGATATTCCAATTGATAAAATGGATAAAAAGAATCAAGAGGCAATGTCCAGGCTCAGAATGAACTGGATATTTCCATAAAACAGACTAAAAGGAAACTTTTTTTTTTTTTTAGAAGAGGAGCTAATAGGATGCCATCTGGTGGATGGGAGGAATCAGGGTGTTATTTCCTTTGTTTAAACAAATTTAAATAATCTATGATTCAGTTCTTATTTGCTAAAGGTCTTAAAGCTGGCTAATTTACAATTTAGTGACTCTAAAGTCTGAGACTGATACTTTAGTGGTGCAAAATTTGTTTTCTGTTAAATAATTCACAGAATTTTAAAACAGTGGAGCCACCATTCAATGTCAATGTCAAGATATGCTTGGTCTACACGATCAGGACACTGTGTCTACTTTCCACTGAAATCTGCACAATTATTCAGGGAAAAGCTTTCCGATGTGAGCTTATCTTTTACAACATGCTGGAGGGACTTACAAATTCAAGATGGTTTAAAAAACTATTGAATGTTTAGTAGCATATTTAAGGATTGACTATAAAACACTATTTACAATAACTAAAAAGGAAAATTTACATCAATTAAGAGATTTTTCTAAGAGGCAGCCTTGAGGCAATGGTACTTTATTTCAGTTAAAATCGACATATTTATACAACTTATTTGAAAGGATATCTAAAAGCTTATGGGAAATAAAAGTGAGGTTTGAATATGTAGTTTGTTTCTTTTTGTAGTTGTGAATGACAGCTGTCAACAAATTTTCTTTCATATTCTTTCTGCAAACCCTATCTGTTTGCATGTCTGATTACATAAAGGCAAAATATGACTATCAAGTAACAGCAACAGATTTTACGGCTGGTAAATTAAAACTTCAGAATCTGAGGATGGAAGGTGATGGAGGTCCTAAGTCTAGTCTGCTCACACTGAAGCATCATTTCACCGTACTCCTGACTCGTGTCTACCCGCTTTTTCGGGACTGACCCTAGAGGTAGGCCAGGACTCAAAAGCACAGCTCAGGCTTCGCACAGCTCGAGTCGAGTATACAAAGCTCTGATGAATTCGAATCCTGCCTGTCTGTGGCTCACTCCTTCGTCCTCTCCTTACATCCAGAAGCAGCACAACAGTAGCCTGTCCTCTCTGACTTGAGAGCAATTCACAACTGTGAACACAGCAAGAAGGCCCATCTCTCTCTTCAACCCAGGTAAGCTCGTTGAAAGCCATTACCATTTTGAAAATGCAATGCCAGCTCAGCACATCTAATCCCAGGCCCTGTAAGAAGTCCGTGCTCCTTGTCAGGGAACATGACAGGGCACAGGTTAGCCAGCCCGTGGAAGCAGACCTGTTGATGCAATGGTACGATTTCATATCTGCCTTTCTCCCTTATCCCTTACGGGACGCCCTGGTGGCTCAGATGGTAAAGAGCCTGCCTGCGGTTCAGGAGACCCAGGTTCAGTCTCTGGGTTGGGAAGATCCCCTGGAGAAGGGAATGGCAACCCCCTCCAGCATTCTTGCCTGGAGAATCCCACGGACAGAGGAGCCTGGTGGGCTACCGTCCATGGAGTCTCAAAGAGTCGGGCATGATTGAGAGACTTTCACTTCCTTCCCTTCTCCATTATCCAGTTCATGGGGCTCTGTCCTGCGAAAACCTATGTAGAGTAATAAATACCAAAATTTGTTTATTTTCCATGTTTTTTTCTCTTAATCTAAGGTACAAATCAACTGCCATTAACGGTCCCATTATTTTTTGAAGGGAATGAACTATTTATTTAAGTATTGTTGATTTATATTGTGCTAATTTCTGCATCTGATCCCATCACTTCATGGGAAATAGATGGGGAAACAGTGGAAACAGTGTCAGATTTTATTTTTGGGGGCTCCAAAATCACTGCAGATGGTGACTGCAGCCATGAAATTAAAAGATGCTTACTCCTTGGAAGGAAAGTTATGACCAACCTAGACAGCATATTTAAAAGCAGAGATATTACTTTGCCAACAAAGGTCCATCTAGTCAAGGCTATGGTTTTTCCTGTGGTCATGTATGGATGTGAGAGTTGGACTGTGAATAAAACTGAGGGCCAAAGAATTGATGCTTTTGAACTGTGGTGTTGGAGAAGACTCTTGAGAGTCCCTTGGACTGCAAGGAGATCCAACCAGTCCATCCTAAAGGAGATCAGCCCTGGGATTTCTTTGGAAGAAGTGATGCTGAAGCTGAAGCTCCAATACTTTGGAAACTTGATGCAAAGAGTTGACTCATTGGAAAAGACTCTGATGCTGGGAGGGATTGGGGGCAGGAGGAGAAGGGGACGACAGAGGGTGAGATGGCTGGATGGCATCACTGACTTGATGGACATGAGTCTGAGTGAACTCCAGGAGTTGGTGCGATTCATGGGGTTGCAAAAAGTCGGACACGACTGAGAAACTGAACTGAACTGACTGAATTTCTGCTATATAGCGAACTGACTCAGTTATACATATATACATTATTTTTAATATTCTTCTCCATTATAGTTTGTCACAAGACATTGAATATAGCCCCCTATGCTGTACAACAGGACCTTGTTATTATCCATCCTATGCATAACAGTTTACATCTGTGAACCTCCAACTCTCAATCCTTCCCTTCTCCCTGGAAACCACGAGTCTATAGAGTTAACTATTTCTATTGAATGCAATCTATACTTGAATCTGTACCATATATTGGGCATAAAGGGAGAACACAGAATGCCAGGAATTAAAAAAAAATTATCTTATATTTTACATCCTGTCATCCTCCATTGCTTAAACTTCTCATGCTCTTATCATGGAGAAGCATTTGACAATGAAAGGCTCCTGGTCTTACACTTAGATGCTTGACCCATTTTGAGTTTATTTTTGTGTTTGGTGTTAGGGAGTGTTCAAATTTCATTCTTTTACATGTATCTGTTCAGTTTTCCCAGCATCACTAATTGAGGAGACTATATTTTCTCCATTGCATTAATATATTTTTGCCTTTGTTACAGATTAGGTGACCACAGGTGTGTGTGTGTTTATTTCTAGGCTATCACTGTGCTGTAAACCTGAAAATAACACAATATTGTAAATAACTATACTTCAATAAAAACTATATTTTAAAATGTCCCAGAATTAAAATAGAGATAGTAGAATGCTCTGAAGAAAACAAGGAAAACATCATTTGAACAGAATCCTTAAAAATTTAACAAAAAAGATGCAAAAGATCTCACTCACATACCCAGTGGAAGAAATTTATAATGTCAACATTTTACTAAAAGAGCACTCATTTTCTTGTTTTTCAAGAAACAAAACAATTCAAGTCAAGGTACTCCACATTCCCTTTGCAAAACCTAATCCTACCTTTCTTTCCCTAAAACAGTAAGGACTGAGTTTACATCTCTACCATTAATTAGGTATAAAAACACCCAAGTGCTATAATTTTACTCAGAAAATTCATAATATATTTGCCAAAAATATCTATAGATACTTTATTCTGACACTTAATTTTTTTAATCTATTCAAAATTGAAAGCTACATAACTAATATCCCTGAGTTATAACATCTAAATGAGTGTGATAATATGTATCTACAAGCTTGACTGACACGTGGGTTGCTTCCAGTTTTCCACTATGATAGACAATTCAAGAATGAACAGTCTTGGGCATGTCTTAGGTTGTGAATGAATGAATAACTGGTTAAGTTATGAACATTTTTAACTTTGATAGCACCAATTTGCTTTTCAGAATTACTATACTAATTTATACTTTTATCAGCAATTTGGAGTTACCACTTCTACAGTACCCTAAACATTTGGCATCTCATCTTTTTAGATATTCAACGTTTGCCAATTTGATGTCAAGTAAATGATATCTCATTGCTTTTTACTTTTCATTTCCTGAGTCTGGTGAAGTTAATCATAATTTTTACTAGTCAGGTTTCCTGATCCATGCCTTATTCTTTGGTGATATTTATATTGAATTTTTTTTTCTTTAAACGACAGATTTGTAGTTCTTTACAAAGCTTTGTTTTTGTTAGAGAAATTCAGGTTTACAAATGTTATATCATCTTGAGAGATTGACTTTTACCATTATGTGCAATCTATATATCTCTGTTAATGCATTTTGTCTTAAATTCAATGTCGTATTATAACACTGCTAAACCAACTTACTTTTAGTTGGTGTGTTTATTTTATCTCATTGTGTTTCTGTTGTGTCTCTTATAAATGAATAGTTGAGATTTTTCTTTTATCCAGTGAAGATAGTTTATTACCATTTATTTCAATTAAAAAAAAGAATGTATATGATTTTTTTCTGTTTATTTTTCTTGGTCATTATAGTTTTTTTTTTTTTTTAATTTTAACTTAAAAAAAAGTCCATATATAATGCTATAGGAAAAAAGTTTACCCTCTGCCCTTTGATTCACATGAAGAATGCAATTACATTGTTAGACACAAAATGCTACTCACGTTCTTCATGTCCCTACCAGCAGTTAGAAAAATTTTTGTGCCATTCAGTCATTTATAAAGGTCTCTTTGTGCTCAGTTGTTAGAAGAAATTTCCTCAGGTTGTTATTTCTGAGGGAAGATCTGGGTACAGCTGACAGAGGGCTCAGTTCTCCTTCAGCCTAAACTTCCAGCTTTGAGACCAATAGGTCTTGTCAGGTTAGTATAACTGGGGACTCCAGAGTGTAGCTGCAGGGAGTCGTCTGTGTCCCTGTGGCTGGGAAACCCAGTGGCTGTGCCATAATTCCTCCTCCCTTTCCTTGTTCCTCAGGCTCTTGGCTGGCACCCACTGCTGTTATCTGCTTTGGGAAACAGGCCAGACCCCAGTTCTCCTCTTTCTAATCTTGGTTGTGATCCACGGGCATGCCATTGCTGACTCAGCGTCACCCTGGCTTTGCAAGGACTTTGGAGCTTTCTGAATCTCGTCCATGTCCTCAAGGCCTACCCCAGCCAGAGAGTCCATCACCATTCTTTCCCAATTACACTGCTGCTGTGACAGGCCCACTCAATCTTAACTTGGAGTGTAAGAGTTCAGTTACAGAAGGGCGTGGGAGAGTAAGCCAGACCCTCTCCTCTTTGGGGCATGTTGCCCCACACTACGCCAGACAGAATTTTCTGTAAAAATCATTTTGCTCAATCACTCTTCTCTCTGCCTGGCTGAATATCTTCTCCAAGCCCTGTTTAGCTTTCTCTCCTCCCAAAAACTACCCAGCAGAAGGGCCTCTCTCTAATATCTCCCCTATTTCAGCCCTGCTGCTGTGTGCTTAGTCACTCAGTCATGTCCAACTCTCTGTGACCCCATGGACTAAAGCCCGGCATGCTCCTCTGTCCGTGGGATTCTCCAGGCAAGAATACCGGAATGGGTTGCTGTTCCCTTCTCAGGGGGATCTTCCCAACCCAGGTCTCCCGCATCGCAGACAGATTATTTACTGTCTGTGCCACCAGGGAAGCCTATTTCAGCCTTACAGCCCTTTAACGTCTGACAGAGTTATTTCATTAGGACTAAGAGGGAAGGGGATGACAGAGGATGAGATGGCTGGATGGCATCACCGACTCGATGGACGTGAGTTTGAGTGAACCCATGAAGTTGGTGTTGGACCGGGAGGCCTGGCATGCTGCAATACATGGGGTCGTGGAGAGTGGGACACGACTGAGTGACTGAACTGAACTGAACTGAACTGAAGAGAGAGGTGCTGATGCTTGGCCCCATTCAGCTAGACCGTAGATAAAGAATAAGGAAAAGGGTGTAAACTGCTTCCTTCTCTAGTCCCAGAATGATACCAAGAACTCTGCTGAAAAGGACACATAGCTCTCTCCTACCCCTGCCCATCTCTACACCTAGCCCCCAGGCTCATGCTTTTCCTCAAGCTGGAGCTATAACTACCTGAAATGAATTTCAAGGGGAGTTAAGATTTCACGAGAAAATTTAAAATATTGCCCCCATTACGCTCATCCTATTTTCTGAAGATTTTGATGAGGAGTCCAGTTTCTGGAGCTGAAAGTGTGCTAAGTGACAGGAGGGCAGGCGCAACACTGAAGTTTATGTCAACAGTCACGCTACAAAGGAAATTAGTTGTGTAAACGCATGTGTCGTATACGAATTGCTTTTAAAATATCAAATAAAACAAAACTGCTACATGGGGAAAAGATCACAATTCAGTTATGTCTGGGTGTATGTATGTATGTAACTTCAAAGTAAGTGTGGTCTTAATAGTGAAAAAAATAGTCTTTAATATAGCATATACCTAGAAAAGCACTCACAATAACCATTTAAAATACTAGATCAAAAAAAAAAAAAGATGTGTAATTGGAAGAAATGTCGTGACAGTTTCTCCGTGCTTCCCACTTAGAAAATGCTGAAACATATTCCAGTTATGTCATTAATTTATAGACAAATACTTTGGGTTACCTTTTGAAAATTTAAAACTAAGCCATGTTTAATCCTGAATTTTGCTGCTAATTGTATCAAGGCATTACCTAGCTATTATGCTGTCATCCATCACCCATCTCTGTTTTAAACTATCTCCATCTATGTTAAATATTTGTAAGTGCTACTTCCACAATGATGATATAGACTGAATTTAAAAGCAGTGTAGAATAACATTTGGGTTGTGTTAACTCAACAGTGAGAATTCAGATTGTTATTAAAACTGAGCAGGAATTGCTTAAGTGCTGAATTATTGCTTTCTAATCATGAATATGGGATTCCCTGGTGGCTCAGATGGTAAAGAGTCTGCCTGCAATGTGGGAGACCCGAGTTCGATCCCTGGGTCAGGAAGATCCCCTGGGGAAAGAAATGGCAACCTACTCCAGTATTCTTGCCTGGGAAATCCCATGGATGGGACAGCCTGGGGGGCTACAGTCCATGGGGTCCCAAAGAGTCGGACATGACTTAGTGACTTCACTTTCACTTTCAATCATGAATATAAGCATCTTCCACTGAAGATTATCTGTTCATAAAAGAGAAAGTCTAAAAACATATTTTTTAATTTAGTTATTTTAATTGGAGGCTAGTTACTTTACAATATTGTGGTGGTCTTGCCATACACTGACATGAATCAGCCACGGGTATACATGTGTTCCCCATCCTGAGCCTCCCCCACCTCCCTCCCCAATACCATCCCTCAGGGTAATCCCAGTGTACCAGCCCTTATAAAAACATATCTTAAGGGAAAAAATAAATTATTTCATTAAATACAATAAAACATCAAGAACACTGATATAAAGAAGATCTTGCCAAACTAATAATTAGAGTACATGAGTCCTCTTACAAGTTTTTCCACTGACCTTCTGTGGAAACTGAGCTAAACACTGCTTATTTCTGCTTCTTTTATTTTTTTTTCAACAAAACAGAAGCAACATATATTACTTGCCCTAAAGTTATGTTAGGAACTATGTCAATATAAAATGAGAACACACATTTTAACATTTTCAAATTAATAGTTAGACTCAAATATAAGAATGCAAATGTCTTAAGAATATATAATAGATAAAAAAGGAAAAAAAACTTTATTAGTAGTGACTTATCTAGAAATTATACACAAATCGTGTGTTAATAATACACATAACCACAAAATAAGGCAATATAAATTTTTTTTCTAATTAAAGAGTTCCATTCCAATATTATACTGCCTTTCAATGTTGTACACGGTGTCTATCTTAAGTTTACTCTTAAGTTTACCCTTAAGAAAGGGTACTTACAAGCCCTTGATAGTTTCTGTACATTTCATAGCATTTGGCTGGGTTACACAGGCTGTCAGTAACTTCTTACTCAGCATTGCTCTAGAAATATCCAATGGCAAGTACTGGCACTGGCGTCAATCAACAAGGGGTCTGCAATCTTTCTTGCTCCTTACACCACATATGACCATGTGTCTACAGCAGGTAGTGTGACAATAACCGGTTTCTGGACCCTGCGTCTGCCAGTAGGTCAGATGGAGGAGGGTCAAGTGCACTGGGTAGATCCCATCCCTGAGAGGCGTGATATGACAGGGCGCTCAAGGTCACTGTGCTACTTACGACACACGGTGTCTCTACTGCCCTCAGAAGCCTGAACACTGGTTAGGCCTGGCAGCGTTAGAGATGCTATGCATTCTCTCTGTTAATTTCTTGCTGCAATATTCCACTATCACTTTCAAAACAAAGCCTGACAGATTGATTATCCAATTTCTCATTTATCAAACATGTTGGTTGGCACTGGTCTTTCCCCTCTGAATCTACCTTGCATAAGTTTTCCTTACATTTGAAAGTCTTTGTACATGAAATGTGGAATCTTTAAATTATCCAAACTCACATTCTTACTAAAAAGAAGTCTCCTCATAAACTGACCTACAAAACTACAATATAAACACTGAGGGAACATTTTTTTTTTATTAGATTGTTTTAGAGAGTAATCAAAATTATTTACTGAATACCTACTACGTATACAGTCTAAGAAGCTCGGTCCAAAAAGCTTGTATCTACTACTCACTAGTAGTTTGTGACTTTTTATTAGCTGTATACATTCTTAGACTTTAGAAGTTCTGTGTTTAAAATGAGAAGACAGCCAAATATCAATGAATAAAGGTACAAATGATCATATAAATAGGGCAAAAAGTTAAGTCAGAATTAAATCTTAGTGAAGAATCTATGACTGTTCTGTTTCATTTTTATTCTTGCAATGTTTCCACAGTTCAAAGTTGTTTTCAAATAGTTTAAAAACTGAGTAGAAAACCAAAACTTCATATCCATGTTATCATGGAGATTAACAAACAACTATAAATGGCCCAGCCTGGGACACAGCACAGTTTTAAAGCACATCACAAGCCACTAATTCTTCCCATGTGCAACCCTTCCCCACAAAAGCAAGGAGCAATAGACCACCACGGTCAATCAAGAAACTTCAGTTCTAGCTGAGAAGAACTGAGGGGAACACATGTACACCCATGGCTGACTCATGTCAATGTATGGCAAAAATCACTACAATGTTTTAAAGTAATTAGCTTCAAATTAAAATAAATAAATTTTTAAAAAAGAAATGATTTGAATTTTGAAAACAGGAAGTGCCCCTAGTGGTCATCTCTGGGCTTCATGCTTCATCCCGGCTTCCTTAGCATGTCCTGTAGGATTTTTAGCTCTCTGCACCCTGCCAACTGGCCATCCTCATCTTCACCCAAGCCCTAGATCTTATCACACATGTCCCTATGTCAACTTCTTATGCTTTATCATTTTGAACATTAATCACAGTATATCATCATCTGAAAAGCTATGACAAACTTAGATAATATATTAAAGAGCAGAGACATCACTTTGCCAACAAAGATCCATATAATCAAATTTATGCTCTTTTCAGTAGTCATGTAGGGATGTGAGAAGTGGACCATAAAGAAAGCTGAGCATCAAAGAATTGATTCTTTTGAACTGTGGTGTTGGAGAAGACTCTTGAGAGTCCCTTGCACAGCAAGGAGATCAAATCAACACTGAATACTCATTGGAAAGACTGATGCTAAAGCTGAAGCTCCAATATTTTGACTACCAGATGCAAAGAGCCAACTCATTGAAAAAAACCCTGATGCTGGGAAAGATTGAGGGCAGGAGGATAAGGGGGTGACAGAGGATGAGATGGTTGGATGGGATCACCAATTCAGTGGACGTGAGTTTGAGCAAGCCCCAGGAGACAGTAAAGGACAGGGAAACCTGGCATGCTGCAGTCCATGGGGTCGCAAAGAGTCAGACATGACTAAGCAACATACTATAAACTGAGGCTAAATTTATCATCACAGAAATTCATGTGGAAGAAGCTGATGGAGCTTAAGCACCGGGTCTACCTTGCACAGATGTCCCCAAGGTCCCGGGAGGAACCCAGCAATGGAAGACCTCGCCATTCTCTTTTAACCTCAGAATTTTCTGCCATGACTGTTCTCATGAAAAACATCTACTTCTGCTTTATTGACTATGCAAAAGCCTTTGATAGTGTGGATCACAATAAACTGTGGAAAATTCTGAAAGAGATAGGAATACCAGACCACCTGATCTGCCTCTTGAAAAATCTGTATGCAGGTCAGGAATCAACATTTAGAACTGGACATGGAACAACAGACTGGTTCCAAATAGGAAAATGAGTATGTCAAGGCTATATATTGTCACCCTACTTATTTAATTTATATGTAGAGTACATCATGAGAAACTGTGGGCTGGATGAAACACAAGCTGGAATAAAGATTGCTCGGAGAAATATCAATAACCTCAGATATGCAGATGACACCACCCTTATGGCAGAAAGTGACGAAGAACTAAAGAGCCTCTTGATGAAAGTCAAAGAGGAGAGTGAAAAAGTTGGCTTAAAACTCAACATTCAGAAAACTGAGATCATGGCATCTGGTCCTATCACTTCATGAGAAATAGATGGGGAAACAATGGAAACAGTGGGTAACTTTATTTTTCTGGGCTCCAAAATCACTGCAAATGGTGATTGCAGCCATGAAATTAAAAGATGCTTACTCCTTGGAAGGAAGTTATGACCAACCTAGATAGCATATTTAAAAGCAGAGACATTACTTTGCCAACAAAGGTCCTAGTCAAGGCTATGGCTTTTCCAGTGGTCATGTATGGATGTGAGAGTTGGAATATAAGAAAGCTGAGCACCAAAGAACTGATGCTTTTGAACTGTGGTGTTGGAGAAGACTCTTGAGAGTCCCTTCAACTGCAAGGAGATCCAACCAGTCCATTCTAAAGGAGATCAGTCCTGGGTGTTCATTGGAAGGACTGATGTTGAAACTGAAACTCCAGTACTTTGGCCACCTGATGCAAAGAGCTGACTCAATGGAAAAGACTCTGATGCTGGGAAAGATTGAGGGTAGGAGGAGAAGGGGATGGCAGAGGATGAGATGGTTGGATGGCATCACCAACTCGATGGTCACAGATTTGGGTGAACTCTGGGAGTTGGTGATGGACAGGGAGGCCTGGCGTGTTGCGGTTCATAGGGTCACAAAGAGTCGGACACGACTGAGTGACTGAACTGAACTGAACTTCTCATGTCAGCAGTGTTGACATGGCCCTGGAGACTGGTGATGAGGTTAGGGAGAGCTGGATGTACACCGAGTCTAGCTCTGGAGGGAGATGTTATGTGGCTCACAGCAATGTCTCTCCAGTGTTGCTTCAATTCTAACCATCCAGGGCTAGGGAAGCCTTTCAAGATGACACCCCCAACACACCAGATCTGACCCTTTGACTTTGTATTGGAAAGTTTCAAAGTTTGGGGTTGTACCATCACATGCATGGCGAGAGTGCTCCCATAACACACGTCTGTAAGGCAGAGGAGAAACACTCTTGTAACAGGGAATGAAAGAAGCTAAGTCTCTGGATGTTCTCCAGTCATCAAATGTGCAAAATTTAAGCTAAGGATTGAAATTTTCCTTGATGTCTAGGTTAAATACAATTTTTCTCTTGTCTGGAATATCCTTGATAGAGCAATATAAACAATCATCATATACCATGGAATCAATGATGAGAATCACATATAACAGATCAAAATTCTTGTGTTTCTAGTACCTGAACCAGTAACAGGACTACAAAACAGGGAGTATAACAAGTGTGAAATAGTGTAACACACGATTCCTGGGGTCGCAAAGAGTCGGACACGACTGAGCGACTGAACTGAACTGAACATACTCCAACTGTCAATAATAATTATGTTTTTTCAACCATCCTGAGGGGGTGCTGAGTTATCTTTCCATCTCCAAAGAAACTATCAGTGTATCATTATATATAAAGGTGGTCAGAGAGTAATGCAGCCAAAAGTTGAAGGGAAAAGCAGTATAACTCTGAGACAAATAGTTATAAAATCATTGTTTCTTATTGTATGTGCTTCTTTGTTGCAACATCTGTGCTATTAGCTCTTCTGCATTTATATTCTGGTGTAGCTTTCTTCATTCAAAGTGAATATTCAGTTTTATAATCATGACTTCGCATTATTTTTCCTTAAAAAGAGCCCAACGCTCATAATTTTATACCTGCCAGGCCCCAAGACTAGCTTTCTGTCCATGTCTTTGTACATGTCTGAATTTAGGGGCGTGAGTTTTGGAACCTGAACCCAGCTCTGTCATTTCTCAGTCCTGCAGCAACGGGCACATCATTTCATCACCACATGTTCCAGTTTGCCTGTGTTTCCCTGTAGACACTAGATAATACCCCTCAGGTAAGTGTGAGGATGACATTAGACTTATGCTAAGAGTAATTTGCTTAGTAAACAGTTACAGTAAGTGTTCAGTATGTAGAAAGCATTGGAATAACAAGACAGACATACTGAAGGGGAAGAGAAACACTCAGCTCTATCTTTACTTTAGGAACTGGTCATCCACAAGGAATGACACATTCCCCAGCTACTGGGAACATCTCCTTCCTGCAGTGGCTGGGTCTGTGAGGACAGCTAATATCTTCCCCTGTGAGGAATGGCTTTTTGGTACCTCTTTAGCTGATACCCAATTTCCTTCCCACTGGAGATACTAATTTTAGAAGTGAATCCATTCAATCAGGCACTCCTCACTCTAAGACTATCTTATATTCTGTTGCCAAAATGTGGTTCACCTCACCGCTGTTGTTCTTTCTTTAGTATTTACTAATGAAAGGACCACCCTCTTCTCTAGCCATCTCATGAGCATGACATCTCTTTGCCCAGAGAATTGTCCCTTGATAGTATAGGAGAAACAAGCATCTGAGGTCCTGTGATAACTACACATCTCCTTATAAACTGCAGGTGGACATTCCTGTCTTGGGCAATGGGCTCTGATCTTTGCTCAGGTGAATCTGTCTCCAAAAGACAGATCTGTTTTCAGTAGGTAGTTAAAATTCACCCTCTACATCATCAAGGTGATGGCAAGACCATGAATTAAAAATTCACTAAGACAATGACTGTGACCTTGTTAATGTCTCATGGGGAGGTGAGGTGGGCCTGTCCTCCACAACTCACCAGGCGCTTCTGCACCTAGCCCAGGGTGGGAAGCCTGTCTTTCCAAGCTGAATTTCCATACCATCTAGTGGAGGTAGACAGATATACACATCAACAGTCTCGGTGTAAGACCTCCCATGCCAAAATACAGACTCAAATAGAAGGAAATTAAAGGAGAACATAGTCTCTGCTCTATAATAACTTATGTTTGAGAAAAATACAACCATGGATGGGAAAGCAACTACAGACTGAATACAATGCAAACCAGCTTGGAAGAGGAGAGAAGGTGCAAAGGAGTGCACTTGGAAGAAGTTACAAGTGCCAGCAATTAGAAGAAGCAGGATACAGTCAAATCAGTTTTAGTCAAACTCCCTGAAAACCGTTCTAAACATGCTCTAAATGTGGCAAGGCCTCCTCATGTTTCATGTTTATATTCTCCTGCCATGCCAGTGATGTCAAGAGCACGTGTGCGTGTGCATGTGCATGTAACTGGTGATCCAGATTTACCCATCTGTTTCAGTAAGTTTCCATGTTCGGCAACATCGCAGCCTGAATGAGGCAATAAAAACTGCCCTCCTTGTGACTTTCATGTGAGGCTCAGAGCCAGCCACATCAGCAATCACTTTTACCAGAGCTGGTGGAGCTAAATACGATGGCTGCAATCCAGACTGACCTGCAGTCTTTATAGTTAATATAACCAATATTTTAGACTGGTTCAGACTAATTTGCCTTTTCAGAGTTTTTAATGGGTACTCTAAGAGTGCTTCATAAAGAGCATATATGCAGATTTTTTAAAATGTCTTGATGAGCAAATGCTTTTAAAAGATGATTAGGTCATATGAAGCACAATTTTTATTTAATAGCAGGAGAATCAGACTCAGCATGCATTTGCCGAGGGCCCAACTTTTGTGCAGTATAACACTGGGTGTGGAAGACCAACTTCATGGCCTTGTTTTCTGTAATATGTTAAGGTAAAGTATTTTAACAAGAGTTGCTGCTTAAAATGGGCTTCCCAGGTGGCTCAGATGGTAAAAAAAAAAAAAAATCTGCCTGCAATGCGCAAGACCCTGATTCTATCCCTGGGTCAGGAAGACCTCGTGGAGAAGGGAATAACTACCCACTTCAGTATTCTTTCCTGGAAAATGCTTAAAATGCAATTGACTTATTATATGCAAATATGAAAGTTAATACATCACTGAGGTTGCAATAAGACAAACACAATGTTAGAGAATTGGCTTTTTATAAAATAAGGAAGACCTTTATTGGCTTCATACAAATTGTTTGTTTGAAACTGTATGCTCATTTAAAATATTGTAGCTACACACAGTTTTGAAATCTAAAATCAAACAAAATATTTGAATATATTTATGTAAGAATAAAGCTAAGCGTGCTTCAAATGGGCCTACAAATATCAGTACTGTTTTTCCCCAACATAAAGATTTAAATGTTACTGTAGGAAACTCTAAAGACTGCACATAAAAACTACTAGAACTGATAAACCAATTAATCAATGCACCAGTATACAAGTTTAACATACAGAATTCCATTGCATTTACTTATGCTAACAATAAAATACCAGAAGGGAAAAGCAAAAATGAATCCCTTTTAAAATAGCATTAAAAAAATAGCATCAAAAAAGTAAAATAGTTAGGTATAAACCTGACCAAAAAGGTGAAAGGCTTACATGATGAGAATTATGAAATGCTGATAAAGGATATTAAAGATGATTTAAGGAAATGGAAAGCTATTTCACAGTCTTGGATTGGAGGAATTATTAAAATGGCCATACTATTCAAAGCAATGTACAGAGTTAATGTGACTCCTATCAAGGGTCAAATGACCATTGATAGACGAATGGATAAAGAAGATGTGGTGTATACACACACACACACACACACACACACAATGTACTCAGCCATAAAAGATAATAAAATAATGCCATTTGCAGCAATGTGGATGGACCTGGAGGTTATCATACAAAGACCAGTAACATATGATATTGCTTATCCATGGAATCTAAAAAAATGATACAAATGAACTTATCTGCAAGACAGAAACAGACTCACAGACATAGAAAACAAATTTGTGGCTACCAAAGGGGAAATTGTTGGGAGGGATAAATTAAGAATTTGGGATTAATAGATACACACTACTATGTATAAAGCAGATAACCAAAAGGACCTACTGTATAGCACAAGGAACTATACTGAAAGTCTTATAAATGTGTAAGATAAAAGAATATGAAGAATATATATATATATATATATCAGAATCACTTTGAAGTATACCTGAAATTAACATAATATTGTAAATCAATGATACTTCAATTAAAAAAAAACAAGCAAAAAACACTGTTCTTTCTTCCACTGTGCCTTAGGCCATTATTCCATGTTTCCATTTTGTATGTACAGTAAAATCTCTGATCTCATTGTTTCCAATTTACCTCCCCTAACTGTCTTTTGAACCATTCCAGTAAGATCTGCACACCCACTGCAGCACCAAAATTCCCCCCGGGGAATACCAACAGTAACCGTCTACGGTGAAATCTGATGGGAAGAGCCCCTCCTCACTGGTCAGGACACACTAATGCCATTGAGATAGTTGAGCATGAATTCCAACCTGAAAGCCTTGCTTGAGTTGGATTCCAGGAAAAAACAAACAAACAAACAAACTCAGTTTCCTCCTCCTTCACCCACTACTCCTCTATGAGCTGCATTTAAAAGCGCTTCTCATCTCCCTCTGGTCTAAACCCCAGAGTAAACAAGGATTAAGTCTCTTGATCATGTCACTGTCTTTTTAGCTCTCCCATGACCCCATCTCACGTCTGGGCACCCCACCATGTCCATCCCCACCTGAGTCCTCCCTCCTGCAGTTTGAACTGTAGATCCAGCCACTGCGTGACCTCGGTCTTTGCGAGTCTGATGGACACTGACATTTAAGCTGTCTACAGATAACTCCCTGATCTCCACTCTGCTCCATTCGTCATCCTTTAGGCATGTCCTCCACCTCCAAAAACCCTGTAGTCATTGCTAAGGTTTTCCTTGTTTCTCACACCTTAGATTCATTCAATGAGTATATTGTACTGACTCCAATGTTAAATCCAGAATTCACAATAAAAACTTTTTTCTATAACTTAATTGTTCTCACTGTTTCTTGGAATGATGTTTCTCAGAATCCCACGTGGCTGTATCTATCTTTTCTCAGTGAAAAGCTTCCCTCAACATCCTATTTAACTTGGAACTCAGTCTCTAGTCTGGCAACCCCTTCCCTGACCTGCGTGTGTCCACATCACTGGTCACTGTGTGATGTACTATGTATTTCTGTTCTGTATTCATTTATTAATTCTCAACTAGAATTAAAAGGCAGCCTGGAGATTCTGTCATTTAGTCTAATATCGTATATCTAACCTCTAGAAAATGTCCAGCATAGAGTAAATGGTCAATGAATGTTAACAGAACAAAATATTAATTTTATAAACAAACACAATACATAAAGGTTTCTATTCTATCAACTTTAATATTGCCAATCTTGACTGTGTAGAAGTAACCTAATTTAAATTTAATATAATTTGCTGCATAGGGTGTTGTAAACATGTTATAGACAACTTAATATTCCAAATTCTATATTTAACAAAATCATCCCCAGTTATAGCTTTTCATATTTCTCTAAAATGGATTAATAAACTTAGCATAGGTAAAAATCATTCAAGTTATGTGGAAATCATTGCAATTCAAATATCATTAGTATAAAGGAAATCAAATTCACTTTTCAAGATGATGATATAGAAAGGGATGATTAGTTTTTTTAACTCATTAACGTCTATCACTTAATATATGTAAATGAGCCCTTTTACACTGAATCAGATTGCTGTAACAAAATCTATTTGTGTTGTTATTTCTATTTTAAGTGCTATTTATACTATCATTATTTATACTGTATCTTGCCTAAAATGATTATTTCATAAACAAATATGACAAACCCAATTCACATCTCACTGCTGATATCCACCCCCTCAGTTAGCCTATCTAGCGAAGTTGCTCTGAGTCCTAATTGCCCAGGGAGGGTCTGCCTCACTGAAAGTCAGTATGTGAGTGAGTGAAAGTCGCTCAGTTGTGTCTGACTCTTTGCGACCCCATGGACTACACAGTACATGGAATTCCCCAGGCCAGAACACTGGAGTGGGTAGCCTTATCCCTTCTCCAGGGGATCTTCCCAACCCAGGGATTGAACCCAGGTCTCCCACATTGCAGGCAGATTCTTTACCAGCTGAGCCACTAGGGAAGCCCAAGAATACAGGAGTGGGTAGCCTATCCCTTCTCCAGTGGATCTTCCCGATCCAGGAATTGAACCAGGGTCTCCTGCATTGCAGGCAGATTCTTTACCAACTGAGCTATCAGGGAAGCCGAACCATCAGTATGTGGTAACACCCAAAGGCTATGCTCCAAAACCACTTATTCTAACCCCTAAAATAACCATCCAGTAAATGCAGTGATGAAGACACTCTTTTTAAAAGTCTTTTGAAGGTGGAAACATCTCCATTTCTTTTGTCTTCCTATGCGGATGGGAGGCATCTTTTCCAGTAACAGCCTCAGTGTGTAGACCAGTGGGACCAGGCGGACCAGCCCTAAGATGGCCCATCTTCTGGACCAAGGCCATTGTGACCTTGACTACATTTATCAGTGTGTGCCCGGACAGGACAAGTGCGTCCCTGGAGAACGGGGCATGCGTCCTGCTACGGATGGACACAGGAAGCTGGGGAAGAGAACAGAGGGAGAGAGCATTTTTTTTTTCTTAAAGTGGTATCCCAGGGACCCTAACTTAATGAGATCCTCCATGAAAATTAATTTCTGCAGTCCCATCAAGCTTGGCAAACACAGCTCACAAAACCCTTTTGTGAAACTCACGTGATCTCAGGGATATTAAAGGTGCTGCTGAAGATGCAGCTTTCACTCTGCTTTTAACATCTTCTCAAGAAACTTATTTACCTTCATTTAATCTTGCATTTTCCAATCATTTCATTTTTTTATCTAACATTTGTCAAAATCCCACATGCAAGTTTTACATGGAAAGGATTTATGTAAAAACTGCTCTGGCTTATAGACATGTATTTAATGAAAAATATTAATATAAAGATGGGGAAGGTGGGGTAAGTGGAAGCAGGAAAAGTACATTTCTAAAGATAATATTTACTATCATTAAATATAAAAATTGAAAAACCCAATTGAGTTTTGGCTAGTAGTAAGTTATAAACTTATATTAAATACATAATTAATATTTATATTATACTACTTATGTGTATTTACATTGTCTCTGTAGTACTAATAGATATTTATATGATAATATTCATGTTTAAATTTTATTTGGATATGTTTAATATTATTTTGGTTAATGCTATTAAAAAGAAATTAAACTTGAAGAGCCCTAAGCAGAATTCCATGGACAGAGGCGCTTGACAGGCTATACAGTCCATGGAATTGCAAAGAGTTGGACACAACTCAGTGACTAGCTAATTAACTAAAAGCAGGACTTAAACTAAGAAACCTTCTGTGACTAAACAAGAATCTAGTAACAGAACCAGTGGTACTGACTGTGTATGAGACACGCCTCTAAGCAGTGTACACTAAACTCACTAATTCTTCTAAGTAGCGTATGATGGCATTCATTGTGTTGTTATCATTCTGGCTTTAAAACATGGAAGCTGAGGCAACAAGGGGTTAAATAATTTACGCAAGGCAAGAAAGAGTAATAAAATTGGAGTTTGAACAGTGATAAACAGTATTAAGACTGGAGGTGACCTATTGCAGAGCCCACACAATGTAAGCATAGACTGTACCACCTCTCTCAGTGCTGCCCTGGTAGAAAGATGTTCCTCAGAAAAAGCACCTCAGATCTCTGTACTCCCCAGCCAACAGCTAACATCTGGAAGGCACCCCCAGTTCAGATAAGACAATGCAACACAAGGTGCCTTCCTCAAAGGAGGGTTTTGGTCTTTTAGTCCCTCAAACTGATGGTTTTGCATGGACTGGGAATGCTTAACATGGAGAAGACAAGTGAAAAGGAAAGCAATACTATCTTAATAGACTGAAGGAACTGCCACCTAGCTTCACACAATAGTTTCTTGCTTCTCCACAGTCTAAGAGTAGAAACTGTGTCAATTCTGGCCCCAGCCACCCACTAGTTGTATGAGCACAACTACTATAGTGTTTAGCTTCAGTTTCTCATGAGGATCTCATGAGGTTAGGGTCCTTGGGATACCAGTTTATCAACTCTCTGTATCATATCGGGGTGGATTAAAAAAGTTGAGATCATGTAAAACAGCTAGCAGCTAAGTGAATAAATGTAATATAACCAGCATGAAACCATTCCCCTGGATACATAATAACATGACACAAAACATCAGGGTTTTGTTGTTGCTGCCGTTGTTGTTGATGATGATGATCAAAAAGAAGCACACGGACAAAGCTCCACAGGGAATCACATGATCTCCGTGCAAGACGCACAGCCCTTCTCATTGGGAAGCTCCGTACGGCAGAATGCATCTCTCGTTTCTCACAAAATCGTGCTTAGAGCTTGCACAAGACCAGACACATAAAAAACTTCAGATGTGTCTGAGTTCAGTTTGGTGCATGATCACACATGAATGCTCCAGGCCGGAGAGGTGGGTGTCTAGAAACTCACCTAAAAAGGCAGACACCCTGGAGTTCAGAAATGTCTGGGGTTATTTTGGGGCCCCCTAGGCAGCGCCCTTGCAGAAGCACTCCGCTGTCCTCCATTAGCATTCTGAATCGCCTCATGTTCTGCTGGCCTGTTCCATAACAGGCATGGCTGTGACCAGGCAGAGGGCAATTCATCTCGACCGGCTTCTGTGAGAACTGGCGGCTGGAAACAATGCCAGCGATTTTATTTTTGGTCTATTAGTAAAATGACAGCACTAATTCACTTCACAGAGGAACCAAACAGCTGTCAGATGGCAGTGAGCAGAGCGGTGCCTGTGTTACAATTTAGCTGTGCTGAGTCGGATGTTCTCACTGGCGCCTATTTGCACCGTCAACTGTCCCCACCTTCCCAGGGTACTGGGACATACATCACATGCTTTTCCTTGGAGGGCACGATGAGAGACGATACAGACTATTCACCATCAGGCCTCCATTGGTCAACTTGCCACATTTAAAACATCAAAGTTTAAGGAAATATATGTGACTATGCATGTTCTAAGAAAATTATTTCTGAAACGAAAAAGAAAACAATTTTCCCAGCAACATGAAAATTGTGTATCAGCAGCCACCTCTAATACATTTTCTATTAATTTCTCTGGGCATGGATAGCATGGAAGTAGGGACTTGAAATGGTTGATATTAGTTTTTACACTAAGAAGTTTAAGGACGACCTTTGGGGTTGAAATCAAAGCATGAAGCCTGTCAACACAGGAGCTTCTGAGTACAAAACACACACACAAAGGAATCTTGAAAAGCTGGGACTTCACGCTGCAGGAACTGCAGACACTATTACTGCTGTGTCTTACACACAAAGATACAAAAGTAAACCCTGTAAACAAGCTCTGTGTGCAAACCACAGACAATGCAGTGGCTGCCAAGTCAACAATGACTGAATTCACTGACACTCCTGAGTCACCCGGTGTCGGACTCAGGTAATGAACAAAGTCGTCTCATTGGTTCCATCCATCGATTGTCAGCCTTCTGCAGAGTCCACTTACATTTCTGACTGGGCATTGAGAAGATGGGTCATATAAGAAGCAAAACTGACACAGGAACAGAAAGGCTCACTTCCCAAGGAGAGGAAAGAAGTCTGACTGTAGGGTCAGGGTCCTACACAGTGGCCGCCTATCTTTGTTAATGAAGTTTTATTTATTAACTTTACCAAGCCATAGAGGGTGACAATCACCCTCACATTGTATCAGGAGAACTGAATAGTTGGGCACAGATCAAACTGTGAAGCCACAAATATCCACTATCTGGCCTTTGACAGAAAAAGTTGGCCAGTTCTCTTTAGAGGGACCACACCTAATCCCAGATCTTCTCTGCCTCTCGAGGTCAAAACTTGGAAAATTGCTGTATCTCTATAGGAATAAAGGACGTACTCATAAAGTGTTAAGGATTAAATGAAAATTAAGATACAATAAAGTATTTTTTATTATAAACCATTAATATGACTCTAAGGTTTAATAGGCTACATGGCACTTTATATGGAGTTTGTTGAAAGAACTTTTAAATAAATGTGGCTAATATAGCACCTGAAGAATATTATAAATGTTGTAATGTATTTCATTGTAATGTTGTATCTCATTACTGTTTAAATAGAGAGTGAAAATTGTGTCTATTTCATTGTTGTTGTTGTTGAATCACTAAGCCATGTCTGACTGTTTGTGACCTCATGGTCTAGAGCACGCCAGGCTCCCCTGTCCTCTACTATCTCCTGGCGTTGTCTCAGATTCATGTCCACTGAGTCAGTGATGTTATCCAACCATCGCATCCTCTGCTACTCCCTTCTCCTTTTGCCTTCAAGCTTTCCCGGCATCAAGAAGTCTTCCAATATTTATTTCATACAGTAGTTTATAAGTGAAATGATACCTCAATTTTTTAAGACCTCAGTCTAAATGTATAAGCATTAATTATAACCACACACTAACTAGTTCCTTTGACTTAGTGCACTTAAAAAAAAAAAATACTTTGCTCTCACTACGCTAAGATAAAAACCCATAGTTACTCTTGTGATTCATGCATCTGAGTTTTCCTTCCAAAAAAAAAAGTAAACATGTAAATTTTGATACACATGTCAGAATTGTGGCATATGGGAAGATTTTGAGCAAGTGTGAAAGTCTTAAAAAAACAAAGATGCAGAATGCTGAAACCCCAATTTTATTTGTTGAGATGGATAACACATCCAGATCTAAAATGTGTTCCATCATATTCCTGCACAAAATCTCCCATTTGCTACCCTCCCACACCCAGGCGGAACTGCAGGAGCAAACTCAGATGTCCCCCACACACCAGATGTCCACTCACCCACCCTCCTCTCCTTCCCAAATGTGGCTTTCCATTCCATTACCTTAATATTTAAAAGCATATTTTAAGAAAAGTGGATGTATGCTTGGAAAAACAAAATTAACACTTAGAAGATATATGATTAAAATGACAACTGCATCTTAATAGGAGCTATGCAAATAAACTCATGTTGCACATTGACATGCCCCAGGCTAGTCTACTTTTGTTAAATAGTGCTTTTTTGTTTGTTTTATTTTTTAACTCCTGAGGATAAGAAAGAAATATAAGGTCATATTTTGAAAAAACCAATGTCAAGGATGTCTGCAAGGAAGCAAGTAGAACATATAGGTGGTGACTAGAAAGGGCATTTCACCCTCTGCTGTCACAAGGGGAAGTGTTTGCAGCCCACAGTCTCCACTATGAGGTTTTATAAAAAAATATTTAAATACAAATAAATGAAAATACAATGGAGAATACAAATAGATGAAAAAATAGTGCCTTTCATTACTTGAATGTTCACTTTCATTTCTGTATCTTATTATTTTGGTTAATACTTGGATATAATCAAAAGCATTTTGTATTTCAGTTCAGTTCGGTCGCTCAGTCATGTCCGACTCTTTGTGACCCCATGAATCACAGCATGCCAGGCCTCCCTGTCCGTCACCAACTCCTGGAGTTCACTCAGACTCACGTCCATCAAGTCAGTGATGCCATCCAGACATCTCATCCTCTGTCATCCCCTTCTCCTCTTGCCCCCAATCCCTCCCAGCATCAGAGTGTTTACATTACTCTGTGGAGAAGGGAAAGGCTACCCACTCCAGTATTCTGGCCTGGAGAAATCCATGGACTATATAGTCCATGGGGTTGCAAAGAGTTGGACACGACTGAGCAACTTTCATTTCACTTCACTTCACTTCACTTCACTTCTTACATTACTCTGAGTAGCACAGTTCAGTTCAGTTGCTCAGCTGTATTCGACTCTTTGCAACCCAATGAATCGCAGCATGCCAGGCTTCCCTACCCATCACCAACTCCTGGAGCTTACTCAAACTCATGTCCACTGAGTCGATGATGCCATCCAACCATCTCATCCTCTGTCATCCCCTTCTCCTCCAGCCTTCAATCTTTCCCAGCATTAGGGTATTTTCAAATGAGTCAGCTCTTTGCATCAGGTGGCCAAAATACTGGAGTTTCAGCTTCAGCATCAGTCCTTCCAATGAACACCCAGGACTGATCTCCTTTAGGATGGACTGGTTGGATCTCCTTGCGGTCCAAGGGACTCTCAAGAGTCTTCTCCAACACCAGAGTTCAAAAGCATCAATTCTTCTGCACTCAGATTTCTTTGCAGTCCAACTCTCACATCCATTAATGACTACTGGAAAAACCATAGCTTTGACTAGATGGACCTTTGTCAGCACTGTCTCTGCTTTTTAATATGCTGTCTAGGTTCATCATAACTTTCTTTCCAAGGAGTAAGCGTTTTTTAGTTTCATGGCTGCAATCACCATCTGCAGTGATTTTTCAGTCCAAAAAAAAAAAAAAGTCCGTCACTGTTTCCATTGTTTCCCCATCTATTTGCCATGAAGTGATGGGACCGGATGCCATGATCTTAGTTTTCTGAATGCTGAGTTTTAGCCAACTTTTTTTTTTCATTCTCCTCTTTCACTTTCATCAAGAGGCTCTTTAGTTCCTCATTTTCTGCCATAAAGGTGGTATCATGTGCATATCTGAGGTTATTGATATTTCTCCCAGCAATCTTGATTCCAGCTTGTGCTTCATCCAGCCTGGTATTTCACATCATGCACTCTGCGTATAAGTTAAATAAGCAGGGTGACAATATCCAGCCTTAGCCTTACTCCTTTTCCTTTTTGGAACCAGTCTGCTGTTCCATGTCCAGTTGCACAGAGTGAAATAAACAATTAAAATTGTAAGAAATGACTGATTATAGAACATGCACAAACACATAGTATAATTTTATATGATGCTCTTTTAAGTTGTTCAATGAAGTCTATGGCATATTTTGTTGAAACTAACAATAAATCCATGATTGATTTGTCTTCATGATGATAATTCAAGTTTTACCCTTTTTACTCACTCATCTCCCAAGACTTTTCTCTTTTTTCCTGATCTTTTGCAATAATATCTTGGGTCATAGACAAGTTGCACCTCAGAATATGAATCCTATACAGGTCAATATCATATATATAATTCAGAAGAGATTATATTCAGTTGGCCAAAAGTTAGCCTACTGGACTTTTTGGCAAACAGAAAATTACAGTTTCTGCCTACACTTAAAGAAAACAATTTTAAAAAGAGCAAAGAAATTGCCAGTAAGGTTGGAGATTTTTTTAAATGAACACATTCTTTGAAAAATGTGCTTAGACTTTGCACTACAGATGTTTGATATTCAGTGACCCACTAACCTTCGCTAGAAGAGTCTCAGAAACAATAACAAATGTACATGGTAAGTGCAAAGTCAGAAATGAACTCTGAATCTCCTGTAGACTGAGTTGAAAACTTTGCAGCTAAACAAATATTTCTAGTTCTGTCATTTGAGTGGACATTTGGCATTAATTCCACTGTGTAACAGAGAGTGAAGCATCTGCTTCAAGCTTAACTTTTGTATAGGGCTACAGGCCAACTAATAGTTCTTATAATTTCCATTTTTCTCACAAAAGGACCTGAAGAGGAGAGGCAAAACTCTTTCCCTAAAACTAATTTTGATTTATCAAATTGTAATATATTTTTGTCCTAATTTATAATGGGCATTTCTAGCATTCTTGGATCTTTCTTTATTTCAGCCCATGGATGGCTGTGTGCTTTTGTTTTTATAGTTCAAATAAATCTCATTCTTAGTCATCTCCTCCTATAACCAGAAGCTAGAAGAAAAATGTAACTTCACCTTTCCTCAGGGACCTCTTTGTATTAACATATTCTTCTTACTGTAGACTAAAGACTAAACAAATCAACCACAAAGCAAGACCAAAAATGCCTACTTACTTAAGAAAAAAAAAAAATTTGAAGTTACACAATGTACAAGTTTCCAGCTAGTCCTAAAAGCAGAAAGAGCCACTCACCACTACACCAGGGATGAATTTGTGTTTTGCACTTTCACTTGAAAGATTCTATTTTTTTTTTAAATCTTTGACTATTTTTTTAAAGCTGAAGATACAGAGAAGCTGAATGCACAGAGAAGCTGGGATAGAGGTAGACAAAGGTGTCCCATGAATAAGACAGCACAAGGGGAAAAGAGCACAAAATGAGACAGTCATAAGCACTGAAGATTATATAATTCCCAATTTAGAAGAAATAACCACCCACTACACTTACTGAGGTCATTCTCTCTGCAAGTATTGCAGAACTGGAAGAAGAAATTAGAAGTTTTGTATACCAAGGACAGAGCTATGTGGTATAGAAACCTCATCTTCTATAGATCTCGTGACAATTCCAAGGTTGGAACTTTTCAATTTTACAAGTGAGGGAAGTGATACAGTAAGGGCTTAAGTAATTTATCCAATGGTCATACTCAGTGATTGAGAAACTGGCTTGAAAGCACACTCAGAATTTTTGCACCACCCACATGTAAACATTTAAGAAATTAATTTTGCCAACCTTCCCATTTCTAGTAGCAGAATGGTAGGAAGCCAAGACCTGAGGGTGTTTAAACAGAGAGGTCATCTAATTTCTAGCATATTGAGTGGCTCATTAAGGACCAACGATAGCCAAAAAAGAGAATTTTAAGAAAAAAAATCATCCAATCTCATTATTTTTGCTTATAAGCTTCATTTTAAATGATGATTATTTACTACAGCCAAACCACCCTGAACATGCTTTATCTCATCTAAATAATGATCACTTTTCTCCCACAATATCTGAGATTACTTATTGCCAATCACATATACATATTAACTTGGAGCAACTTGTCTATGACCCAAGATATCATTGTAAAAGATCCACACACAAAAAAAGAAAAGTCTTGGGAGATGAGTGGGTACAAAGGGAAAACTTGAAGTATCAACATGAAGACAAATCTTAAGAAACACAAGTACAGTTACACTGTGGGAGGTGAAGTATTGATCAATCCTTCCTTTGTTATTGAACAACAATGTTGAGGATGTCTTTTCTATGGAATTAATTTACCTTTTTATTAAGTCCCTTTTAGACAGACCACTATTTCTGTGCCAGTGCTGGCCTTAGAACCCATGAACTCAGCCATTTGAAAATGATACTGGACGACTTAAAATTACCTGGCCCCACTTTTTATTTTATTTCCATGTAAGACCCAGAGATTCATTTAAGAATATCCATTTCTAGCATAATCTACATTTTTCCCCCTTTACGATGTTCATTACTTGATTTTTTTAAAATATCCATTGCAACAAGCTACGTAACTCAACAATATAGAGAAAAACCAAGCTATCCAGCTTAAGCATTTCAATCACTCCTACATACATGTTTATTAACAGTTCAGGTACCCTCCTGTACTTTTCTGGGTACTCATAGGGGTGTGTGCTATACAACTACATGGATGCTGGATACACATACACACCTATGTGTGCATACACACACACGCAAGTACATTTAAAAGTTATTTTCAACAAAATCGGATCATACTGCATTTTCCCACTTTCTTGTATCCTGAATGTCCCCTTAGGTCAATACACATATGACTAAAACTATCTGAACAGTACTGAATACTTTAAAGAAAATGATTTCTTAGGATGATGTCTGAAGAGAAATTGTACCTGATGATATAAAGAGTGAGACTGCGTAGAGTGTGTGTGTGTGTACTGGTGTCTCACCAGGGAAAACGACTAAAAATATCACTAAATAGGCCCCACAGTAGAATTTATGATCTTGGTGGATCACTGCTATCCACTCTTACTGAATCAGAAACCGGATTTTGTAGTACACAGAGAACAAATTCATCTCTCGAGGGAAAACACATTAATTAAGTTCACAGAACATATAAAATCAAAATGCCAAATTAACAGACTACAATTCATAGGAACCAGATCATCCACACTGACAGGACAGCCCTAGTCCACCCCAGAACTCAAGGCCCATTTATGAAGCCCAACTGTAACCTGCTATCAGAATCTAAACAACAGAAGTAAAAGATAAGGTAAGCAGCAGAAACCAGGTTAAGGAACATTTGATGCCTCGGGGTAGCAGAGCTAATATTATCAAACTTTATGACCTTTATGTTAGTTATGAAACAACTGAGACCTCGGTGAAGTCTATGAAATGTTTTCTGCGGAAAAAAACACACATTCGTACAAAACTGTGCGGCCATTCAGACCTTCCTGCTCTGACCCAACATCTGACAGACTTAGCTGAACTTTTAGAAAGTCACTACTTCTCTCCTATCTCTGCACTTTTTGGAGATGTTAGTGTTCGTGTTACTAACAGGAATAATTAATTTCAAGTGCCATTCCAAAATCTTTGAAGAGTGGTCCTAGTGTGCCTACTGCTGAAAGAAAAGAAAGTGAAGTCATTCAGTCGTGTCCGACTCTTTGCGACCCCATGGACTGTAGCCCACCAGGCTCCTCCATCCATGGGATATTCCAGGCAAGAGTACTGGAGTGGGTTGCCACTTTCTTCTCCAGGGAATCTTCCCAGCCCAGGGATGGAACTCGGTCTCCCGCACTGTAGGCAGATGCTTTACCATCTGAGCCACCTGAACACCCTGCAAATCAAGAAAAAAGAGGGGACGAGGCTCTGGCATCTAAGCCTCGGGAAGGACCAACGTGAGGACTGCTCGCTCTGCTCTCCACCACGAGGGGAAGTGTGTCTTCAGTAAGCTATGTCCTTACCTGGGCTCACCAGCCTAGAGGACCTAACAGTCAAGAGGAAAGTAATTCTAGATGTTTCCCCTTCGTTTTAGCCTCAGTAATTGTTATAAATCCAAAGTAATGGTAAAGCATTGGCTAATGGACAGCTAACTGCTGTTCTTCCACCTTCACTTTCTTCAGCTGGAAATGTTTCTCTCCTGCCAGGTGGGTCATTCTCGTTCCACGCTTTAATTCAAGTTGAGTTTGGATAATCACTTCAAGGGAGAAATAAATCAGCGCTGACATCCTAAATAAAGCTTTGAGCTTGAAGGGTAATAATCTAGCTGTTCTTTCTAAATCCAGATCCATGGATGTTAAAGGAAAGAAAATTCTACTTGAGGGATGTGTCAGAGGGAAATGCCAAATGCATTCAGGGAACAAGAAACACACTCAGTGAGAAGCCCCGCCCACCACGGAGTTAATCACTTAGTGAGGCGGGAATGAAAGGTCTGCCCTGTGGCCAAGATTCACACTTCCCTGGTGAAAATCTAAGTCGTTTATGAACACGAAGCTCATTATCTTCCCCAAAATAAATCCATAATAAATGAAATCAGTCCATTTAAGTTTTCACAGGTTTAACTGAATGGCCTGTATGGAGTCCATTATTTTTTTAAAGAAGAAATGTTTGTATATGCAGTGGGTCATCAAAACTCTTTGTCTTTAAACCATCATTTTTGGGGAGGTGTCTGTGTGTGTGTGTGTGTGTGTTTTAAAAACTTCTAGATAAGAAGATGTATTAACCAAAGAGAAAATCAAATTCCAATCAGCTAACTGTGACACCTATTATCAATTCTCCTTTTAGGTTTTGAGGGTAAGAAATTTGAACTATGGGATGAAATTAAGGTAGGGCTGAGTGAAGAATTTTTATCAAACAATATTTTTAAATATTTACTTAGAGACACATGTCAAGTATTGAAATCTTTCCTTGGAGCCCACACTGCCCTCAAGGATGCAAACAAAAATGACCACAAGAGAGGAGGTAACAGGTGCCCTCTAACAACTCGGGGGTGGGGAAAGCTGCTGCAAGAATTCAGGATTCACTTAATCTACATTATTTCACTTCCATCTGTACACATTTCGGGCACTTCAATCATGATTTAAAAGCTAAAATGTGATGTAACTCTAAAATGGAAGCATTTGCAAATGAAAGTGCTTCCGTCTGTTTACCTGTCCAGTGAGATGAATTCAGCCTGTCTGTGGATCTCACAGAGGAAGAGTTCTATCTCAGGGCTGGTTCAACGTTAACCTGACCCCTCTGTCTGCACCGCCAGCCCAAGGGACCCACACTCCAGGCCTGCTGGGAATGTCCCAGAGTTCTTACAGATGGTAAGCTGTTGTCTGCCACATTTTTGCCCATAATTCTCCCTCACTCAGAAAGACCCCCCAGGGACCCATCTTCCTTGGAGAACGTGTATTCAGTGACTGATACAAAGTCGGCATTTACCACTTGGACTCTTTAAACACTTGGCGGTATAGCTCAAGTATTGACTCCATCATGATCTCTATCTGTCCCCAAGACCACTGGCCTTCCCTCCCACCCAATCATGTCAAACACCTTAGCTAGTTATTAGAACCAACTGCACTCTCTGTTTTACTGAATTTTGTCATTTTTGCCTACTACTCCTTCAGAAAAAAACACCATTTCTCATCATCTTCTTTGTATTCCTAATATTTAGCTCAGTATTGAGTCTCTGGTAGATACTCAATAAAAGCATAATAAATAAATAAGAGAGAATGAGTGAGTAAATCTGTGTCTATTTACATAAGGATATACATATATGCTCCATGCATATATAGTGTGTATATATACATATATACACATAAGTATATATATGTAAAAGTGTGATTTTGTGTATACACATATGTGGATGCATGCTTATTTTTATGTATTTCCATACATGTGAACAAATATCATATTAGAGAAAACATAGTACAGGGTTAAGAATGACAACATCTGGAAATAGGCTGACTGGTGTTTAATTCCCCCCCTTCACTATTTAGTAGCTGTAACGTCTTGACAAACTACGTTACTATACATCACTACTTCATTTTCTCTGTCCAGTAATATTAGGTAATTTTGCTATGCTTATAGGAATCTTGAAGATCTAAAAAGAAAATGTATATAAGAATTTATACCATTTTAGGCACATCTATTCATCCATCTGCTCATCCACCTGTCTGCCTATTTATTATGTATCTACCTGCCTATCATCTGTCTTAACTACGGATTATCAATCTATCCCTTTCATCTATCTACCTATCTTTCGTTCACTTATTTACTATCTATCCATAGAGAAACATATACTTTAGTGAGGACATGATGTTATAATGAATAGAATGAATAATTTTAAAACAAAAAAAATGAAAGAGCAGAATTTCTCTAGAATAGAATTTTATAACCTGAGGAGTTTCTTTAAGCATCTTTGTGGGCAACTGTTTTTTTCACTCCATCTAATGTGCTAGTTTGTATGCGATACAGTTTCCTGCCACAGGCTAATCTTTGCAATTTAGTAATGTCATATTCTTCCTCACTCTGCTGGTGGTATTTTTCCTAAAAAGATTTTTTTTTTAACTGTTAGATTCTTAAAGATTTCAAGCACAAAATTTAAGGCCAATATATTCAAATATGGCACCGTGGGAAGGTGAGATAAATGCTCAATGTGTAAAATTAGTATTTTATGGACAAAATATTTGATTGTCTACAATTGTGGTTAATTTTTTCCCTTTCCAACTACCATGTCAGCCAGATTTTTAAAGAAATATTTTAAGAAAAGATTCTTAAGAAAAGATTCTTACCATTTCTATCAGGTTTGCCTTAGACAAGAATCCAATTTGACCTTCCTTTTACCTCAAACAATTATGACAAAGGTAATTTCTGTGGCAAAATTTGCATACAATTTCTGTTCCAATTTCTTTTAAAAAAAAGAAAAAAAAAAGAGTCATCCCATGGATAAAGCCTTGGGCAATTTGGTTTCCAATCAATAGAATTGCCCTACACTATCAAGAAATGTTCTACAGAAGAAAAGTATTAATTTTAGTGAGTACACATTGGACTCAATATGAATCACAGAATCAGGGCTTTCTATTCAAATGCAGCTTATATAATACATAGAAATTCTTTTTATACAAATACTAGAGTATAAAAATACAATGTCAAAGAAACTTATTTTACCTGCAAAAATACCTGAAAAGTCAATCTAAATTATAGTAAACAATTGGTAAAAAAAAAAAAGCAAACTAAAATTTTAAAATATAACCAATACTAAAATTATTGAAAGTTAATGTATGAAAAATTACCAAGTAATTCATGAAACATCTAAAATGATATTCAGGATGTGCATTAATGAGAAAAGGGTCACTTAAAAATAAATTAGATTTCAGAACCGAAAACTGGGAGTGAAAATATTTTCATCATACATTCACTAGCGTTTCTAATATTTAGTTCACTTTGTCACTAGTAAGACAAAATATTAGAACAGAGAAGACTTGCCTTTTAAAAAGCAAAACAAAAAGTCATCAGAGTGACGGGTTCTTTGGGGCACAATTCTAGATTGTCACATGTCACCAAATGGATTTGTTCTCTTTGTCCTTATGTCTCATGACTGCCTTGTCACGCATTTGTCATGACATAACATCTGTCATGTCTTGACATGCCATGTAAAGTTTCTGACCTCCTGGAAGATTGTTTTCTCAAATCATAAGTAAATGTGATGATACAAATAATTTTATTTCAGTAACTGAGATCTTGATGAAAAAAAGTTGAAAGGTAGAAAAAAATAAATGTTATTTATATTGGACAAGCATAGGAATATTGATAGTAATTCATCTCATTGTAAATTATGTGTAATCCCAGTGTATTTGTTATAAATTTACCAAATAAAATCATGCAAATTCTTTGGCAGGCCATGAAGAATAATGTTCAGTGACAGAACTAGGAAATATAACTTTATAAAATACCCTATTAAAATAGTAGCTTCAATTTTATTATTCTATATAAATGGGTTAAAATATGGTGATTTCATCAACAATCTATGAACTTACCCACTACTTAAAAAGCTAATTACTCTATGTGAATAATGTTAGTGAGACATGTATAAATATCTCCATTTAATTTTCAGGGTTAAATTTAATGATTGAACACATTAATTAGAATAATTTAATTTACTGTTTCCATACTCCTTAGGTAGCTTAATATCTCCATGTATGAATAATAATTTATGTAAATAGTACTTATCCCAAATAGTACTGTCAGCAAACTATAAAGTCCAGTGCCCAGATTAAGTCCAAGTTAAGTTTATTACTAAGCCTATCTTGTGTAGACAGATTTTTTTTTTTAATTTGGAAGATTTTCTCCCAATTCAACAAATAAGTATAAATAAAACTGAAAATAAAAACCTCAAAAAAATAATGAATAAAATAATAAGTAAATAAAAAAATTAAACATAAATCTGGAAAAACTGGTAATCATTTAAGAACTAGAGAAAAAACTGAAGCTGATTTAGCATTAAAATTTTAATTCAAGTTTTCCTTAGAGGTCTTGGATAAGACATAGACATTTTATTGAATTATTTGGTTTATATTAATTACTTGGAAGACAGTGTTGTCAGTATAAAAACCAGTGGGATTCGATGTTCTAGTTCCAAAACAACGTTAGATATTTTTCTGACTCATTGGTTATGCTTAATATTATATCTGAATAGGTGTATCTGAATATTTTATACACTGTTCTCGATATAAATCTCACTTTTTCCCATGACTATTACATTGGTAAGTTATAGCTGTGTATAAATTTCCTGTGTGCAATGATATTAATAAACCAGCTGATATTTACAAAGTTTTAGTCTCTTCTGCAAAAATTCTTGTCTTTAATCTTCTATTTAGACTGCAATTAACTTTATTTCAACAGATAACACAAATTTATCAGTTGATCTGTAAGCTAATAAAAAATATTTTACAAATAAAGATATTGCATATTTTATGATTTTTATTTTGCTAACAAAGCACTTTTATTTTAATGCTTTGCTTTCAAAATAATGAATTGTATTTACTTGTAAATATAAGACTATATTGTAATGCAACTATGGAAAACAAAAATTTCAAACATCTTCACACAACAACATTTTAAAATATGCATTTAACTCATGGCTCTGTTTTTCTCATCATTTTTTCAATTTTGTTGATAACTCATAAACATTTTCCCAACAGAGACGATCTCACCAATCATTTTTCACTATGCCATGATGACAACCACAAACACCACCAAAAACAGCCCAGAAAGATTCAGTTTAATTATTTATTTGGCAGTCACTCAGCATCAGTAGAGTTTCTGCAACATTTATCTTATGAAATTCACCAAACCACGGTATTAAGGATCAACTTTGTCAGAAAGGGAAAGAAAACTGCCAAGGTTTTTAAAATGTTGAAGCATTACCCACCTTATGAAACACCGTATGTGCTGACTGGACAAGTTCTGTTTCATAGTAGCTAGTACAGATTGCTTCAGAAACACTTTTGTAATGTCAAGTGAGAAAGAAATTATGTGAAGCTGGGGTATGCAGGAAGTGGTAGATACAAGCAAATCTGAAAGCTAGTAGGACCTATTAACCTTGAACTGGCCTGGTACTCTTCCAAAGATTAAATGATCCCCAGGTAATCAGTAATGAGCTTAAAGATGAGTTACTCTTTCAGGCAATGGATGCACGTTTATACATAAAAGCACTGACCTGGAAGAACTGGAGTCAGAGTTAGTATAAAATTCTAAGCATCATTCCACATAAGACTTTACTTAAATAAAAGGATGAATTGTTCTGCTTATATTCCTTTGCAAAGAGGACAGTCTAACCTTGTATTTTCTGATAATTGCATAGTAGCTAAGTTCAGTTGCAGAAAGCATGTATAGATTTTATCTTTCCAAGAAGAATGATTTTTGCCAAAGTGTGTGGAGTACTGCAAAGAGGAAGACACACAGAGGTGACTTAATCCAGGAAGGCTCGCTAAGAGAACACTGGATTGGGCCCACCCCCACCCTACATAGCCCTTTTCAATTCATGGGCTTCCGAGTTTATGTTAAAAATAAAAGATTCTGCATTACACATGAGACAAAAATTAAAATATATATGTGAAACAAGACTAAACAGACCTCGGCACTTATACTTACCATATAGTAGTGCAATTTCCTAAAATTGAATATTTTGCAATCATGTATATTATTCCCTCTATCAAAGGTTGAAATCTCTTTTATCTTCTTGAAATTTCTGCCCAAAAGAGTCAACAATGACAGTGAGGCCCCAAAGTCACCTCAGCACAAAGTCCAAAAACACCAAAAATAAAATAAAAAGAAATGCACCCCCCATGCCTTGCAAGCACCAAATGAAATCGCTTTCTTCATTCGAAGTTTCAAATTATGACAACCAAAACTCATGTAATGGGATTCACTTTACCTACGCACCAACTCTGAATATTACTGTCCAGCAATTATTTTAAGAAAGCTTGTCTCCATTAAGATTGGAGAAAAGGAACACTGTCAATTAACATCCTAAATACTTGAAACTTCACTGCCAGCCACACATCAAAAGAAAACCATTCTTCCAATGAAAAAGCTCTAGCAACAAAGGAAAATTGTCAACACATGTGTTGTGCCAGAAATTTGAGCCATTACAGTAAATAGCATTCTCCCAGCATCAAAACACAGAAGTCAAACATTTGAACCATTAGAACCACCTGGGAAGCAGCAGCTTTGGTTTGTGTGAACAGCCTTCCTGGCCAGTGTGAAGCCATCTTCACAGTGGGTGTGGTGGTGCACAGCAAGCACCTTACCTTCATACAGCGCTTTGAATCCCTGGGCACTCACAGCGAAGTCTGTCGTGAACCACAGAGTAAGGATGGAGCCGCTGCTGACAATGGAGGAAGGCAGCTGAAATCCTGACAACCTGAATTTCAAAAAGACGTGAATACAGTTAAAAAGTATGAACTTGTTTTTGAAGCTTATTTGATGAAGTCACTCAATTCTTCTTTCCACCGTGGCCTATTTATTTGACATAAGTCATTGAACAGTTACATGATCTGTACACCAGGTGTTGCCAGTTCATTGAAATGAAGCACATTCCAATACCAGAACTTGCTTAAACAATTTTTGAAAAAATCCTTTCCTGAAGGAAATGTACAATACACCATTGTCTAAACATAATGCATGGAACTTGAAATGATGCACTCAACTTTATATCTGTGACACAGATTAACATTCCATTTGCTTTTGAGTTATTTTTCTAAGTGATCAGTGTGTTGTCACATCTCATTATTAATATGCTTATCTTTTACTATTTCCATACAATAGATCAGTTTCTCTTGAAGAGAAAACGTATATTACTCACAGCATGAGAAATAAGAGTCAATGATTGCCTTGAACAGAGGTCAAATGAATTGATTTTAATATTTGGTTTTCAAGACACATTTTTTAGATTGTAAGATATATGTTTCAATTATTACTAAGTTGGGATACATTTAGATATCTTAATGATGATAAAGTCAGAACTCTGAAGGAGTGAACTAGTATAATAATATGCATAATACTTTACAAATGAAGAGCTTTTCAAAAGGCCAAAGAGATGTTTCATCAGTTTATATTTTACCTAAAGTTTGCTAATTAAGCAGTCTCTCTACAGATACCTGGTTTAGTACAGTCTGAACACAAAGCTATGATTCACACACACACAAAAAATCTAACTTGAGCATTCATTCCTAGTAGGAGAAACTCTGTCTTGCCAGGAATCCTATGATATTAAATGCTTGACTATAACCACTGCAGTTGCAGAATCAAACCAGAACCTAATAAGAGAAAAATGAAAAGACAATTGCCATTCTCCCAAATCATCCCACCCTCGTACAATATTGTAAAGTTATTAACCTCCAATTAAAATAAATAAATTTATATTAAAAAAAAGAAAAGACAATCGCCAGCTGCTAAACAGAACACTTCCAAATAATCCATGGATCAAAGAAATCACAAGGTAATTTTAAAAAATCCTTTAAACTGAATGAGAATACAAAATCCAAGATATCAAAATCAGCAGCGCTGAGATGGGAAGGAACGACACTAAAAGCACACACAGAAAAGAGGAAAATTCTCATATTTGTAATCCAAGTACCCATCTAAAGAGCTTCAAAAAGGTATAGTAAAATAAACCAAAAGCCAACAGAAGGCAAGAAATTAAAAGCACCAGGAAAATTCTCATATTTGTAACCCAAGTACCCATCTAAAGAGCTTCAAAAAGGTATAGTAAAATAAACCAAAAGCCAACAGAAGGCAAAAAATTAAAAGCACCAGAATCAGTTGAAATGAAAACAGAAAAACAATGAAACAAAGTTTCCTCTTGGAAAAGATAAACAAAATTAACAAATGTAGCAGAAATGACCCACTCTGCTCCAAAAAAATGGGCAGGATAAGAAAAGACACAGATATCTAATATCAATAATAAAATAGCAGATATTGCTTGAAACCTCACAGACATTTTTTAAAATGCCATAAAAACTATAGCTATAAATTTGACAACTAAAATGAAACTTGTTACTTTCTTTTAACACACACAGGACTGCAACTTACTCAATGAAACAGATCAATGTGAATAACCCCAAAGAAATGTCCAGGCCTGGGTGGTTTTACAGAGGAATTCTTTTGCCTGCCTTAAGAGTCGATGTCTGATTCACCCTAAAATGGAATGGAATGGGTGAATTTAACTCAGATGACCATTATATCTACTACTGTGGGCAGGAATCCCTTAGAAGAAACGGAGTAGCCATCATAGTTAACAAGAGTTCAACATGCAGTACTTGGATGCAATCTCAAAAACGACAGAATGATCTCTGTTCATTTCCAAGGCAAACCATTCAATATCATGGTAATCCAAGTCTATGCCCTGAACAGTAATGCTGAAGAAGCTGAAGTTGAACGGTTCTATGAAGACCTACAAGACCTTTTAGAACTGACACCCAAAAAGATGTAGTTTTCATTATAGGGGACTGGAATGCAAAAGTAGGAAGTCAAGAAACACCTGAAGTAACAGGCAAATTTGGCCTTGGAGTACAGAATGAAGCAGGGCAAAGGCTAATTGAGTTTTGCCAAGAAAATGCACTGGTCATTGCAAACACCCTCTTCCAACAACACAAGACAAGATTTTATACATGGACACCACCAGATGGTTGACACCAAAATCATATTGATTATATTATTTGTAGCCAAAGATGGAGAAGCTCTATACAGTCAACAAAAACAAGACCAGGAGCTGACTGTGGCTCAGATCAAGAACTCCTTATTGCCAAATTCAGACTTAAATTGAAGAAAGTGGGGAAAACCACTAGACCATTCAGGTATGATCTAAATCAAATCCCATATGATTATAAGTAGAAGTGAGAAATAGATTTAAGGGACTAGATCTGATAGACAGAATTCCTGATAACTATGGATGGAGGTTTGTGACACTGTACAGGAGACAGGGATGAAGACCATCCCCAAGAAAAACAAATGCAAAAAAGCAAAATGGCTGTCTGAGGAGGCCTTACAAATAGCTGTGAAAGAAGGGAAATGAAAAGCAAAGGAGAAAACGAAAGATATACCCATCTGAATGCAGAGTTCCAAAGAATAGCAAAGAGAGATAAGAAAGCCTTCCTCAGCAAACAATACAAGGAAATAGAGGAAAACAATAGAATGGGAAAGACTAGAAATCTCTTCAAGATAATTAGAGATACCAAGGGAACATTTCATGCAAAGATGGGCTCAATAAAGGACAGAAATGGTCTGGACCTAACAGAAGGAGAAGATATTAAGAAGAGGTGGCAAGAATACACAGAAGAACTGTACAAAAAAAGATCTTCATGATCCAGATAATCATGATGGTGTGATTCACCTAGAGCCAGACATCTTGGAATGTGTAGTCAAGTAGCCCTTAGGAAGCATCATTATGAACAGACCTAGAGGAGATGATGGAATTCCAGCGGAGCTATTTCAAATCCTAAAAGATGATGCTGTGAAAGTGCTGCACTCAATATGTCAGCAAATTTGGGAAACTCAGCAGTGCCTACACAACTGGAAAAGGTCAGTTTTCATTCCAATCCCAAAGAAAGGCAATGCCAAAGAATGTCCAAACTTGCACAATTTCATTCATCTCACACCCTAGCAATGTAATGTTCAAAATTCTCCAAGCCAGGCTTCAACAATATGTGAACTGTGAACTTCCAGATGTTCAAGAATATTTTAGAAAAGGCATAGGAACCAGAGATCAAATTGCCACCATTTGCTGGATCATGGAAAAAGCAAGAAAGTTCCAGAAAAGCATGTATTTCTGCTTTATTGACTATGCCAAAGCCTTTGACTATGTGGATCACAATAAACTGTGGAAAATTCTGAAAGAGATGGGAATACCAGACAACCTGACCTGCCTCTTGAGAATCAGGAAGCAACAGTTTTGAACTGGACATGGAATAACAGACTGGTTCCAAATAGGAAAAGGAGAATGTGAAGGTTGTATATTGTCACCCTGCTTATTTAACTTATATGCAGAGTACATCATGTGAAATGTCAGGCTGGAGGAAGCACAAGGTGGAATCAAGATTGCTGGGAAAAATATCAATAACCTCAGATATGCAGATGACACCACCCTTATGGCAGAAAGTGAAGAGGAACTAAAAGAGTCTCTTGATGAAAGTGAAAGTGGAGTGTGAAAAAGTTGGCTTAAAACTCAACATTCAGAAAACTAAGATCATGGCATCTGGTTCCACTGCTTCATGGCAAACAGATGGGGAAACAGTGGAAACAGTGGCTGACTTTATTTTTCTGGGCTCCAAAATCACTGCAGATGGTGATTGCAGCCATGAAATTAAAAGATGCTTACTCCTTGGAAAGTTATGACCAACCTAGACAGCATATTAAAAAGCAGAGACATTACTTTGTCAACAAAGTTCCATCTAGTCAAGGCTATGGTTTTTCCAGTAGTCATGTATGGATGTGAGAGTTGGACTATAAAGAAAGCTGAGCACTGAAAAATTGATGCTTTTGAACTGTGGTGTTGGAGAAGACTCTTGAGAGTCCCTTGGACTGCAAGGAGATCCAACCAGTCCATCCTAAAGGAAATCAGTCCTGAATACTCATTGGAAGGAGTGATGTTGAAGCTGAAACTACAATACTTTGGCCACCTGATGAGAAGAGCTGACTCATTTGAAAAGACCCTGATGCTGGAAACAATTGAGGGCAAGCAGAGAAGGGGATGACAGAGGATGAGATGGTTGGATGGCATCACTGACTCAATGGAAATGAGTTAGAGTAAACTCTGGGAGTTGGTGATGGACAGGGAGGCCTGGTGTGCTCTGGTTCATGAGGTCACAAAGAGTCGGACCTGACTGATTGACTAAACTGAACTCTAATAAAGTTCATAAGGATGGGATGCTAATCCAACAGGACAGGTGGCCTTATAAGAAGAGGACAGAAGAGAAAGTCTCTCCCTCTCCTTCCTCCACATACAAACACTAAGATAAGGCCATGTGAGCACATAGCCTGAGGACAGGTGTCAGAAGGAAAGTCTTCATAAGAACTTGATCATACCTCACCCTCACATAGATGTCCATCCTCTAGAAATGCAAGAAAATGAATGTCTGTTGTTTACACCACCCAGTCTATTGGTATTTTGTCGTAGCAGACCAAGCTAAGATACTCTGATACCAATGATAGACAAAGGCAGTACAGAAAAAGAAAACAAATCAATATCCCTCATAGATACAGATGTGAAAATCCTTAACAAAATAAGAGAAAATAGAGTAAGGAATATATATGAATAATTATTCAACAAGACCAAGTAGGGTTTACTCCAGCGATATATATGCAGTTCAGTATTTGAAAATCAACCAATGTATCTGCCATAATCACAGGCTGTAGAATAAAATCACATGATTGCAATAATCCATGTAGGAAAAAACATTTGACTAATTTAAATATGAAGTTATGACAAAAATTTTAATAAAATATGAACAGAGGTTGAAAACTTCTCCAACTTGACAGTAATTACCTACAAAAGAACCTACATCTAACATTATATTTATTGAGGGAAGACTGAATATTCCCCCCTAAGATTGAGAACAGGCAGAATGGTATGTTTGATTTCATCTCTTTCGTTTAGCAGTGTGCCAGAAAACTTAGCCAGTGTAATAAGCCAAGAAAAAGAAATAAAAGCATACAGATCAGAAAGGAAAGAAATAAAATCCCATCTATTTCCAAATGATGCAATTATCTATGTATGTTATGCCAAGGAATCTGTAAAGAGAACTTCTAGAGCTAATAGTTGAAGTTAGCAAGCATGCAGTATATACAACAGACACACAAAATTCAATTTTATTTATACATCCTAGCATTGAACATGGGGACACCAAAATTAAAGATACAGTGCTGTTTACAATCAGCCAGAAGAATACTTAGAAGTAACAAGATAGGTACAAGACTGTGTCCTGAAAACTGCATAATGCTGAAGAAAGAAATGAATAAAAAATTAAATAGAGAAATATATTATGTTGAGAGATTGGAAGACTCAATATTGAAAAGACGTCAACTCTCCCCAAATTTTATGTAGGTTTAAGACAGTTTCATCATAATCCTAGCAAGATTTTTTTAGATATAAACAAGATTCTTCTAAAATTTAAATGGAAAACCAAAGAAAAAAAAGGAACAGCTTAAATAATTTTGAACAAGAATAAAATAGCAGAAATTCTGAAAATGAATAAATCAGTACACTGGTTTTTAAGACTTTCTTTGTAGCTACAGTAACAAAAACCAAGTGGTGTTGACAGAGGGCAGACTCATCTATCACTGAATCAAAACAGAGAACTCAGACTCCTGTAAATATGCCCAAATGATTTCTGAAAGGTACAAAAGAAACTCAGTGGAATAATGAAAGTCTTTCAATGAATGGTGCTTGAACAACTCGAAGTCCACAAGCAAAAACTTTATGTAACACCCTACAGAAGTCCAATGTCCTCTAGAATAATTTACTCAATATTGATCACAGACATAAACATAAAATGTAAAAGTGCACATCTTTTAGAAGAAAACAGGGGTAAACCTTTAGGGTCTTGGACTAACCAAATTTCTTAGCTGCTGCTGCTGCTAAGTCGCTTCAGTCGTGTCCAACTCTGTGCGACCCCCAAGAGGGGACACCAAAAGCACAATCCATAAAAGGAAAAAGTGTTCTATCAGACATCATAAAAATTACAAACTTTCACTCCATGAAGGACACAGGTAAGAAATGAAAAGACGTGCTGGAGACTACCAGAAAATATTGGCAAGCCACATATATGACAAGGACAACTGTCTACAGTATACTTAAAAAAAAAAAACAACAACACACTTTAAAAGACTCAATAGCAAAAGAACAAATAATTTAATTAGAAAACAGGCAAAAAAAAAACAAAGTGTTATTTCATCTAAAAAATATACAGATAGCAAATAAGCACATGAAAAGATGTTCAATATCATTAGTAATTTGGGAAATGTTAATAAAAAACATAAAGAAATATTACTACATACCTATTCACAAGGTCTAAAATGAAAAATAGTGAAAATACCAAATGTTGGCTTGAGTGTGGAGAAAATGCATTGCTCCTAAATCACTAGTGGGCAGTCATTTTGGAAAACTGTGTGACAAGTTTCTTAAAAAATTAAACATGCAGTTATCATATGACCAAGCAATGATCCTCCTGAGCAGTATTTACCCCAGAGAACTGAATATTTATGCTCACACAAAATCTGTAGAAGAATATATATGAATATATATATGTGTGTATATATTAAAAATATATATATACAGACACACACTAAGTCACTTCAGTTGTGTCTGACTCTTTGTGACTTCATGGCCTGCAGCCCGCCAGGCTCCTCTGTCCACTGGATTCTCCAGGCAAAACTACTAGAGTAGGCTGCTATTTCCTCCTTCAACAGATCTTCCTGACCTAGGAATCAAATCCATGTCTCCTGCATAGGCAGGCAGACTCTTTACCACAAGTATCAATCACCTGGGAAGCCCATGTATATACATGCATACACATATATACACTTACTTAATCACAAACCGGAAATAACTCACATGTCCTTCAAGAGGTGAATGGTTTCCAAATTGTGGAACATCTATGCCATGTATTTGCTACTCAACAATAAAAATAAATGGACTATTGACTTTTAACACCTGGATGACTCTCCAGAGAATTATGCAGAGTAGAAAACAGTCAATGCAAAATAGATTACATACTGTATGACTTCAACATTTTTGAAAAGACACACTTATTGAAAAGGGGAATGAGTTCTCTGTGGCCAATAATTAAGGAGGGGTTGGGACAGGAGGGAGGTGAGCATTACCATTAAAGGGTCACATGAGGGATTCTTGGGCTTCCCTCAGGGCTTCTGCAATGCAGGAGACCCCGGTTCGATTCCTGGGTTGGGAAGATACCCTGGAGAAGGGACAGGCTACCCACTCCAATATACTTGGGCTTCCCTTGTGGCTCAACTAAAGAATCCTCCTGCAGTGAGGGAGACCTGGGTTCGATCCCTGGGTTGGGAAGATCCCCTGGAGAAGGGAAAGGCTACCCACTCCAGCATTCCGGCCTGGAGAATTCCATGGCCTGTATAGTCCATCAGGATGCAAAGAGTCGGACACGACTGAGTGACTTTCACTTCACTGAGGGATACTTATCCTCTGTATCTGGACAGTTTCAAGGTGAATATCCTGGCAGTGTCCATCTACTACCATTTTGTAAGATGTTACCTTCGGAGAAACTGGGTAAAGTATACACAAAATCTCTGTTGTCCCTTACAATTGCATGTCAATCTATGATTATCTCAAATATAGAAGTTTACAAAACAAAGATTGGAGTGGGCGGGGCAGAGGCACTTAAGAAAATATATATATTGAGATAAAAATCATCTAATTAATAAAACACAGAGTATTTAATAATAAAACATCTTCTCACTAGGATGAAAACAAAGTTAACAGAAAAATGTTAAGGATTGTTTTATTTAGTGATAGTGTGTTTTGAAGTTTTAAATAAGTTTAAGTAAAAAATAATGTGGTTTATTATTGTTGTTGTTTAGTTACTAAGTCATGCCCAAATCTTTGTGACCCCATGGACTGTAGCCCACCAGGCTCCTCTGTCCATGAGATTTCCCAGGCTAAAATACTGGAGTGAGTTGCCATTTCCTTCTCCAGGGAATCTTTCTAACCCAGGGACTGAAGCCGTGTCTCCTGAATTGGAAGGCAGATTCTTTATCACTGAGACACCAGGGAAGCCCAAATAATGTGATAATACATTAAAATAAACTCATTCGAGTTCTCTTTAATGAATTGTATAACGAACTGTGAATAAGAAGGGAAAGTGTCAAATAACAGTTTAAACCACTTTAAATCACTGAAGTGGCATGAACTCATTCATATGTGATATCTAAAGAATGAGGTCGAATGTTGGTTGAGGGCAGTGGAGAGTATGACCTGTTCTAGTTAATCACTAAGAACATTCAAGGGCTAAACTTGTGGTCCGGTGTTTATAGACTTTACTCCTCACGCCAACAGTGAGAGAGGAATGTTACAGCAATGACAGCGAGGGACTCGATTTTTGGTCTCCCTGCAAACATGTCATTGAGTATGAAAATCATGGCAGTTTCCATTCCAATCCAAAAGAAAGGCAATGACAAACAACGTTCAAGCTACCACACAAAAGCACGCTAGCAAGGTAATACTCAAAATTCTCCAAGCTAGGATTTAACAGTGTGTGAACTGAGAACTTTCAGATGGACAAGCTGCATTTAGAGAAGGCAGAGGAACCAGAGATCAAATTGCCAACATCTGCTGGATCACAGAAAAGGCAATGGAATTCCAGATAAACATCTATTTCTGCTTCTTTGACTACATGAAAGCCTTTGACTGTGTGGATCACAACAAACTGTGCAAAATTCTTAAATAAATGGGAATACCAGATCATTTTCCCTGCCTCCTAAGGAATCTATATTCAGATCAAGAAGCAACAGTTAGAACTGGCCATGGAACAACAAACTGGTTACAAATTGGGAAAGCAGTACATCAAGGCTGTATATTGTCACTCTGCTTATTTAACTTATATGCAGAGGACATCATGAGAAATGCTGGGCTGGATGAAGCACACGTTGGAATCAAGATTGCAGGGAGAAATACCAATAACCTCAGATATTCAGATGACACCACCCTTATGGCAGAGGAACTAAAGAGCCTCTTGATGAAAGTGAAAGAGGAGAGTGAAAAGGCTGGCTTAAAACTCAGCTTTCAAAAAAATAAGATCATGGCATCTAGTCCCATCACTTCATGGCAAGTAAATGGGGAAACAATGGAAACAGTGACAGACTTTACTTTCTTGGGCTCCAAAATCACTGTGGATGGTGACTGCAGTCATGAAATTAAAAAATGCTTCCTCCTTGGAAGAAAAGCTATGACAAACCTAGACAGCATATTAAAACTAGAGATATCACTTTGCCAACATAGGTCCATCTAGTCAAAGCTATATTTTTTCCAGTAGTCCTGTATGGATGTGAGTCGGGCATAAGGAAAGCTGAGTGACAAGGAACTGATGCTTTTGAACTGTGGTGTTGGAGAAGGTTCTTGAGAGTCCCTTGGACAGCAAGGAGATCAAAAGGGATCAATCACAAAGGAAATAAACCCTGAATATTCATTGGAAAGACTGATGCTGAAGCTGAAGCTCCAATACTTTGGCCACCTGATGGGAAGAACTGACTGATTGGAAAAGACCCTGATGCTGGGAAAATTGAGCATAGAAAGAAAAGAAGCAACAGAGGATGAGACAGTTGGATGGCATCATCAACTCAATGGACGTGAACTTGGGCAAACTCTGGGAGACAGTGAAGGGCAGGGAAGCCTGGTGTGCTGCAGTCCATGATGTCACAGAGTCGGACGTGGCTGAACGACTAAACAAACAATAATTGATACATCACTCATATCCTATGCATGAGGACCCTGGGGACAGATTTCAGTGTTATCTTCCTTTGAGAAACATATGTTCTTAAGAATTAATTCTTTTTTTTTTTAACATCTAGTTAAATCATGCAACGTGTGGATTTTTATAGTAGCCTCACTGCAGATTCTGTCAATATGCAACCTCTCAAATTTTTATCATGCTGCCATTCATGTTTCCTTAGACCTTTATATTCCACTTCATCTCTAGATATAGCTCATCAGGGTACCACGCAATGGGATTCAATGAAAACAGGAAAGAAAGAGACTTTGGTCAGTCTTCCCCTCCCCATGTCTATGACATTTACAACATATGCCCATTTGACCTGCTTCTTCACAGAGTGAGGCTCAGAATCATCATTACCACTGTCAGAGAATAAACAGCATCATTATTCGAAGCACTGGGTTTTCATATGATGCCCTAGTTGAATCATTTTGGGGAACAGGAAAAATATGGTTAGAAAAGGAAATAGGTATGAATGAGAAAGCTGACAGGAACATTTCATTCTCAGGGGAATATATTCAGTATTGGGCTTCCCCGGTGGCTAAGACAGTAAAGAGTCTGCCTGCAGTGTGGAAGACCCAGGTTTGATCCCTGAGTAGGAAAGATCCCCTGGAGAGGAAAACGGCAACCCACTCCAGGACTCTTGCCTGGAAAATCCCATGAATGGAGAAACCTGGCAGGCTACAGTCCATAGGGTTGCAAAGAGTCTGACATGACTGAGCGACTTGACTGCTTAATGCAGTGTAGGTCCAAACATCTCTTTCTGCCCCCCTGGTAAATCTCTCTCTGCCTTTTTCTAGTTGCATGCTTGCTGTCCTATAGAATCTCATTTACTCTATTTCCTACTTAGAGAGAGAGACCCCCCTCTCACATGCAGCAATCTGACAGAGTATGAAAGAGCATGCCTGTCAAAGTTGAGTGATTTTAAAGTAAAGTGAGGACAATTTGGGGCAGCCCATCCATATTCTTAGTACATACTCACTTGGTAGAAATGTGAGTTTCAGAATGGAACAAGTTTATTCTTCCATTTCTCAAGAAATTACTACAATGAATTGCACTTAGAAACAGACCCAAAACATTGCATACTATGCTGGGCTGGAAAAAGCACAAGCTGGAATCAAGATTGCTGAGAGAAATATCAATAACCTCAGATATGCAGATGACACCACCCTTATGGCAGAAAGTGAAGAGGAACTAAAAAGCCTCTTGATGAAAATGAAAGAGGAGAGTGAAAAAGTTGGCTTAAAGCTCAATATTCAGAAAACTAAGATCATGGCATCTGGTCCCATCACTTCATGGGAAATAGATGGGGAAACAGTGGAAACAGTGTCAGACTTTATTTTTGGGGTCCCCAAAAACACTGCAGATGGTGACTGCAGCCATGAAATTAAAAGATGCTTACTCCTTGGAAGAAAAGTTATGACCAACCTAGATAGCATATTGAAAAGCAGAGACATTAGTTTGCCAGAAAAGGTCCATCTAGTCAAGGCTATGGTTTTTCCATTAGTCATGTATGGATGTGAGAGTTGGACTGTGAAGAAGGCTGAGCGCCAGAGAATTGATGCTTTTGAACTGTGGTGTTGGAGAAGACTCTTGAGAGTCCCTAGGACTGTAAGGAGATCCAACCAGTCCATTCTAAAGGAGATCAGTCCTGGGTGTTCATTGGAAGGACTGATGCTGAAGCTGAAACTCCAATACTTCGGCCATCTGATACAAAGAGTTGACTCATTAGAAAAGACCCTGATGCTGGAGGGATTGGGGGCAGGAGGAGCAGGGGATGACAGAGGATGAGATGGCTGGATGGCATCACCGACTCTATGGATGTGAGTTTGAGTAAGCTCCGCGAGTTGGTGATGGACAGGGAGGCCTGGTGTGCTGCGATTCATGGGGTCGCAAAAAGTCGCACATGACTGAGGGACTGAACTGAACTGAACACTATCATTCAACATACTCAAATTGCTGATATCAATGCAGTAATCTTGAGTATTAGATGTGGTGAAGCTGGAAGAAGAATAGTAAGAAATTTAGCGAGAAGCTCAGCAGAAACAAGACTGGTGTGAGCATAGCTTGTTTCATATAAAATAATGAGGAAATTATAATTCCACTCAATAGAGGTGTAATCCTAAATGAAAACAGTATCTAGTTCATTTCTTTGTCTATTCTGATGAACATATTATTTATAAAAATTGATATAAAAGTTACAAATCTACTCACAATATCAATTTCAATGATAGACCTTATCACAATGTATAGGCCATATACATACATGTGTTTTACATATATTTAAACTATTGCATAATTTCACTGCTAAAATAATGTGTCAGATTGTAACCTTCATGATCACATCTTCATTTAACTTCTCTTGGCAAAGACCAAGTTAAATACTTTGCAATACTTTCTTTAAACTTTTATTAAAAAAAAAGTTTGTATGTTACATGGTTGGCACAGCAGCAAAGATATTTGAAGCTACTATACTTGAAAGTCCTCACTGTTATTAATAAGAAATTAAAGCTACCAGTCTTTTTTGTATACTAGGCTCTTACAAGTGCAGACGTGGTACGTATGTACTGCCTGTTTTCTCCTTCCCAAAGCTCTTATCACATTGGTTTGAGTCTGGTTTGACTTAAGAAGGAAGTGATGTAGTCATTTGGTTTGCTTACATTATTATAGCCCAACACTGAGTTCCTAACAATTATAGGTTGTAATTCTTAGACCAAAAGGGTCTAGACGTAAAACACTTGGTAAACTTTCACATTAACAAAAGCCTCAGAAAAGATTTCACATTTGGCTGTGCTCTATTCACTTAACGACAAGTTATGTACCCAAGAGAACAAGGGAAGTGATCAATATTATATGAAGAAAAATCAGAACATCTTGTAGTCACATGGGTGCTGTGTGTCTACAAGTCAGGGCATTTGTCCTATTGTCTAGAGCTCACTAGGTAGTTTCCTATCTGCCTTACGAGCGGGAACACAGAGTGTGCATGAGAGTGTGTGTGCTCAGTCATGTTCAACGGACCCTAAGGTCTATAGCCCGCCAGGTTCCTCTGTCCATGGGTTTTCTAGGCAAGAATACTAGAGTGGCTTTCCACTTCTTCCTCCAGGGGATCTTCCCCACTCAGGGACTGAACCCGTGTCTCCATCTCCTGCACCGGCAGGTCGATTCTTTACTATTGCACCACATAAAAAGGAACACAGAAGGAACACCTAAATGATTTACTGGTGTCATTTGGAAATGGTTTTCTACACTAATTTCAGAAATATAAAGCTCCTACACCCAGTAGATATTTGTATTTCTAGCTACATTTCTGTGGATGCACAAATATGTACAAATATAATGATGTGTTTTTCCTATAGTCAGCTAGAAAATTTCCCTATGATTAATTTAGTCCATGTGCTGAAATTGTTTTAAAACAATGTACATACTCCAGAAATATCAGTCTTTTAAAACATCTATGAAGATTGATATGTATTATTACTTATGTAATGGGACAGAGCTCTTGAACTGAAAATCTTGGAGGGAAAACACACAGCTGAGTAACGTCTATTTAACTATATCATTAGGATTCTGTGCAGGAGGCAGACAGCTATCTGAAACATCTTCTGAAAGGATCATGCCCCTCTTACATGAGCATCTACCGATTCTGAGAATGTCAAAGGGTTTCTAGTATCCCTGTGATGTGTGCTAAGTCACTTCAGTCGTGTCCAACTCTTTGCAACCCTGTGGACCCATAGGACCATAGAACCCACCAGGCTCCTCTGTCCGGGGGCTCTGTAGCCCTGCCACTTCTTGATTAAAAGGAATGCTCCATCCAATTCCTGCTGGTGATGTTCATTTCACAGCTTTTCACGGTTGTGTGTGTACATATAGGTATACGAAATATGTGCATGCCCGTGCACATGCAAGCACATATCAACAAACTGCATCTCTGCTGGAAGACAAAGAGGATCCTCCCTTCTCTGAAATGTTTTGGCAGCAGTGGTTGAGCAGGACCCTTTGCCACTCTGTGAAAAACTGTGAAAGATAGCCTTTTTTCATTTGGAGACTCCAAGTGGGGTCAGACAGTGGAAGGAGAGGTGCGTGGACTCATTCCCTCCCAGAAGGGCTGTGTGTGCTGATAAGGGAGATGGAGACAGTGGAAGCTTGTGGAGAGGGTATCCTGAATCATTAACCTGTCACAATACTTCCAAGTTTGCCCAGATCAGCCAGAAAGAATGGACACATTTTTAAAAAATCAAATGCTTGAATCATGGAAATTAACAGTTTAAGAGAACTGACGGTGCCAGGTCACAAAGCCAGCCTGCTCTGCCCTGTGTGTGGCTCTCTGGACCAGCAATGCTGGGGCATCACCCCCAGGAAAGGCAGGGGGTCCCCACACAGTGTCACAGCCCTGGAGGACCCACTTGCTATAACTGTATTTCCTGTTTTGGCATTTTTATGTATTTGTATATGTATTTATATAGTTTTTTAAATGACCAAAAGTTTTATACTAACAGAGTACACTGAAAAGTTTACATTTACTTCCATATATGGTGGGAGGAAAATCTCTATTTCTATTTCTACATAGGAGATATAAAGAAGTTGTTACAGTTTTGTTAGCTGAGGATGTTTTTAACTCCAAGTACTATAATATATTCTAGGTATTTGGAGAGAAAAATAAATTTAAGTGTATGTATATATATATATACACACACACACACACACATACATATACATAATTTGGCCACCTGATGCGAACAGCCAACACATTGGAAAATACCCTGATTGATGCTGGGAAAGACTGAGGGCGGGAGGAGAAGTGGATGACAGAGTATGAGATGGTTGGATGGCATCACCAACTCAATCGACTTAAGTACGATCAAACTCCAGGAGACAGTGAAGGACCAGGAAGCCTGGTGTGCTGCAGTCCATGGGGTCATAAGGAGTCAGACAGTACTTAGTGACTGAACAACTATATATATGTGTGTGTGTGTGTATATATATAACATTTTAATTATTAATATTGTTATATATATTGTACATACATGAAATGTAAAGTGATATTAAGTATTAACTGCTGTGTTTACAAATATAATGTTATTGCTCAGTTCAGTTCAGTTACTCAGTCGTGTCCGACTCTTTGCAACCGCATGAATTGCAACACGCCAGGCCTCCCTGTCCATCACCAACTCCCGGAGTTCACTCAGACTCACGTCCATCAAGTCCGTGATGCCATCCAGCCATCTCATCCTTTGTCGTCCCCTTCTCCTCCTGCCTCCAATCCCTCCCAGCATCAGAGTTTTTTCCAATGAGTCAACTCTTCTCATGAGGTAGCCAAAGTACTGGAGCTTCAGCTTTAGCATCATTCCTTCCAAAGAAATCCCAGGGTTGATCTCCTTCAGAATGGACTGGTTGGATCTCCTTGCAGTCCAAGGGACTCTCAAGAGTCTTCTCCAACACCACAGTTCAAAAGCATCAATTCTTCGGTGCCCAGCTTTCTTTAGAGTCCAACTCTCACATCCACACATGACCACTGGAAAAACCATAGCCTTGACTAGATGGACCTTAGTCAGCAAAATAATGTCTCTGCTTGTGAATCTGCTGTCTAGGTTGGTCGTAATATTTTTGCCATAGGTTGTGTATTATATGTGTTTTCATATACACAGCAATTAAACCATTGCATTTGCTTTCACTTACACCCTTTCTTCATAAGAGGCTCACATCTTAAAAAAAACTCTCATATTCTTTAAACGTATCATTGCTCATATCATGGTCAGTATATAGTTTCCTTCTCCCCAGAATCCAGAGAGGAACGCATGCACTTATGGTGATTTAGTTTAACTCGCTCTATCTTAGCTTGCACTAGGCAGAATTTTCCTCCTCAGAGAGTTTATTCTCAGCTATACTCTCTTGTCCAAGTCCCTCCGGGGTGGGGGGAATTCCCAAATTTCATTCTAAACAAATGTGCCAGAAATTAATTCCACTGATCCTCTTTTCCTATCTGTGCATCAAGCTATTTTGAGAAAGTGATTTCACAATTACAGTGTCTATAATACACTATTGGAAACAAAAACCTAAGCAGATTTTGCCCCCAAGCATGAAATAACTTTGTCTTGATGTGTCTCTGTGATGACAATGGAAACAATTTCGTTTACACATGACATCCACATAATAACAGCATTTTCCATTCCTAAGTGTGAGTGTAAGTACTTTGCCCCAATGTTCTCTTCCTTAGCTCTTGAGTCTTCTATGTTATCAAATTCATCTCTACCTGACTGACAAGGATCCAGAAATTTTCTTTCTAGTGCAAAATCCATTAGTGGGGTTTTTCTATCAGGATCTCTCTGCAGTCTGTTTTCCCCCAGGTATGCCACTTCTCCATGTTAAGATTTGAGATAAGCCCTGTGCTACTTTAGACTAACACAAAGGCTTTCTGCTTTATTTTCTCATCTAAGGTTTAGGATATTTAACACTCATCCAAATTTCAGCACAGCCGTGATCAGTGATGCAGGGCCCTAAATCTTATCCTCATTGGCACAGGAAGGGATTAGACAGAGACCCCTGGAGTTTATTTCAGGGCTCAGTCACATTAAGAAAATACTTTGAAAACTTGAAATGATATGCAAATTTATTTCACTGTGGTATTTGACAAAGTATATTTTTAAACTGAGACTTCCTCAATTGTGAATCTAACTTCTACAAAATTGAAACTTAAATCCAGTAGTTTGTTACATGAAATGCATTAATGTTAGAAATACAAATGTTCCTCAGCTTATAATGGGGTTATATTCTGATAGTTCAGTTCAGTTGCTCAGTCGTGTCCAACTCTTGGTGACCCTGTGGACTGCAGCATGCCAGGCCTCCCTGTCCATCACTGACTCCCAGAGTTACTCAGACTCATGCCTCTTGAGTTGGTAATGCCATCCAACCATCTCATCCTCTGTCGTCCCCTTCTCCTTCCGCCTTCAATCTTTCCCAGCATCAGGGTCTTTTCAAATGAGTCAGTTCTTTGCATCAGGTGGTCAAAGTATTGGAGTTTCAGCTTCAACATCAGTCCTTCCAATGAATATTCAGGACTGATTTCCTTTAGGATGGGCTGGTTGGATCTCCTTGCAGTCCAAGGGACTCTCAAGATTCTTTTCCAACACCACAGTTCAAAAGCATCAATCCTTCGGCATTCACCTTTGTTTACAGCCCAACTCTCACATCCATACATGACTACTGGAAAAACCATAGCTTTGACTAGGCAGACTTTTGTTGGGAAAGTAATGTCTCTGCTTTTTAATATGCTGTCTATATTCTGATAAACCTATCATAATTTGGAAATCTATATCAAAAATGCATTCAGTGCCCTTATCTTAAGGAACATCAAAGCTTCTCCCAGCCTCCCTTAGATGTGGTGCTCAGATCATTTACATTAGCCTACAGTTGGGCAAAATTTATCTGACACAAAGCCTAGGTTATAGTAAAGTGCTGAGTGTCTCAAGTCACTGCACCAGAAGTACCGAGCAGACTAGTTCTCATGCGTCCTTTGTTCACCCTGGTGATGGCACGGCTGATCACACGCTTGGGCTGCCTCTGTCCAGCATCGCAAGAGATGGGACTCGCCAAAGAAATCTTTGAAACTCCTCTTTGCAGGGTAAATCCTTAGTTCCCACCTCATTCAGCTTCCAGGGACTTCAGTGACCACTCTTCATGTTCACCCCTTGGAACACGGAGCCCCATACCAGGTTCAGTGTCTGGAACCCAGTTGTATCAGAGGCTCACTGCATAGCACAGGCCCCCAGTGAGAGCCAGCCTCCCTGTGATGAGAGCCACAGTTTAGCAGGAGATACATGTGGGGCTGATCACAGTGATGGGACTTGGATCCTCGGGACAGGCAGGTGGGGACTGTGCTGTGTGCCCTGTGTGTCTGCTTGACACACTCCTAGAGCAGTCTCGGCCATGGACTAAAGAAGTCCCACCATGTGACAGCTCAGCTAGGCCAGGTACCCTTCCCTTGGCCAGACTCCCTGAGTTCCGATATAAATTGTGAGACCCTGAAATTAAAGAATGTGTCAGATGTAGATTTCACGGCCAGTGACTGGAATTGTCACCGTCCAGCCTTGAACCCCCCACACCACAAACTATGACTCCATCTTCTCTGTCACAAAGAACATCCCGAATCCACATCGCATGCAGCAGCTTGTTAGAATGCAGGATCAAACCAAGAGCATCCACAGGTTTACCGTCACAAGGTTTAAGAACAAAGCTACCGTGTCCCATTGAAGTGAGTGTATTGCTGCAATTGTATAAGGAACAGAAGCAGCAGAAATTGAGAGAAAAAGATTTCAAGGCATCACTGTCTTATGAAAATTGGCTTTTGGGACTGTTCAAGGTTTCACAAGTCAAGTGTCTTGTTACTGCAGGAGAAAACTAGTTCTTATCTGAACAGGGTATTTTTTAGATCCACCTTGCATTGGGGGCTGGCTATGTTAGTGTGTACCAATGCTGCCCACCTCTCCTGCTGATGGAGGTTAATAGCCTAGTTTATTAAATAAGCTACATGCCCAGGACTGGGGTAGGGGCAGGAAGCAGGCCCCTCCAGTCCCCAGCCAGCCTTTCACGAGCACCCTGGGTCACTGCTCTGCAGCACCAGCCCCCTACTTTTCCCTCAAACTCATTCAACACAACATTCTGCAGGAAGCCTGAGGACATAGACATTCACACGATAGCTTTTCTCCAGGAGAATCCTTCTAAGGACTCTCCCAGGGAGCAGCAAACACAGACAGGCAGAACAAAACCTAGCTCTGATCTCTCAACTAAACAAACCCAAACAAACAAGGGAACAGGTCTCCAGTGGAAGAACTAGTTCTAAAATATAGAAGAAAAAAAAAGAATCTGTCAAGTAACTGATTTATAAGGGTTTAGTTCTAGAGAAAAAGCTAAGTGAATTTCAAATAAATAAATAAATTGTAAGACATTTCTGAAAACCCCAAAATCATCAGTGCACAAATTGAACTACATTTTTTTTCCTGGAAATGATTAGATTATCTATAAAATTGAAAACATATTCACAAAAAGAAAGTAACATGAAAATTCTCCTCTCAAGATTTCCTTTACCAGACCCTATATATTTTATCGCAATTTTTTCACATACCTATGACAGATATCTACAGACCACCACACTGCATTCAAGGAAAAAACTAATTTCAGGTGTGCCTAGTCACTCATAGGCTGGTAATTCAGAAAGAAAGGAATTGGGAGGTTAAGACTGACACATGTGCACGGCTGCTGCAGTCGTGTCCGACTCTGTGCCACTCCATAGGCAGCAGCCTACCAGGCTCCCCCATCCCTGGGATTCTCCACGCAAGAACACTGGAGTGGGTTGCCATTTCCTTCTCCAATGCATGAAAGTGAAAAGTGAAAGGGAAGTCGCTCAGTCGTGTCTGACCCTCAGCGACCCCATGGACTGCAGCCTACCAGGCTCCTCTGTCCATGGGATTTTCCAGGCAAGAGTACTGGAGTGGGGTGCCATTGCCTTCTCCAAACATGTACACTATTGTTGCCTATTGTAAAAATAGATAGCTAAGAAGAACACCCTGTATAGGTCAGGGACCTATACTTAATGCTCTGACTGGGAAGGAAACCCAAAAGGGAGGGGATACAGGCGTGTGCGTGGCTGAGTCAATTTTGCTGCACAGTAGAAACTAATGCGAGGGCCTCCCTGGTGGCTCAGTGGTAAAGAGTCCATCTGCTAAGGCAAGAGACGTGGGTTTGATCCCTGGGTCAGGAAGATCCCCTGGAGAAGTAGACGGCAACCCACTCAAGTATTCTCACCTGGAGGACTCCATGGACAGAGAAGCCTGGTGGGCTACAGTCCATGGGAGCACAAAGAGTCACATATGACTTAGCAACTGAGCACGAAAAACCAGCACAGCATTCTAAAGCAACTATACTCCAATAAAAATTAATTAGAAAAAAGAAAAAGAAAAGGAAAAAACAAAAACAAAAAAACCCACAGTCATTTGGAGAGTTAGATCTTCAAGGTAGCCACAAGCATCTTTACTTTCTAGGGAGGGATTGCCATAGGTCTCTGAGACCTGTCGCTGATCCAAGAGCTCATGGATCTGGCATTTCAGACACTGCAGATCTCCACAGCCTCTGGTCTCTTTCCTGCGTGACCCCTTCCTGCAGGGCATGCTGCTTAATAAAAGTACAGCCAGCGTAGGTAGATCCTTAAGCTCAACTCGTTCACAAAATGCTGTGTGCTCACTGCCAAAGGCAGCAACAGACCCGTGTTTCAGTTTTACGGCACCTGCCTGCAGGAAGATGTCACATCAGATTCCAGCATGATTCACACATCTCACTCCCCATCTCTAAGCCTCCAGGAGTTGGGGAGCCCTGCAGAGACGCACTGTGAACAATCACTCTGCTATCACTTCATACTCACATTATCCCATTCAGGAGTCAGCGTTTGCTCCTGGAGACTGAGCCACTTACGGAAACTCTCATGGACTTAATATTCAACCAAGATTACCTCCAATTACCTGCAAATATTTGGCTACAAATGAAACCATTCAAATCATATGCCCTCATTCCCAAGGCATTAAGAATCAAAAGGACACACTTATCATTCAAGATCTCATTCTTGAAATTAAAGAATGTACTATCTGAATCTTCGTTGTGTATATGAATCCACATTGTATCCTCTTAAAAGAATGAATGTAGAAAATGCTTGTTCTAATAGAGTTTAACTATGCAAAAGTAACAAGCTTGAAAGTTTCCATAAATGAGTTAATATGCAGTGCTGGACACTTCATCAGTCCTAGAAAAGTGGGGTACATTTTCATTTTTGCACTGAATTACATATGACAGTCTCCCTAGTAATCTTGGCTACTGTGGGTTTTATTGGTACCATCCTGATTTCTTCAGTCTTATATGGGTCAGAACCAATCAATCATTTATCTACCCATGTTACTGCTTTGCTAAGAATTTTTCCAATTATTTAAAATAATTTTAGACTAATTTGAAGTATAGCACCTTTCTTAAAAACTAGAAAAATGAAAATGACCTTTTACTGATGCCAAAATTAAGATAGAAATTGATCTTGCTCCACTCTAGTACTCTTGCCTGGCAAATCCCATAGATGGAGGAGCCTGGTAGGCTGCAGTCCATGTGGTCGCCAAGAGTCAGACACGACTGAGCGACTTCCCTTTCACTTTTCACTTTCACGCATTGGAGAAGGAAATGACAACCCACTTCAGTGTTCTTGCCTGGAGAATCCCAGGGACAGGGGAGCCTGGTGGGGTACCGTCTATGGGGTCACACAGAGTCGGACACGACTGAAGTGACTTAGCAGCAGCAGCAGCAAATAACAACAACAAAAAATATTAAATGCATTTTTATAAATTAAGAAAATTGTAAAACTAACACTAGTATACAACTTTATAGATTACTAAAGTATTTCATGTAAGTTACTTATAATAAAATCTTTAATTCAGTGATTTTTCTCATCTAATTTCTTTCCAAAATAATTTAAATTTTTTTTTGCATACTTTCCTATTTTCTCACATTGGAATCCTAAGCTAAGATTGTTGTATACATATACACACAAACCTATATTTGGATGTGTACACAAAGTATTTATATGAATCAATATGCAAATATTTACAGGAATATATCTTTCTTGAGTATATTTATCATTGTAAAGAAATATGTACCTATTTTAAGGTAAAGGAAAGGCAGAATAGAAAAGAAAATTTAGAATAGAAGTTATAAAGAAATGCACATCATAAAGTCTATACCTATTAAAGGCAGGCTTCAAATTTAATTCTAAATCTCTTAATAGTACATTTGTCAAGCCGCTTTATATTACTGTAGAAGCCGAAGCTCTTAAATACTGAATCGGGAAAGGATACAAATCCAAGCCACAAAGATACAAGGAACTCATAAGAATACCCTCTTTTAAAGATAATGGGATGGTGTAAAATCACAGAAGAGAACTATAAAATGCTCACCAAACATAATAGTGAACAATACAGAACAGAAAGTTTGCATAAATGAGCGAACATGCAGTCCTGGACAATTCATCAACCCTGGCCACTGCTACACATTTTCTTTTCACGGGAGTTAAGGATCACTATGTAAAAATAATACATTAAAAATAGCAGTAATAAACAATCAAAACCAGAGTTCTGATGAGCATACTGGAAAAAAAGACATTCACTCTTTTAGAAGTACAATTGTGGTGTAAGCTTTTTTTTTTTTTTTTTTTGCTATTTTGGACATCTTTCTCAGGGTTTAAAATGACTTGACTCCAAAATCTAACTTCTAAAATCTGTCATGCATACATACAAGCAAATCTACATGAACTATATATTATAAAGCAATGACAGCATTGTTGCTATAACCAAAACAAAAATCAACTGAGAGATCCTTTAGTTGGGAGGAACTGAAGGTAATTATAATATGTTTGAAAGGAAAAGTGAAACTGAGGTCCCTTAGTCATGTCTGACTCTCTGCAACCCCATGGACTATAGCCTACCAGGCTTCTCTGTACATGGGATTTTCCAGGCAAGAGTACCAGAATGGGTTGCCATTTCCTTCTCCAGGGGATCTTCCCAATCCAGGGATCGAACCCAGGTCTCCTGCATTGCAGGCAGACGCTTTACCCTCTGAGCCACCAGGGAATGATGGAACAAATGACATGAATCCATAAAGAAGTACTGTATCTGTGCACAATACATATACACACATCCAATTATTCTCACCTCATGCATAAAATGTTTCTTCTTCATCTTATTAAGACCCAAGAGTCTATCTTGGCAACTGTTTTTTTCTCTCTTGATACACACATACATATATGCCTGTGGGACATGTATACATATAAATATGTGAATCTATACCATTGCTGTGGAGAAGGCAATGGCAACCCACTCTAGTACTCTTGCCTGGAAAATCCCATGGACAGAGGAGCCTGGTAGGCTTCAGTTCATGGGGTCGCGAAGAGTCAGACATGACTGAGCGACTTCACTTTTACTTTTCACTTTCATGCACTGGAGAAGGAAATGGCAGCCCACTCCAGTGTTCTTGCCTGGAGAATCCCAGGGACGGGGAAGCCTGTTAGGCTGCCGTCTATGGGGTCGCACAGAGTTGGAGGCGACTGAAGTGACTTAGCAGCAGCATACCATTGCTGACACGTATGCACGTGTAATTTTGGAAGATACAAAAAAAAAAAAAAAAAGTCACCACAGTCACTTACTCTGAACAGATAAGTTACTAGAACAGCATGGTATGGAAAAATAATTTCACTGGATTCAGTTGTTTCTGCTTTTGAAGATTTTATCATGTGAAAGGATTAGTCTTAACTAAAATAAATTATTAACTTAAAGATCTGTATCTAATAGAATGTCTAAGACATGTGACTTTTTTATATGTGAGTATTCAGAACAAAAGCAATCTTTAAGATTTTCTTAAAATGAAATCGATTATAAGAGACTTTTTTTTTTAATCAATCATACTTGAGGTACTTTGTTAGGAATAGAATGCAGCACAATACAATGAAAAATGGTTTTTATTTTAATGCCAAAAAGCTGATCACAACACAGAAACAATTTCAGTCACCACACAGTTTATGTAAGTAAATTGTATATAATTTCCCCTGTGACCTAGGTATTTGATTTAGAATCCCAGACATGTCACAATTTTGTTTGACTAAAGTATTTACAAGTGTTAATGAAATGCTAATTTTAATGTTTGAAGTATAGTAAAGAAACAGAACATTTTGTTTAGATGTTGCATTGCAGTCGGTTTCACAGACAGTTTTGCTCGTTTCACTGACAGTTTTGGGTGTATCACAGTTTTGGGTGTTTCACTGACAGTTTTGGGTGTATCACAGTAGTGGCCAATAGTTATATTCAGGCAAATATTGAAGGAACAGCTAACAAAAGAGTGAACTTCAGACTGAGGAGGGAACTGTTGAGTCACTGCCAAATATTCTGTTTCAATTTTAGGAAATTTCTTGATGAATCTTATTTTCAGCCTTCTGACATAATCTACCACACACACACAGAACCAGTGGCAAGATAATTCTTCAGCAAAAGAATAAAAACCAAAGCAATTTTGCCCTGAGTCATTTCTAGGGACATTTCTCTCTAAGTGGCTCTGGGAACCATTTTGTTTATACACTGACCAGAATCTGAGTTATTAAGCCTTGTGACTCGTCTTTTTAATCTTCTCCCTCTCTTTAATCTGCTGTCATCACTCATCAAAAACATCTGAAACTCATCTTTGAATGAAGCAAGAAGCCAATTTCATGCTAGAGCTTCACTGCCGTGAATGATGTCATACACGGAGTGAGGGTCATTTTCAAATATTTTGCTGTTTTTTATTTTCATAAACAAATACAAAATCTTAGTGTTAGAAGACAAACATATACAAAGTAAAAATGGAAGCTCTTAAAAATCAACCCCACCCCCACACTACTGCTGATGGGTTCCCCTTAATGTGTCCAGATTTTTGTAGATAGATCCCCTTGGATGAATAGGTGAATAGAGCCCATTTAAATAAACTGTTGTACTTATATTTTATATATGGACTTCCCTGGTATGACTAAGATGATAAAGAGTCTGCCGGCAATGCAGGAAACCCAGGTTGGATCCCTGGGTCAGGAAGATCTCCTGGTGAAGGGAATGCAACTCACCCAGTATTCTTGCCTGGAGAATCCCATGGACAGAGGAGCCTGGCAGGCTACAGTCCATGCGGTTGCAAGGGTCGGACACAACTTAGCGACTAAACCACCACCACCATCAGTATTCTTGGCCTGAGGAATTCTGGGGAGTCTGGTGGGTGACCATCCATGGGGTCGCAAAGAGTCGGACACGACTGAGCCACTAACAGAATTTATATTAGCACAGTGGGCTTCTTACTTATATACAGGATATAATTCCTTACATCAGTTTATCCAGAAGACCAGTTCAAACCATATTTCCTTAAAAATATTTTGTTTTGCCTTCAGATCTTCCCCTAATTAGCTAGAAAAATGGAAACTAGCCCTCTGAACCTTTATCGACTGTGGAACCTTTTTATAACTTGGTTTATTTTCCTTTATTTAATGTCCATGAAGAGCCAGTTCACTAATGAATGCATTTTCCAATACTGGGATAAGTGATTTTTTTTGTTTGTACATAATCCAAAGACAGTAAATGTATAGAATGTTTGTGAAGATGAAATACATAGCTGCTTTTCATTCAGTGACTTGAGGTGGGACTATAAAATAGCGTGACTGTTGATATTTGACGACAACATAAATGTAAATGGTGGCTGTCCCTCAAGTCACGGATCGGCAGCTACACCAACATCTCCAGGGCATGGCCACAGGAAACCTCTCGTCACTAGGAATCCACCACGGGTTTGTACAGTTCAAACTCTATTTATTCATTTGTTTAATGAAACTTTTGTTTTGTTTTGGAGTATAGCCAAGTAACAATGTTATGATAGCTTCAGGTAGACTGCAAAGGAACTCAGCCACACATTTACATGTATTCATTCTCCTGCAAATTCCCCTCCTGTCCAGGCTGCCACTTAACACTGAGCAGAGTTCCCTGTGTTATAAAGTAGGTCCATGTTGGTTATCCATTTTAAATACAGCACTGTGTACATGTCCATCCCCCCCCCAAAAAGTATTGCTCTCTCAGTCGTACTCTTGGCAACCCCATGGACTGTAGCCCACCAGATTCTTCTGTCCGTGGAATTCTCCAGGCAAGAATACTGGAGTGGGGAGCCATTCCCTTTTCTGGTGGGTCTTCCTGACCCAGGGATTGAACCCAGGTCTCCTACATTTTAGGCAGATTCTTTACTGTCTTAGCTACCAGGGTGTCCTTCCCAAAGTCCCTAACTATCCCCCCCACCCTATCCTTCCCCTTGGCAGCTATAAGTTTGTTCTCTAAATCTCTGAGTCTCTGTTTCATAAGTTAATTTGTATCATTTTTTTTTAGACATAGATATAAGGGATGCCATATGATTCTTCTCCTTCTCTGACTTATTTCATTCAGTATGATGATCTCTAGGAATTCTAATTTATAACAAGTGACTACTGAAAAGAATCAGAGGCAATGTTTGCCTTGACCTATTGTATATAAGGGACTTCCCTGGTGGTTCAGACAGTAAAGCGTCTGTCTACAATGTGGGAGACCTGGGTTCGAGCCCTGGGTTGGGAAGATACCCTGGAGAAGGAAATGGCAATCCACTCCAGTACTATTGCCTGGAAAATCCCATGGACAGAGGAGCCTGGTAGGCTACAGTCTATGGGGTCGCAAAGAGTCAGACACGACCGAGCAACTTCACTTTCATTGTATATAAGAGGACTGCAGAGGAAGGGTTAACCAATGTAAATAATAACTGTATCCTATTTCTCCATCTAAATTTTAAAATTGTTACAGAGATGAGCTTGACCAGATAGATGCTTAACTGGACACACAACAGGTGCTTAATACATGTTTGAGCTTGACACATGATTTAGGAATAGTTAACAGTCATCACCATGAATCTTTTCTCCTTCCAAACTTGCCATAAAGTAATTAATTTTTTCTAAAGTGTCCTTTCAGGTTGCATGCACTCTAGCCTTCATCCAAATGGCAAATTTTATTTTATAATGAAGGCAAAAAATGCTAGCCAAGAAAACTGCAACAATAAATACTTGGCCTTTCATCTGTTTGGAATGAAAGATGTAATCAGTGACCACCTTTTTATTTTATCTAGGTGTTTCTTTATGTGCATGAGTATGAGAACACGGGCTGTCTCAACAGAAATCACCAAAGTGCGGTTACACTGAAGGAGAATACCAGATGCAAGACATGGCATCCAGTTCTAGGGGAAGCAACGTCTGACTGGGACAGCTGGGCAGGCACCGTGCAGTTGAAGAAAGAGCCATTATATCATGTGTTAATGTGATTCTAAAGGAGCGCCTCATGGTAGTCAGCTAGAGATAATTCAAAATACGAACAGTTTCTCCAACTAAAACCAGGTCCCTCCTCTACCATATGTCATCTGAGCAATACCAAAGGCTTTAGATGATGACAACACCAGTATCTACAAACTGGTGGTAAATGAGGTAAGGGTGGCCAATCTCCCAACCTGCCTGTGTTCAGCACAGAGCCCTTGATTGGTGTGACTTCTCTATTGTGCATGTAACAGCTTTATGAAACATGGCCCTGCGACCCCATAGACAGAAGCCCACCAAGCTCCCCCGTCCCTGGGATTCTCCAGGCAAGAACACTGGAGTGGGTTGCCATTTCCTTCTCCAATGCATGAAAGTGAAGTCGCTCAGTCATATCTGACTCTTAGTGACCCCATGGACTGCAGCCTACCAGGCTCCTCCATCCATGGATTTTCCATGCAAAAGTACTGGAGTGGGATGCCATAGCCTTCTCTGACTGATAATGTTTAGATGGATAATATGGGAGAAAGCTACCCAAGAAAGCACGTACACAGCAAAGCACTCTTCTGGGATCCTGTCCCAGACAAGTTTATCCAATAGCAAGTAAGAACAATAAGAGCCCATATCCTAGCAGCTTTGCAAAAATGAAGTCAGATAATGATCACCAGATGCTTAGTGTGCAGTACAATCAATTGAAGGCTACCTGTAAATGTGGATAATGATCCACATTCTTGTTGTCGTTTTTGCCCTTGGTAATATGGGAGGTCAGGCTCACACTAAACATACGTACATAGGTACAGCAGAGGAAATAATGAGGTAAACCTGATAATCTCCCCTTGCACAGCAAAGACAGCCCCGTTCCACAACATCATGAACACTCATAACCATCCCAGCCTTTCAGGTGTAAACACGTGATAAACCCGGAGGTCCCCAGTCTAGTCGCTGTAACTACAGTTGGTTCCTGGTCAAGGGGATATGCTCCTTTGTGTCCACTCCTCAGCTCCTGCTGAGGATAAAGGTGACTGCCATTCATGAATCTGGAGCGACTGTCATCCTGAGCCTGACGGTCTGGTTCTTTGGAAATAACTAAATTTGAACTGAATTCAATCTGATTCTAAACCACCAACAGTGGGGCTGATAAAATAAATGAAGGAGTGTGTACCATGAATGAAGACCATGTCGAAGCTCAGCAAGGGGTCCAAGAGAGGTTATTTTAAAAGACAGCATTCCAGAGTGTCTGCTTCTATAAGTGGAACAATCTAAAACTTGTGTATATATTTTGAAAACAGTAAGAAGAGCTATTTATTACCTTTAAACAACTCTATTGATTGACTTACTAATTTCACAACCTATACAATATCTGTCGAAATTCCATGGTGGTAAGGAGAAGCTATATCTTTCTCTTGCATCTGATTCTCCAGTGTTGAAATAAAATCTACAGGCTCATGAAATTCAATGCCTGTTTATGCACCACACAAAAAGTCATGTTTAACATGTTACTTGTGTGAACTATGACAGAGAAGACAGATGACAGGGTAACAGTCATAAAATATATATACAAGTTTTGGATTGCCCAACTTACATTATTTTAAGGTTGGGCAATGATGCTGGAGAAAAAAGGTATCTCTTCTTTCATGTTCAGGATTCTGGTGAAAACCACTTCTTCACCATTTGAGTATGACTTTTCACTTGTTTGCCTTCCAGCACTGTGTTTTATATATCATATTTATATTACCCATGACATCTTTTTAGCCCTATTTGCCTCATTAAATCACACATTTTCTCTCCATTTCAGAACTGTATCAACTCTGTTCCATCAGACTGCACTTTTGAAGAGCTGAACAGTTCTCTACTTTTTGATAACATTTCCCTAATACTATTTTTCACTGTACCAAATATACTTTCAAAATTTATACTCTCCAGTGAGTTCCTTAAGGAAACTGAAGCCTTTGCTTTCATAAAGTCAATTTTATACTTCATTGGGTTTGTTTTCATGGGGGTAGCTTACACAAGATAAGAAGATTTCGATGAATTGGAATAATATGCTGGTGTTGAAGTTTCTCACTAAAGAACCGCATGATCACAGCTGAGCTGGGCACAGGATGTATATGCAGGATTTCAGGTTACCAAAACCGCCGCAGAATATTGCCTTCTCACTTTCCCATGCCTGGGAAGGGACTTGGGGATATAACATTGCATCTTGTATCCAATAGTCGTAGTATGCTGAGAATGCACACCCGTAAACCATGCATATGTGTGCAAAACAGTTGACTGGTATTAGGAAAATTTTTCAATTATTAGCATCTTTAGCTCAGGAGCACTCTCCAGCTAGCGCAGGGGACCCAGGAGGAAGAGAGAAAGTGGGGGGACAAGGTGACCTGGGCACCCCAGCTGGGGAGCAGAACGAGTATGCGTCTGGACGTCCAGGCAGACAAGACTTGACTCGGGAAAATGTTGCCTCCTCCTTCTTGTCGGTGCCCTTACACCACAAAAGTTCTCAGGAATGTCACACAGTGAGGGAAGGGAGGTGGAAGGGCTCACCAGTCTGATGGGTTCAGGACCCACTGCACAAAGTAATTTTTTTTTTTAAGTTATATTTACTGTACACCTGATTTTTGGACTGAGATGCATGCCTCCAAAAAGAGACATAACAAGGAACAAGAAGATTGTTGTTGTTTTCTCTTAGCAAACATCTATTTTTAGGACACCTTCAAAACAAGAGATGGCCAAAAAAAGTGGTCCATAGTAGGAATGGACTCATCCACAGGAGACAAGGTAGAGACAGGAGGAGCCAAAGAAGACAAAGCAAACACCACCCCCATCCAAGGCTGGGGCCTGATGACCTGGGGAAGACGCTCTTATTTTTAAAGTGCTTTTTAAAGGACATTCAAGACAAATGGCATCTTCCTTCATCACTGTTTCCACGCTGGCTCCCACTTTGTGTGGACAAGGGAAAGCACACATATACAAGATAAGGCTCCTGCCTCTAGACAGTAGCAGATGAAACTGGACTGATGCAAACAAGAGTCGGGGGTCCTGTGTGATAATTACTGTAACTGTAGTGTAGTCAAAATGCCAAAACAGTTAAAAGAAGAAACACTTGGCACTTCTTGAGCGGTTGGGACAAGAATCAGGAGTTAGGGGGACTTTGATCTAGACCCACTGGGGATGAGAAGAACTATATTATTCAGAGATGGTAAATAAAATCCTTAAATCTAAGATCTAAACATTCCTTGGAGAGGCTCTAATCCAAATCCCTCTCTTTACAGATAAGAAAACAGAATAATGCTACGAACATCAGCACTCTGTCAACCGAAAATGCTTCCACATAAGACTCTGCGCTTTACTAAGCTCATTTCAAGGAGACAGGCTTACTAAACAGGAAGGAAGCCTTTCCAAATTCTCCTGTGACCTCTTGTTTGAGAAACAACACCCATGGTTAATGGAGTCAAATTTAAATCTCCACATTAAGATTCTGGAGTCTACCCTGAAGTTATGCATGAATTTGAAGAGTTGAAAAAGGAGAGAAAAAAGAACAAAATACAACTGAGAAAAGCATGGCATTTCTATGATTTGGTGAATCAACGTAAAAAATAGATGAGCAGAGAATGCTTGACTAACATACCATTTTATTATTCACAGGTTGGTTTGATTTTCTATGGAAATGAAGATAATTACCAAATTCACAATATTATCTTGAAGGCAAATGAAATAGTACAAGAAAGTACTCTGGGAATCTTTGATAGTAGCATGTGATGAAATTATTTAACAAACAACTGTATAAGAGTTTATGCATGATCTTTCCTATGTATCCCCTAATCTGGGTCTTCAAGGGGACTTTTTCCCTCTTCCTTATTGTCAGTCTTTATATTTAACTATAACACATGTCTTTAAAATCATGTTCACCCTTATTAAGGTAGAACATTCAGAAATTAATATAATTATTAATAGGACATTTCCAAATAGTGCTTACAAATAGGAAGTACATTTTGTTCACCAACCTAGGAGATTTTTTCAACAGAAAGCATCTCACAGTTCCTGAACCAACTTGTAGCAGAATTTTCCACTAGGACACTTTCTCATTTTAGTAAGTTATGTACCCTGATTGGGATTGAAGAAAATATAAAATCATTCCAAAGTGAGCATTAACTCATTTTCCAAACAACAGGACATAGGAATTTAACTAAAAAAAAAAAAAAAAAAATTCAGACTTGCATATAATTCTACTTAGGATACTTCAATCATTCAAACATTTTCTTGAGATCTCTGACATATTTATTTTAATGTATTTTGTAATTTAAAGTCTTGGTATCATTCAACTAATAGACACAGTGATTAGTAAAGGAATAACTTATCCACATCCTTTGATATCTGGGATCTCCCTCCTGCATATACTGACTTCTGACTTGGCCTCTGAATGTGCAAAAGGGTGTATATATTTCTTGGCATTCACAAAGTTCATTTCATGTTCATAGTGCATTTGAATTGTTCTCATCAGTGACATACTGACAACCTTGTTTACAAGTGTTAAATGTTGCCATCCACAAAAGACAGAAGGATATACAAAGCCAGCATTAGGGCAAGCTAAAGAATAATTTCTCCATGTTCGTTCTGATAGGTCTCCAATTTTCTTATTTGCCCCGTAAACATACACATGCATACTTGTCTCATCTATATAATTTACAACTCACTGATAAATTGCTGGTTTCCTTTTTTCTCCACTGGATCCTAAGCTACAAATGGATTTTAGTCAATATCATTTATTGTCTGTGTGTATTTAGTATAATTTATGTTTCTTTCCTGACAGGGCAGCAGGGAGGATACTGCAAACTTCTTTCTCAAGAGGTTAAGTCTTCTTCCACAAGAAATATTCAAAAAAATAAAGCAATGGCACAAGTTAATTAAGTTTCTTCAGACCCTATGGACAGTTGCAACATCACTCACTCAAAAGTATGCTCTTTCACAATACACTTTTATTTCTATTTTCTCAGATTTATTAAAATCCCTATTGAGGAAATAGGCTTTCAAGCTGGGGTTGCTTTGAGTGGAAAACAATTCAGAAATGTTTAGCTAGAAATTGTTAGAAAGATTCAAATGAGCATGGTTGTAAGCCCTGCCCTTTTTACAGACTAGTTCTAATACATTATAAAATAAGCATAGATTTTCAGTAAGAATGTACAGGTTCATACTGCTTTCTGTTTATAATTCACTCATCAAAACTATCATTATTCAATGTAACATGAGTTATCTACAATGTGTCCTTCTCAGTCTGTGTCTATTAGGTCACAGGGAGTCAGGTAACAACTACTCCATCTAATTACCCAGCCATTCAGAAGTAACACTGTAGCCAGGATCAATCAATCAATCTTGGAACAATCTCTATAAGTCATGGAGATAATCAAAATGAGGAAAGGGAGGGCTGAAGAGACATTAGAATGAGAGAGAGGGAGGAAATGAGGAAAGAAGATGGGCAGAGGGAGAGACAAAGATGGACAGAAGAAGGAGGCAGAGAAACTATGGTGACAAGATGCCTGACCCGTCTATGGTTGCACATTTTATTATGAAACATGTCTTTCAAACTTCTTCCCTCTACATGCTTTGTCTCAGTAATGACTTCGCAGTTATTCACTTTCTTTACATAAAAATCTCAACCTCATAATATATATCAGTTCAGTTGCTCAGTCGTGTCTGACTCTTTGCAACCCCATGGACTGCAGCACACCAGGCCTCCCTGTCCATCACCAAATCCTGGAGTTTACCCAAACTCATGTCCGTCGAGTCGGTGATGCCATCCAACCATCTCATCTTCTGTCATTCCCTTCTCCTCCTGCCTTCAATCTTTCCCAGCATCAGGGTCTTTTCAAATGAGTCAGGTCTTCAGAAAATCCTGGGCGCCATGTCCAACAGATAGAAGATGATCTGTTTCATCACTTCCCTTACCTTCTGTTTGAGTCCAAATTCTCCACATACTCACCTGCTGCTGCCTTAGCTCACCTCCCATGAGCATTCCATTTCCACCATCTCCAGACTGAGACTCCTGTCTCTCTCTCTCCTCTCCAATCCATCCCCCCATACCAGAGCCTCTGAGTCCATCATCTCCCCCAACCCCCACCACAGTCCATGGGTGCAGAATGGAACAAAACTGAGCAGGAAGGAAAACAGTTACTGAGTGCCTATATGTGAGAGGGCAAAGCAATTCCATGATTAAAGAAAAACGCACATCTGTTGTAAGGAGCACAAAGCCCAGTAGAAAGCAGGGTCCCTGTTGACGAATTGAAGTATTACATTTTCATTTTGTTTTCCTTTAAGAGAAGCATAACTATACTCTATATGTAGGAAAACGACACGGGGGACAAGAAAAAGAATTGATTCTGCTTGATAAGATCAAGGAAGAATTCTTAGAGGCAGGGGAAAAAAACTGGTTCTATTATCAGATGATAGGAGGGCCTAGAGGACCTATCCCATGTTAAAGGTCAGGAGGGGTGGCAGTGAGGAGATACCCATCATCCAAGGTAAGGAGCAGCAGCTGTGCTTTGCTGGAGCAGCCATGAAGAGATACCCCGTGCCCAAGGTAAGAGAAACCCAAGTAAGATGGTAGGTGTTGCAAGAGGGCATCAGAGGGCAGATACACTGAAACCATACTCACAGAAAACTAGCCAATCTAATTACACTAGGACCATAGCTTTGTCTAACTTAATGAAACTAAGCCATGCCCGCAGGGCAACCCAAGATGGGAGCATCATGTTGGAGAGGTCTGACAGAATGTGGTCCACTGGAGAAGGGAATGGCAAACCACTTCAGTATTCTTGCCTTGAGAACCCCATGAACAGTATGAAAAGGCAAAATGATAGGATACTGAAAGAGGAAATCCCCAGGTCAATAGGTGCCCAACATGCTACTGGAGACCAGTGGAGAAATAAATTCAGAAAGAATGAAAGGATGGAGCCAAAGCAAAAACAATACCCAGCTGTGGGTGTGACTGGTGATAGAAGCAAGGTCCGATGCTGAAAAGAGCAATATTGCATAGGAACCTGGAATGTCAGGTCCATGAATCAAGGCAAATTGGAAGTGGTCAAATAAGAGATGGCAAGATTGAACATTGACATTCTAGGAATCAGTGAACTAAAATGGACTGGAATGGGTGAATTTAACTCAGATGACCATTACATCTACTACTGCGGGCAGGAATCCCTCCAAAGAAATGGAGTAGCCAGGATGGTCAACAAAAAAGTCCGAAATGCAGTACTTGGATGCAATCTCAAAAACGACAGAACAATCTCTATTCATTTCCAAGGCAAACCATTCAATATCACAGTTATCCAAGTGTATGCCCCAACCAGTAATGCTGAAGAAGCTGGAGTTGAATGGTTCTATGAAGACCTACAAGAACTTTTAGAACTAACACCCAAAAAAAGATGTCCTTTTCATTATAGGGGACTGGAATGCAAAAGTAGGAAGTCAAGAAACACCTGGAGTAACAGGCAAATTTGGCCTTGGAATGCAGAATGAAGCAGGGCAAAGACTAATAGAGTTTTGCCAAGAAAATGCACTGGTCATAGCAAACACCCTCTTCCAACAACACATGAGAAGACTCTACACATGGACATCACTGGATGGTCAACACCGAAATCAGACTGATTTTATTCTTTGCAGCCAAAGATGGAGAAGCTGTATACAGTCAGCAAAAACAAGACCAGGAGCTGACTGTGGCTCACATCATGAACTCTTTATTACCAAATTCAGACATAAATTGAAGAAAGTAGGGAAAACCGCTAGACTATTCAGGTATGACCTAAATCAAACCCCTTATGATTATACAGTGGAAGTGAGAAATAGATTTAAGGGCCTAGATCTGATAGATAGAGTGCCTGATGAACTATGGAATGAGGTTCCTGACATTGTACAGGAGACAGGGATCAAGACCATCCCCATGGAAAAGAAATGCAAAAAAGCAAAATGGCTGTCTGGGGAGGCCTTACAAATAGCTGTGAAGAGAAGAGAGGCAAAAAGCAAAGGGGAAAAGGAAAGATATAAGCATCTGAATGCAGAGTTCCAAAGAATAGCAAGAAGAGATAAGAAAGCCTTCTTCAGGGATCAGTGCAAAGAAATAGAGGAAAAGAACAGAATGGGAAAGACTAGAGATCTCTTCAAGAAAATTAGAGATACCAAGGGAACATTTCATGCAAAGATGGGCTCAATAAAGGACAGAAATGGTCTGGATCAAACAGAAGCAGAAGATATTAAGAAGAGGTGGCAAGAATACACAGAAGAACTGTACAAAAAAGATCTTCATGGCCCAGAAAATCACTATGGTGTGATCACTTATCTAGAGCCAGACATCCTGAAATGTGAAGTCAAGTGGGCCTTAGAAAGTATCACTACGAACAAAGCTAGTGGAGGTGATGGCATTCCAGTTGAGCTTTTTCAAATCCTGAAAGATGATGCTGTGAAAGTGCTGCACTCAATATGCCAGCAAATTTGGAAAACTCAGCAGTGGCCACAGGAATGGAAAAGGTCAGTTTTCATTCCAATCCCAAAGAAAGACGATGCCAAAGAATGCTCAAACTACCACACAATAGCACTCATCTCACACGCTGGTAAAGTAATGCTTAAAATTCTCCAAGCCAGGCTTCAGCAATACGTGAACCGTGAACTTCCTGACACTCAAGCTGGTTTTAGAAAAGGCAGAGGAACCAGAGATCAAATTGCCAACATCCGCTGGATCATAGGAAAAGCAAGAGAGTTCCAGAAAAACATCTATTTCTGCTTTACTGACTATGCCAAAGCCTTTGACTGTGTGGATCACAATAAACTGTGGAAAATTCTGAGAGATGGGAATACCAGACCACCTGTCCTGCCTCTTGAGAAATCTGTATGCAGGTCAGGAAGCAACAGTTAGAACTGGACATGGAACAGCAGACTGGTTCCAAATAGGAAAAGGAGTACATCAAGGCTGTATATTGTCACCCTGCTTATTTAACTTATATGCAGAGTACATCATGAGAAACGCTGGACTGGAAGAAACACAAGCTGGAATCAATTGCTGGGAGAAATATCAATAACCTCAGATATGCAGATGACACCACCCTTATGCCAGAAAGTGAAGAGCAACTGAAAAGCCTCTTGATGAAAGTGAAAGAGGAGAGTGAAAAAGTTGGCTTAAAGCTCAACATTCAGAAAACGAAGATCATGGCATCCGGTCCCATCACTTCATGGCAAATAGATGGGGAAACAGTGGAAACAGTGTCAGACTTTATTTTGGGGGGGGGGCCTCCAAAGTCACTGCAGATGGTGACTGCAGCCATGAAATTAAAAGACGCTTACTCCTTGGAAGAAAAGTTATGACCAACCTAGATAGCATATTCAAAAGCAGAGACATTACTTTTTCGACTAAGGTCCGTCTAGTCAAGGCTATGGTTTTTCCAGTAGTCATGTATGGATGTGAGAGTTGGATTGTGAAGAAGGCTGAGTGCTGAAGAATTGATGCTTTTGAACTGTGGTGTTGGAGAAGACTCTTGAGAGTCCCTTGGACTGCAAAGAGGTCCAACCAGTCCATTCTGAAGGAGATCAGCCCTGGGATTTCTTTGGAAGGAATGATGCTAAAGCTGAAACTCCAGTACTTTGGCCACCTCATGCGAAGAGTTGACTCATTGGAAAAGATTCTGATGCTTGGAGGGAATGGGGGCAGGAGGAGAAAGGGACGACCGAGGATGAGATGGCTGGATGGCATCACTGAGTCGATGGACATGAGTCTGAATGAACTCCAGGAGTTGGTGATGGACAGCGAGGCCTGGCATGCTGCGATTCATGGGGTTGCAAAGAGTTAGACAGGACTGAGTGACTGAAGTGAACTGAACTGAACTGGTGATTAGATGGGTTTCCCAGGTGGCTCAGTGGTAAAGAATCTGCCTGCAATACAGGAGATCCAGGTTTGATCCCTGGGTCAGGAAGATCCTTTGGAAAAGGAAATGACAACCCACTGCAGTATTCTTGCCTGGAAAAATCCCATAAACAGAGGAACCTGGAGGGTACAGTCCATAGGGTCACAAAGAGACATACACAATTTAATGACAATTTAGAAATAGCATCCTGATTAGAAGGTTGTTAGGTTGCAATTGTGGAATGTCTGGGAGGACAGATCACATCAAGGGGAAAATTCCTGAGCATAGGAACAGAAGAAGTACTGATCCCTTTACTGTATGAGCCTGGAATAAACATTGGTCCATGAAACATAGTACTCTGTGTCTACTGCATCTTTAAGTGTTTTTTAGAGCCATTTTAGATCCACAGAAAATTCACAAGGTATAGACATTTATAATATTCACCCTGTCCCACAGATGCACAGCACATCCTGCCCCCACCTCCCTTATCAACCATCTCCCACCACAGTGGTGCGTTTATTACAAGCGGTAAGCCTACATGAACACCTCACCATCACCAAAGTCCAGGCTTATTTCACAGGGCCAGACTGTTACACTGTGATTGTTGGCAAAGAAGGTGTTACATTCTCAAAAGTACCACCCACTCTGATTAAATCAGACCATGATGCTCCTAAACACAGCCTTGCTGCTGCTGCTAAGTCACTTCAGTCGTGTTCGACTCTGTGTGACCCCACAGACGGCAGCCCACCAGGCTCCGCTGTCCCTGGGATTCTCCAGGCAAGAACACCGGAGTGAGTTGCCATTGCCTTCTCCAATGCATGAAAGTGAAAAGTGAAAGTGAAGTCGCTCAGTCGTATCCGACTCCCAGTGACCCCATGGACTGCAGCCTTCCAGGCTCCTCCATCCATGGGATTTTCCAGGCAAGAGTACTGGAGTAGGGTGCCATTGCCTTCTCTTACTTTTATAAAATCCAAATGATTATAAGCCATGGGTCTTCTTTCCATATTTTAAGAGTTAAACAACTTCAAACATCAGGGAACTGATACTGTTTATGAAAAGTCTTTTAAAAACAAAATATCTTTTTAAATTGAAGTATAGTCAGTTTACAACATTGTGCTAGTTTCAGGTTACAAAGTGATTTAATATATGCATATATGTACAGTAGACATATGCATGTGTGTGTGTATGACTTATATACACAGTACATAATGCAAAATGCCAGGATGGATGAAGCTCAAGCTGGAATCAAGATTGCTGGGAGAAATATCAATAACCTCAGATATGCAGATGACACCACGCTTATGACAGAAAGCAAAGAACTAAAGAGCCTCTTGATGAAAGTGAAAGAGGAGAGTAAAAAAGTTGGCTTAAAACTCAACATTCAGAAAATGAAGATCATGGCATCCAGTCACATCACTTCATGGCAAATAGATGAGGAAACAAGGGAAACAGTGAAAGACTTTATTTTGGGGGACTCCAAAATCACTGCAGATGGTGATTGCAGCCATGAAATTAAAAGACACTTGCTCCTTGAAAGAAAAGCTATGACAAACCTAGACAGCATATTCAAAAGAAGAGACGTTACTTTGTCAACAAAGGTCCGTCTAGTCAAAGCTATGGTTTTCCCAGTAGTCATGTATGGAAGTGAGAGTTGGACTATAAGGAAAGTTGAGCACCGAAGAACTGATGCTTTTGAACTGTGGTGTTGGAGAAGACTCTTGAGAATCCCTTGGACTGCAAGGAGATCCAACCAGTCAATCCTAAAGGAAATCAGTCATGGATATTCATTGGAAGGACTGATGCTGAAGCTGAAACTCCAATATTTCGGCCACTTGGTGCTAAGAACTGACTTATTGGAAAAGACCTTGATGCTGGGAAAGATTGAAGGTGGGAGCAGAAGGGGACGACAGAGGCCGAGATGGTTAGATGGCATCACCGACCCAATGGACGTGAGTTTGAGCAAGCTCTGGGAGTTGGTGATGGACAGGAAGGCCTGGTGTGCTTCCACTGAGTCGCAAAGAGAGAGAGAGAGAGAGAGAGGGAGGGAGGGAGTATGTGTGTGTGTGTATTACATTTATTCTTTCAAATGTTGCCTTATAAGTTACTACAACATATTGTGTGTCATTCCCTATGCTATACAGTAAGTCCTTGTTGTTCATCTATTGTGTCTATATGTTAATCCCAAACTCCCAGTTTATCCTTCCCCCACCATCCTGCTAGCCCCTTTGGTAACCATAAATTTGTTTTCTATGTCTATGAATCTGTTTTATAAATAAGTTCATTTGCATTCCTTCTTTTTGGATTCCACAAGTAAGTGATATCATATGATAATTACTTTTTTCTCACTTACTTTACTTAATATGATAACCCCTAGGCCCAAACGTGTTGCTTCAGATAGCATTATTTCTCTCTTCTTCATGACTAATATTTCACTGTATAAATACAATGCACCTCCTCTATCCATTCATCTGCTGATGGACATTTAGGCTGCTTCCAAGCCTTGGTGATTGGAAATAGTGCTGCTATGAATACTTCCATGCATGTATCATTTCTAATCATATTTCTCCAGATATATGCCCAAGAGTAGATTGCAGGGTCAGATGGTCGCTCTGATTTTTTTTTTAAGGAACCCCTATACTGTTCTTGATAGGAGCTACACCGATTTACATTCCCACCAACAGTGTAGGAGGATAATTATGATAAATCTTTAAGGAAACCACAAAAATTTTTACAAATGAGAGTCAAGTTAAATGCAATATAAACCTTGTGCCTTTCTTGAAACAAACTAAATCTTGATATATTTGATGTTCAAGATACTAAAATAATCAATTATATAAGCACATACATATAACCATACATACAAAGGTGTATGCTTGGTTGTCTTTTACTGAATTAATAACAAAAGTTGCTGAGTCATAAGTCAATGGGGGGAAGCTGAAGGCAAGTATGGGTGATAAACGTGATAAAGGGGACAAGGGAAAGCAGATGGTGCAACAGATTAAACAGAGACACAAAGACTGATGCTATGGAAATATCCTTATTTCAGTTAATTAGCATGAAATTATTTTTTTTTCCCCTTGGAAATGCCCAGGTAGTTTCTACAATTCTCTAAAGAATAAAGATGTAGAGGTAAACTCCTAACAGATGACAGACTTGAAAAGATACTGTGCCTGGACCATGAAGGACACCAAAACCTCAAGGGTGAAACAAGAGAGAAGAGGCAGGAGAGGGCCTGGGATCCCCTTTGCACAGCAGTCACCACACCTGCACGGTCATCATGCCCAGAGCAGGAGCAAGTCCTCGCCCGAGTGGAGCATTCCCAGGCTGTACTCAGCTCATACTCAGCACATTAATTTGCATTCCCCTGGGAACCAGCTGTCCCAGCTTTCTCCAGACTGAGGTTCTTCGAGGATGCAGGATTTCATGCTAACATCAGGACAGTTTCAAGACAAGCAGGACAACTGGTCCCAGTGTGCTTAGGTCAAGCATAAGAACACTAGACTCAAAATCTAGCTACAGAAATGTAAGTTTCACAAACCAAGTTTAGAGAGAATATAAACTTGATTCTATGTGGACCTGAAAAGAGGGTTTCAAAAGAGATCTTGACCCCAACACAAATCTACCAGCCTGTAGAAGGAGAAGCCCTCTCTCTCAGTACCAGGTCAGCTGATTGCCACCGTCAGGAGCATGACGTCACCACATTTAAAGTAGGAACCTCACTGCTCAGGAGAATGTCTTCTCTAGGTCCAAAACATGCCAGAGGATCAGGAAACATACTAACAGGATGTCTGATATCAAAGAGGATTTGGACAACAGCAAAAATAAAAATGTTACTTTGGAATTAAAGGTGCAATAAACACTGGAATGACTTCTATTTGTTTGTTTATTTTGCAGAAATACTTTAAAAGATTCTTCTAGAGTACTCTGGCTATTTTATCAGACAGATAATCAGGAAGACCGAAGCTCCACAGGAGATCAATCAGCCCCAGACCCACCTGCCAGGCAAACCAAGGAACAGCCCTGGGGGCTGGGAATTCTGGTCACCAACTCCAGATACATTTCGTGACTGACTCTCAGGTATGTAGTCAGAGGCACACAGTGTAGACAAACCACCTGAGCAGGGCCACCTCACGCTGCATCACACCTACCAAGAGACAGAGGCTCCCTCTGTGACTTCCACTCACTATGGAACACAAAAGGTGACTCATTTTACAGATTATTACCTCCCGCTTGTCAGACTATTTTGTTGGCCAAGTAAGTGACAGGTTTAACTGTGATCATTTTAAAATCATTATCTCTTCTTCAGGAAGAAAATCGTTAACATGTAATTGATGTATCTGAGGAGAAACAGTACCTTGCTAATCTTCTTACGCTTAACACAATACAGTCTCCTCATTAGATTCTACAGTGCACTACAGAGTAGAACAACTTTATAGAGATAATTATTGTACACTTACGGGAAAGGCATTATACTGAGGACTGAGAGAGCTACCATCAAAAACATGAGAAGATGACCCACAGAATTGGAGAAAACATTTACAAATCATATGATGTGGCAAGGGATTTATATCTATAATGTATCTCTTGTGTGTGTGCATGCTCAGTTTTGTCTGACTCTTTGCAACCCCGTGGACTTAGCCCACCAGGGTCCTCTGTCCACGGAATTCTCCAGGCAAGAATACTGGAGTGGGTTGCCATTCCCTACCCTAGGGGATCTTCTCTTACAACTAATCAAGAAAAAGATAAATGACTCAAGCAAAAACAGACAAAACAGACACTGGTCCCAATAACATATGCAAATGGCCAAGAACACATGAAAAGATGCTCAACATCCTTAGCTATCAGCAAAAATTCAGACCAAATCCACTAATTAGGTACCAGTTCACATCTACTACAATAGCTACACTAAAAAAAAATGACAGCTAATAAGTGTTGGTGAAGATGTAGGGAACTTGAAATAATCATGCAGCTGAATCAAATGCAAAATGGTATAAGCATTTTGGAAAAAACCGTACAAACTCTTCAAAATACTACCACATAATCCAGCAGACCCCCTGAGCTACATTTCCAAGGAAAATGAAAACATTTTTCATACAGAAATTTGCATACAAATGTTTACAGCAGCATTATGCGTAATTGCAAGAAGTGGAAGCAACCCAAAAGTCCGTCAGCAGAGGAGTAAATGTGATGTATATCCATAAAATTGAACATTATTCAGAAATACAAAGAAATGAACTACTGATTCATTCATGAATGAACCCTGGAAACATTATGCTAATAAAAGAAGCTAGTCACAAAAGGCCACACTTTGTATGACTGCATTTAAATGAAACTCTCAGAATAGGCAGATCAGCAGAGACAGAAAAGAGATTAGTGTTTGCCTGAGGCTGGAAGGGTTGAGGAAAAACCTGTACAGGGTTTCCTTCTGAGTTAATGAAAATGTTCTGCAACTATGGTGAGGGTTGCATAATTCTGGGACTATACTGAAAACCACTGAGTGGTATACTTTAAATAGGGCAATTTTATGGTATGAATCATATTTCAAAACAATTATTGTTAAGAGAAAACAGCTCAGGAGTGGAGAACTGAGGGTAATATAGGATATGGAAATTCAAATTGACTTAACTCCCACTTGCAAATTATTTATACCAAAAGGCAAATACATTAATTAAGTTTGAGAATAGAAAATAAATAAGTGTGAAATGCCTGCACTGATTCATTTGGAAGAGTAAAGCAGAGTGGCCGGAAGAGTTGGTTTTCCAAAGGAAGCTTCACGTAGAACTCAGAATCTTCAGGCTGGTGAGGTGGTCTCTGTGCCTGAAGCTCTGTTTCTCCCCGCCTCACCTGATGGATTATCAGTGGGTCTCTCCAAATCCAGCTCAGATGTCACCTCCTCCTCCCTAACACTTCCTCAGCAAAGTTCTCCCTGGGATACTGATCATGCATCTGTTTATATAATTATATATGCTGATTGTATACGGACAGAACTGTGTATGGATGCAATACAATCATCACTGAATAGTCAATCTTTTTTTTTTTTTGGTGTATTCACACCCATAGGATCACTGGCATTCACTGCTTTAAGAAGAGTCCTTTTGGGGAGAGGATGATTCTAGACTTCCACTTCAAGCATAATTCCCTTTGGTGCTATGGGAGAAGAGTGTTCATAATTCCAATCCACATAGCCCATTCCACTCTCAGATGTGCCCTAAGCTAAAGGGTCAGTGCTAGAATTCCCCAGACTGCAGCAGGATGCGTCCAACATGGATTTGCAGGAGCAAGGCAGAGGTCATAACAGGTGTTTAGGCAGTGCGGGGATCTCAGCCAGCGACCTTGGCTCCCCACTGTCTGTAGAGTGAGAAACACATGAAAACACTCAGGTTAGCTTGTGCAAGAACTGGGAAAAGAACAGAGGACCGATGCACCCTGGAGAATATGGACCGTGAAGAGCGTCTCTAGTCTGCATATCCTGATGAAAGCTCTGTGGGGTGAACAAAACCAACGAGGGCCAATGTAGGTTGCCTACTCATCAGAAGCAAGTAGCGAGGTACTGTGGAATCTATCATCATTTCTAAAAGAAGAGATCACAGGTCATCTCATCTGTGGATACTATACCCAAGAATAAAGAGAAGACATCAGCAGGTCCCAAAGATGTAGCAACAGGAGGTCTACCTCAAGTGGAATTCGGCACAGAACACCACCAAAGCAACACACTTCTTCCCACGGTCAGTGTGCTCATTCTTGAACAAAAGGTTCCAAATACTTTAAAGTATACATCTTTTACTTCCCATAACAGAAACTTTAAAAGAAAAATAAATAAATACCACATAGCTGTTAATGACATGATTATATTGCTTACATTTCAAATGTAAAACATAGACTAGACAGTGAAAAATAATTTTAAGTACATTAGAACATACTACCAAGAGGGCAAATACACAGAAATACATAAATACAACACAGAATACACACAAATACAAACATTTAAATCCAAATCAAATAAATATTTATGCCAGTGGCATAACCAGCCACTTCAGGTAGACTTAGCTTTAGACCAACTAATTCATGACTCCAAACTCCTAACCACCCTTTTCTCACTTATCTTACAAAACCTGCAACTATCAACTTTTTCTCTGCCTCTTTGAGATTTAGATCTTTTTAAAGGCCACTTGTCAGTTTTACAATAGAGAACTGTCTTGCTCAAGGATCTGAGAGCTATTCCTTTGACATGCAATCAAGCAAACACAGGTGCCCAGATGAGCTGCAAACTCAGGAATAATTCTTCTTGCCAGAATCTTCCCATACACCAAACTGCCCTTTGTGGACTCAACCACACCTCTGCTACTCAGCTACCTCACCTCTGCATTTAAAGACTGTCCACCTTAAAACACAGGCAGAACATTCTCTGACATAATCACCGCAAGATCCTCTGTTACCCACCTCCCAGAGTAATGGTACCTTATTAAACTTAAAAGCTGTTGCACAATGAAGGAAACTATAAGGAAGGTGAAAAGGCAGCCTTCAGAATGGGAGAAGATAATAAACAAAACAACTGACAAAGAATTGATCTCAAAAACACAGAAGCAGCTCATGCAGCTCAATACCAGAAAAATAAGCAACCCATGTGAAAGAAAAAAAAAATGGGCCAAAGAACTAAACAGACATTTCTCCAAAGAAGACATACAGATGGCTAACAAACACATGAAAAGATGCTCAACATCACTCATTATCAGAGAAATGAAAATCAAAACCACAATGAGGTACCATCTCACACCAGTCAGAATGGCTGCTGTCAAAAAGTCTACAAACAATAAACACTGGAGAGGGTGTGGAGAAAAGGAAACCCTCTTACACTTTGGTGGGAATGCAAACTAGAACAGCCACTATGGAGAACAGTGTGGAGATTCCTTAAAAAACTGGAAATAGAACTGCCATACGACCCAACAATCCCACTGCTGGGCATACACACCGAGGAAACCAGAACTGAAAGAGACACGTGTACCCCAATGTTCATTGCAGCACTGTTTACAATAGCCAGGACATGGAAGCAACCTAAATGACCATCAACAGACGAATGGATAAGAAAACTGTGGTACATATACACAATGGAGTATTACTCAGCCATGAAAAAGAATACATTTGAATCAGTTCTAATGAGGTGGATGAAACTGGAGCCTAGTATACAGAGTGAAGTAAGTCAGAAAGAAAAACACCAATACAGTATATTAATGCATATATATGGAATTTAGAAAGACAGTAACAACAACCCTATATACAAGACAGCAAAACAGACACAGATGTAAAGAGCAGACTTTTGGACTCTGGGGGGGAAGGCGAGGGTGGGACCACATGAGAGAATAGCATTGAAACGTGTGTACTACCATATGCAAAAGAGATTATAAGGGCAAGTGTGATGAATGAAGCAGGGCATCAAAGCTCGTGCTCTGGGACAACCCAGAGGGATGGGGTGGGGAGGGAGTTTGGAGGGGGGTTTAGGATGGGGGGACACATGTACATCTGTGGCTGGTTCATGTCAATGTATGGCAAAAACCACCACAATATTGTAATTAGTCTCCAATTAAAGTAAATTAATTAATTTTGAAAAAGAAACAAACTTCCACCTTTTCTTTCCATGGATCTGAGCTCAGAGTTATGGGCTGTTTCCCTTGCTACAATAATCTTTTAAAAAGTCTTCTTTGCTTAACTTTGGAGTAATTATTGCTCTGACACTAGACAGGATCACATAAAACACATAAGAGAAACAATGTAAACTTCCTTTCTCCATAATGCTTCCCTAATGGAATTCAAGAAAACACACTTCTAAAAGTGATAATATTACGAAAACTCAGACTTCAGGATGAAAAAATAACCTATTACTACACAATTAACTTTTGCTTTATTAATAGCTGATCTTATTAAAATGTGTGAAATGAAATGTGCCGCACTGAAAATAGGCTGAAGTTCTATTTCCAAATTTAATTTTTCTTTGTTTTTAAAGGCAGTTCAAACAACTGATTTCATTTTTGGCAGGTTTGTATTTTCTGTCATTCAAGAAAGCTGTGTCTGGTACCATTCTTAACCAAATGGTGATCTATTCCTATATCATTTAAAAAATATTAGGTATGGTATTTTTAAAGCAGAGATAATAGAAGAATAACATTGGGAAACAAACATATCAAATATTAAAAAATGTAACTTCTGGTAAATATCAATCATTAAAAATTTAAAAAAAAACAGTATTTTCTGATGTTAATGTTAATATGACAAATTGCCTTAACAATATGATATTTGATATGCAGTAAACATGTTTTTATATAGAATATAACATATATGTATCTTTCAATAATTATACCACATTTAACATTTGTTAAAGTATATCATGTGCTAAAGTTATATATAAAATTAGTCATGAAAATACCATCAACTGAAAGAAATTTTAAAAAATAGAGAAAAATAAGATGTGTAAAATTTAAATCCAAAACTTATTGAACAGTAGAAATATTATTTCAAGATGAATTCAGTAATGCAATCTTCTATGATTATCTTTTTAAACGATAATGAAACCTTACAGTGTGTTTTTACAACTAGGCTTAGTTGCTCTGTCATATCTGACTCTTTGTGACCCTTTAGGCTATAGCTAGACAGGCTCCTCTATCCATGGGATTTTCCAGGCAAGAATACTGGAGTGGTTTGCCATTTCCTTCTCCAGGGGATCCTCCAGACCCAGGGATTGAACCTGGGTCTCCTGCTTGGAGGCAATCTCCTGCACTGCAGGCAGATTCTTTACCTGCTAAGCCATCTGGGTAGACAACATCAAAACCCAGGCAACACGTGAAAATGTCTGCGCTCCCTCAGCTGTATGGCAGTGTTCAGCTGTGAGTGCCTTCTAAACATCTCTTGGCTGGCCTTGGAAAGGCAACAAAATGTCTGTCTCTTGGCAGAAAAATAAAAAGAATAAAAGTGATTAGCTTTGATTTCTTTTCATACTTCTACTTATTCTTGCCCCAGATTCCTTAGAGTCAAAAAGAAAAAAATTATCAAATCCTTCTATAAACAATGTTGAAAGTCGTCAACAATTTCCTTGCGTCTGTACAAAGCTCCCAGAGACTGGTTCCAGCTAATAATCTACTTCAATTCATATTTAATTAAACCAATTCATGGTGCGGAAATAAGGAGTCACTGTACAGATTATTTAATTGACCCATTACTGAATGCGAAATTCTTGCACCTGGATCAATTCAAAAGTCCTCATTCCCGCTCATTCCTGCCCCCTCCCATTTTTTCTTAGGCTTCCCAGCAGTTCTACTTCGAAACTGTTAATCAGTTGAGGCTGTTTGTATGCATGGAAGTCATCCAAGATGGAAGTCATCCAAGGTGTCTGCCCTGAAGAGAGAGTCCAACTCACAAAGAGACCTCCACCCTGTCTTTCTTTTTTTTTTTTTAAATTAATTAATTAATTTATTTTTAATTTTTACTTTACAATTCTGTATTGGTTTTGGCATAGATTGACATGAATCCACCACAGGTGTACATGCGTTCACCCTGTCTTTCTCTACTGAACATATCAAAACTGACGAGAAACTGCAATTTTGGGGACAAAAATCCTATTGCTCTTTTTCTCCAGAGCAACCAGTTAGTTATGATACTTCTGTTTTCCAAAATACCATGTAAATTTCTGTTACTTGCCCTTATTAACCAAATCAGGTGCAAAGTGATAAGCAAAAGAATTTTTTTAAAACAATCTCAAGTCCAGATGTAAAGCAACCAAATTTCTTAGAAAATATTTTATATAATTCTGGCTCATTTCACGGTTTTTGGAAAAACAACTATAGAAAAAGTTGGAGAAATCAAGAACAAAGAGACCTGAAAACTAGGCCAGTGTAGATGACTGAGCACTGGTTTTAGGTTTGGTTCCTAAATTAACAGGATCCTTTGTTATGAGTGTGCAAGACTTGAGCACTCACTCCTAGAGGAAATCGACCCTGAATATTCATTGGAAGGACTGATGCTAAAGCTGAAGCTCCAATACTTTGGCACATGATGTGAAGGACCAACTCTCTGGAAAAGACCCTGATGCTGGGAAAGACTGAGGGCAGAAGGGGAAGTGGGTGACAGAGGATAAGATGGTTAGATAGCATCACTGAATCTATGGACATGAATTTGAGCAGACTAGGGGACAACAGAATATGAGATGGTTGGACGGCATCACCAACTCAATGGCCATGAGCTTGAGCAAGCTCCAAGAGTTGGTGATGGACAGGGAGGCCCGGCATGCTGCAGTCCATGGGATTGCAAAGAGTTGGACACGACTGAGTGACTGAAAGGCTTCATCTTGCATCCGCCAACTGTGGACTTGTGGAGTACTGAGTCCTGTCTCACCAGGCTTCCTGCAATAGCCTTTGCCTTTCCTCCTGGGGCCTCCGCCTTTCCTCCTGGCTCCTCCACCCTGTCTTCTTAAACCAATTATCCACACCGCTCTCAGGAAGAATGATCCAAAACACAAATATTCAAATGTAACTCCTCAGTTTAAATTAAAGCCTTCATCTTGCCACATTGGGTACCACAGCTTGCCTGCCAGGCTCAGTTGAATGAAGCAGCACGGGATGTGTCTGGAGGCCTGCCCTGGGGAAAGGAAAGGGGAACTCACTAACCACACCCGCCTTCATCCAGAGAACCCGAGAAAGCATCATTTGGTATTGGCTGGATTACAGTTCTTTTTTAAGGCATTATCAAGAAAACTGAAGTTTCTCAGTTGTGTCTGACTCTTTGCTACCCCATGGACTGTATGTAGCCTATCAGGCTCCTCTGTCCATGGAATTTTCCAGGCAAGAATACTGGAATGGATTGCTCTTTCCTTCTCCAGGGGATCTTCCCAACCCAGAGACTGAACTCAGGTCTCCCACACTGCATGCAGACGCTTTACTGTCTGAGCCACCAGGGAAGCCCTATTATCAAGAAAAAAAATAATAATAATAATAATACCAACATTAAAGAACAAGAGAACACTCAAAGTCTTTAGTGCATGAGGCAAGATCTACTTTGATGAAGATCTGGCCAAAATTTCAAGACTATCCTTCGCCTCCTGACACCCTGAAAGATGTACGTCCTCTGCACATGTACTGCTCTAGCCCTTCTGTGTGAATGCATTTACACTGTTCTCCCTCAGTGAAATCCTGCTTCATTCATGCAGCCAAGATGACATTTTAAGATGCAACCTGAAGGCAATTTTAATTAAGTTCCACAGCCTTGGAAAACTGAGTGTATGCTTCTTCTCTTAGCCCCTTTTCTGTGTATTTTATAGCAATAGTGCTCAAGTTAGATTAGAAAAGATGGCTCGGGTGAGTCCTGCTCAAAGCTTCCTGCCATGTCTTAATCACCTTAGTGTGTCCTGTGCTTTTCACATAATGGATAATCAATAATTATTGAATTGAATTTGGCCGAAAGGGTAATTGAATTATCAATTGAGCTAATTATAAATTGAACAGTGTAAGGGATTGTACAGTGCACTGGCTATTAGGACAGAGATGCTGGAAACAATTGGATGAGCCCTGAAATTCTTTAAAGATACAAACTTAATGAGCTTGACATACGATGGGTGTGATTCTCTATGCGGAGCCTCTAGAAGAGAAGATAGCTCAGAAGACAGTATCGAGCTCTAAACCGAAATGCTACTGGGGAAGTCACAACTGTTTCCTACAGAGGAGCAAAGGAAGCCCACTGGAGTAGACTGCCAGTGGCTCGCTGGAGGTCTCTCGATGAGCTCAGACTACAAGGAACCAAGCAGGAAGCAGGGACAAGCTGTCCCTGCCAAGCAGAGGAAGGGACAGGACCTCTCAAACAGCTTCCATGAGCTCTACGGCCTGGGAGGCACACCCATGGAGGGCTGGGGCTAGAGGGGGAAGCAAAACCATTTCCTGATGATCAATCATTGGTATTCAAAGAAGTGTGAATGCCTTGCTTGGGGTTACAGGATACAATTCCAAGAGAGAGAAAGAAATGCCTGGTATCAGGATCTTGCCTTATTATCAGACTAGGTATACGATCCAGGGCTAAAAATTGTGGAGTTGACAACACCAAGTGAGCAAATTCAGAGGAAGACAGGAAAGTAGATGTCAGAACCAGACATCTGCTTCTTCAGATCAGCCAGACTCAGTCCTCCCAGCTGCCAGTAGATACCTCCCAGTCACCTGTGACTCTTCCGAGCACCCTTAAGCCACGGCCCTGAGGAGCTGAGCACTCCCTCTGCTGCCATCAGCACCTGCTTCATCCTTTCCTGGTGCTGCCCCTCCCCAGTCTACATGCAAAGGAGTGGAGAGCCAACTTTTCAGACTCCCCCAGTCACGTGCTCTCCACCACCTTCTCCTGGACTGAAACCCAAGTCCTCATTCCCATTCACAAAGCCACGGCTTTCTGACCTTGTTTTCCTGACCTCCTCCTCTCTTCTGGCCTCAGTGGCGTTTTCAGCATGGCTGGGCCGTCTCCTCCAAGGACGTTCCTCCCTCCACGGCCCCCTTCCCTCCTGTGTGCAAATGACTCAGCTTCACCTCCTTCCACCCTGATAGAGTGCCTGCTTCTCCAACACGGCTTTGCCTAACTATCACATTTTAAGGTAATCTTCCCCAAGCTTTTTTCTCTCTCTTCCCTCTTTTTCCTCTGTATGCTCATGACCTGAAAATAATTCGTCTACAAGATTAGATGGGGAACATGTAGGATACCAAAGGCTCATAGCAGGCACTTGATAAACTCTTATCAAAATACTGAATGAATCAAACAATGGATGAATGGAATTAATGAGCTGCATTAAGTGAATTTAAGTTTATCTAGATAAAAATTACATTTTATAGAATTAAAATATATGTATGCTGCTCCTGCTAAGTCACTTCAGTCGTGTCCGACTCTGTGCGACCCCATAGACGGCAGCCTACTAGGCTTCTCCATCCCTGGGATTCTCCAGGCAAGAATACTGGAGTGGTTTGCCGTTTTCTTCTCCAATGCAGGAAAGTGAAAAGTGAAAGTGAAGTCGCTTAGTCGTGCCTGACTCTTAGCCACCCCATGGACTGCAGCCTATCAGGCTCCTCCGTCCATAGGATTTTCCAGACAAGAGTACTGGAATGGGTTGCCATTGCCTTCTCCTAAATATATGTATAGCTAGATATTAACATAAAAGTATAACAGTGGTCTATGAATAGGAGCTTGTAATCTACTTTCCTGTTAATTAACTACCAGTGATATTAGTGAACTTCTACTCATGATCTTGTGTTGCCATGCAGAAGGACAGAAAACACAAGAGTAAGAATAAAACCACAAAAGGAAAAGCAGACAAAAATTGGAATGGCTTTCAAGCAGACCCCAACTGCTTAGACAACCTTCCATGGTTGTCTAAACACACACTACTAGCCTGTCAAAATTTATGTTGTCTCCATACTAAATCCTTTCATTATTTTAAGCAATTCTAATCTCTGTAAATTGTAGATAGGTCACAGCAATTGTAATAATCCTATTCCACAAACATGGAAAGGATTTTGTCCAATATTCCCCTCCTCCTCTCCCAATAAGCCAGTTTCGTTCCTGTTTGTAATGTATTTCAGAATTACATCCTGCTTATATGTGGATGGTTCTTTGAATTTTCTTTTGAACAATCTGCAACATCTTATTAATTTCCTTGTTAACTAATCAGTTAAGATTGTTGACATATTCATTTTATGTTGGTATGAAATACATGATTACATTATTTTTAAATGATCATTTATGATAACTGATCCCACACTAGGCCTTATCTAACTTACTTCCAACAGGAAATGAGTGAAAGAGAGCCTTGGAAACAGTCTTGTTTTTCTCCAGCTCACAGAAGTTGTACCCTACTGAAGAAAATCAAGAACAACATATTTACCAAAAAGTCAACCATACTAGTAAAAGTCAGAAGAAGAAATGGTAATCACTAAAATGAACTATGTTCTTAAAAATTTTCAGATAAGCCTTCCCATTTCCCAAATGGGAAGGTTTCTAAGCAGGTCGACCATCAGAGAACGACACACAGATGATCGGCAAGTGACATATCACAGATATGTGTGCACGCAGTGGGCAATATTTCTGGATGATCAGATGGATGGTTGTGTGGTTGCCCAGTTCCTTAAGAATGAGAATCGTTGAACAGCATTTCATAATGATGCCCATTTACAAAGAGGCTGTCATCATGGTGCAGGAAGGGACCAATCCAAAACATGAACCAGTTGAAGGAACTAGAGATATTCATCCTAATAATTGGAGGAAGGCTGGGGAGCTTGAGGAAACACCATTTATGTTCCAACAAACATGCAGCTGTTGTGTGGAGGGAGAGATTCTGTGATCAGTGGGTGTTGAAAGGGGAGGAAGCCACGGCAGGAAAGCTGGGGCTTTCCAGTAAGTCACTGGCCATGCTGAGATCAGACTGGGAAGACTGTGCTGAAAACACTGAAAATCAAGAAACGGGGGTTGCCAGGGACATACAGTCTGTCCTGCGCCCACTCCAGCATGTATCCCCATGCTCCCGGACCTCCACTTGATGCCCACCCTTGCCAGCTATGCATGCATCTCCTATTTTAGCAAGAGTGCTGCTAAGTCAGTTTAGGAAGATCCTCAACCTGGTATCTGATCTCCCTGTCCTGCCTTCAGCAAGAATCCTGTCAAGCTGACAACCAGGAGCCTCCTCAACCCCTGACATCTTCATCTTCTCTAGTAATTTTCTACCCACTAAGCTCCTGCAGTTTGGCTGGGACCCTTCCCACTTTGTCTGCACTGTTCAGAGTGAATCCTATTCTATGCTGAGGTCTCTATTCCCCTATTGCAATAGTTCCTAGATAAAATTCAGTTTTATCACTTTAACCACTGTCAAGCTGTGGCTCTCTCTGACCAATATCACTTTTCAAATGTGTATTAACTACGTGAATAACCTGGAATTTACCTGGGCGGCTTTATGACCCCAATTTTCAATTACATCACATTTTAAATTGCAAAATGCAAAGTTCCTACTTAAAGTGATTTCTCTGCTCAGGAAGGTGTTGCAGAGAGGTTGTTGTATATTAAAAGAGACACAGAGGTGTGCCTCCAAAGGGCATAATGAAGCAACATTTATCTAAATAAAGATTTCTCTAAAAACATTGTTGTCCACATTTCTCACTTCCTAGAGTTCTATATTAACGTGAAATGTTTTAAGGCTGGATGTTTGGTTAATATGAACTGTATTACAAATGTTTAGCCAAACACTTAAGGGGCCAGTTTAACTGTCTTTCTTGATAGAAATGAAATGCAAATGCTAAGACTGAAATATGTATGTCTCCTCAAAATTCATATGTTAAAAAGCCTAACCCCCTAAAGTAATGATGCTAAGAGGCAGGGCCTTTGGAATGTGATTAGGTCATGAGGGTGGAGTCCTCCTGAATGGAAATAGTGCCTTTCTAAGAGGGAGTTCACTGAGTATCCCCCTCCATCTGCCATAAAACCTGTTGACAACAGTGTTTACATTCACAAGCCTATAGTGCCTATAATCCAGTATAGGTGGAAAATATCTTTCTTTCTTTCTCTTTTTATATTTTTCCACTCTCCAAAAAAAAAAAAATCAATTCTAATACTGAGAAGCTTCCTTGTAAATGCTTATTTTTCAATTTCCTCCTAAATTTCAAAGTAGTAAAAAGCAACTCAAGTCAATATGAATTGCCTCCCTATCATATCATATTTTTACATCTACTAAGCTGTGAGAAACAGGAAGATTTGAAACACAAGTACAAAATACTGAAACACATTGTAAAGGTAAATAATATGCTCTAAGTCAGTAAGTTACAAATTCCTCTAGATGAAAAACTGAATCAATACTTCTTGCATTAGTTTTTCCCTCAAAAGATATGAAAAAGCATACGTATAAATCAAAGAAGAAATCCAATGGACTGCCTTCTGTTTTATTTACCAATATTGATGACAGAAAAAGAGCTTTATCAGTGAAGCAGAAAAATATAACTGACAGAGAATATGCTGTCAAAGAGTGAACTGCTTAACTTTCTAACGAAGTTAATTTCATGTGGTCATTAAGCGGGTTAAAGCACTATTGGGAAAGCTGATCCCACTCAAAATGCACAAACTAACTGAAAGACACAGATATATGATATAATAGGTGCTAAGGCCACTGAAAAAAATCTAAATGTTCTTTGGAGACTAATATCAACATACTTTGTACACTCTGACATCATATACAGTCTTGAAATTATGGCTGGACTTAAAAGCAGGGCAAAAGAAATCTAATTTCTGGCAATTAGCAACTGTTCAACATGAAGTAATTCACTAACTTTCCTTATCCTCAATTTAATAGAAATGTGCTTATCTTCTGTCAATAAATTACAATTTATCTGACATTTTTTTCAAAATTGCATACATAAGAAATATCAAACACTCATTTAGAATTTTCTTAGAAATGTTCTGCTACATTTAAGCCTAATCATCTTGTGAACTTGACATCACCATATACATCAAGAAGAATGGCTCCTGGACTGGAGGGGTGCTCTGTCCCAGGTACTAACCTAGGCAATGGAAGAGTAGGCAGATCCCAGGGCACAGATGCCTCCAGATGGCACCTGTATGTCACCACTCCAGGTGAGCAACCTTATCATTCCAAAGTGTTTTCCACCTTATTCGCATGGAATGCTTCCTTTGGGAGATGTGACATGCAATATTAACAAGGAACATTTTAAAAATGTATTTAGAATTTGAGTTTATGGTGAGGCTAATTTTGTTCTTCATCTAACAAACTTGAAACAAAAAACAAAACTACTGTGACAATGTGATATTTCTAATTTTCAAAAATTCAACAAAATTCAATAAGTCATTGTAAAAGCATCTCATAAATTGTTGTTCAGTCTATCAGTCCTGTCCGACTCTCTGTGATCCCATGGACTACAACACACCAGGCTTCCCTGTCCTTCACTATCTCCCGGAGTAGGCTCAAATGCATGTCCACTGAGTCGACGATACCATCCAACCATCACACCATCTGTTGCCACCTTCTCCAAACAGTAGCAATAAAATAAGTACAAAAGGCAAGTAATAACATACATCTGTAATTTATCCAGATATGTGTTAATTGCAGAAAAAAAAAATCTACTTCTGCTTCATTGACTGAACTAAAGCCTTTGACTGTGTGGATCACTAAAAACTGTGGAAAATTCTTAAAGATATAGGAATACCAGACCACCTTATCTATCTCTAAGAAACCCATATGCAGGTCAAGAAGTAACAGTTAGAACTGTACGTGGACCAATGTACTGGTTCCAGTTTGGGAAAGGAGTACATCAAGGCTGCATATTGTCACCCTGCTTATTTAACTTATATGCAGAGGACAACATACAAAACTCTGGACTGGATGAAGCACAGACTGGAATCAAGGTTGTTGGAAGAAATATCAATAACTGCAGATATGCAGATGATACCATTCTAATGGCAGAAGGCAAAGAGGAACTAAAGAGTCCCTTGATGGGGGTGAAAGAGGAGAGTAAAAAAGTTGACTTAAAACTAAACATTCAAATAACTAAGATCATTGTATCTGGTCCCATCACTTCATGGCATATAGATGGGGAAATAATGGAAATAGTAACAGATTTTATTTTGCTAGGCTCCAAAATCACTGCAGATGGTGACTGCAGCCATGAAATTAAAAGATGTTTGTTCCTTGGAAGAAAAGCTATGACAAACCTATACAGCACATTAAAAAGCAGAGACATCACTTTGCTGACAGAGGTCCATATAGCCAAAGCTATGGTTTTTCCAGTAGTCAGTATGGATGTGAGAATTGGACCATGAAGGAGGCTGAATACAGACAAATTGATGCTTTCAAATTGTAGTTCTGGAGAAGACTCAAGAGTCCCTTGGACTTCAAGGAGATCAAACCAGTCAATCGTAAAGGAAATCAACCTTGTGTATTCACTGGAAGAACTAATGCTGAAGCTCCAATACTTTGGCCATCTGATGTGAAGAGCCAACTCATTAGAAAAGACCCTGATTCTGGGGAAGACTGAAGGCAAAAGGAGAAGAGGGTGACAGAGGATGAGATGGTTGGATACCATCACTGACTCAATGGGCATGATTTTGAGCAAAGCTTGGGAGACAGTGAAGGACAGGGGAGACTGGTGCGCTGCAGTCCATGGATGACAAACAGGTGGACACAATTTAGTGACTGAACAACAATAACAAAGTAAGTAGGATAAAAAAATGAAAAATGGATAAAGGTAACATTACTTACACCCAGTTCTACCTGGAAGAAGTTTTCATCATGCAGTTCAAGAGGGCAAACCCAGATGAACACTGACAGTGGAAAAGGCTCCGCAGCGTGTGCTGTTTCTCTGTGGATCTGATTTCCCCTCTTCACAGTCTAATACTAAGACAGTGTATTGTTATCTCATAAAAAATGCAAGGAGGAAATTACTTTCTAAGAAAAAGCAGGACTTATAGTCTATCGTGGCTGCCCCCACTCACCCCCAGAATGAATTTGCACAAATCACTTAACCTCTGTGCTTCTGCCCCTTGGCGCGTTTGGTTCACCTGTTCTCTGAGAAAATTACTTTCCTCACTAGAATCGTTGAGCCTTAATTGAAGTTTGTAAAGCACTCTGACATCCTTATCTCCAGGATATTGCAAGCATCACCTTTACTCTGATCAGGAAGCAGGGGCCCGTGGAGATTCACGAGACACCGAGGCGCTCAGCCTAGAGGGACCTTGTCTCCTTCGCTTTGCCTGATGCTGCACATAGAAGCCCCAGGTTCCGGTACACAGAGGCTCAGCTTTGCATTGTGAATCCCAGAGTGCTGCGCAGACAGATGTCGTGGGGCTTTTCCCATGCAGACCTGTTCTTCCTGCCCGTGGCTCCCTCAACAGTGGGCTTTGCTATGCATCTGTTTCTTGAGACAACCCGGCACAGCCTCAACTTTATATGTATATGTAGTTTCATAATATACTAGGTTGTGTGCTGAAGAAGAGAGTCTGGTGACTTTTAATAATACTAACATTAAGCAGTGTTTCTTACTAATACTGTCAATCATCGCTAAGTTGTGTCCAACTCTTGTGACCCCACGGATTGTAGCCCGCCAGGCTCCAGGGATTTTCCAGGCAAGAATACTGGAGTAGATTGCCATTTCCTTCTCCAGGAGATCTTCCCAACCCAGGAATCGAACCCAGGTCTCCTGAATTGCAGGCAGATTCTTTACGGACTGAGCTAGTGTTTCTTAAGGCCGATAGAAACAATGAGGCGTTTTGGGTTTGCTCACACTCTGGCTGCTGCCCCTGGGTCATGTGTTAAATGTCTGTAAATGTCTTGAGGCCAAGCACTGCTCCCTGAGTCAGGGTCTCCTTACAGACTGCACCCAGAAATCTGCATTTTAACCACCTTTGATTCTCTCTTGCACTGACTTCTGAAACCTTTTAGAATAAAACATTTTTTCTGTTTCTCCTTTAATTCAGATAGTGACTACACACACACACACACACACACGTAGAATGAATATCTGTGTGCCCCCAAATTCATGTGTTGAAACATAACCAAAATGACAGCATTAGTTCAAACAGTTCCAAGAGATAACCTTGGGGAAAAAAGTATAATTGCTTTATCATTTAAATTTTCAATAATATGACTGCATCGTTTATAAGAGTTTTCCAAAAAATCAGAAAATGTCAAAGATATTTTCTGGGCAATTTGTAATAGAATAAAAAAGAAAATAATCTGAAATGATCATTTATCCAAGCAAAGAACTGTCCTGCACATCATCTGATACATTTGCTTCTCACGTAGAAAGTACTTCCCTTTGTTGGGGGGGCGGCTTATGTTTCCAGCTACCACGTTCCTTCAGGCCCTCTTTGCTTTTAAAAACTCATACATTTTAAACAGCTCCTCGGAACTCCTATTTGCTAGAAATGACACCACTCAATTCATGACTCATTTAACAAAGCCAATTAGATCTTCAAATTGTACTAAGTTGAAAAAAATTTTAACACTTCAAACATGTTTCCTGGCTGGGCTAAAATCATGGCTCATCCATTCCTAATCTTAGTATCAATAACCAGTTAATAGATTGCTAATAGTCTTACAGTCAGATGACTCTTGTATACCTGCCTTCTCTTCTCCTTGGATGGTTAAACTGGAAAATTTACAATTCTTTATCCTTCCAGGTTTGATCTCCTGCAGTGTAGTACAACACAGATTAATTAGGTTGATGAAATTCAGGGGGTTAGTAAGTTAGCAATTTACAAAATCAGACAGTCCTAACCCTGAGATGTTTGATGTTTTTTCTTTATGTTTACAACCCCTGGAGACACACTCTCAGATGCACACACATGCTCCCTCACACATCTAATACTGGTAAAAGAGGAAACAAATTCCGAAAGCTGGCCAAATACAGGTAGAGGTCAAAACCCTCATGGTGGTGACATTCCAGTCTGACCAGAAAATAAGGAGTTGACTTCTGCCCTGCCAGGAACTTTTGTCACTAAGACTGTTACCCCAGAATCATAACTCTGCCTCTCCCTTGAATGGAAACCAATTGCTCTTAAATAAGTTTCAGGAGGAAGCTGCAAATAGAAAAAAATAAAAAACAACTGGTCAGAACCACGTTGGCAAAAGATGGCCAAGGGTTCAGCTTCCACTAGACCTTGAGCCTCATCATAGGCACACTGTAACACTTTAGCTAAATGACACACCCACCAGCACCAAGCCTGTTGCCGTGCCAGCCACTAGAAAAGGCCAGTCAGGGACTGAGAAGGAGAGCTGAGTCACTGGACTCTCCTGTGTCTAGTGTCTCCACCACAACTAGTTGAGAACTTGACTTGCAAACTAGGTTCCTGCTTCTTCATTTTTCGCCACCAAATAAAACTTGTGCTGTTCACTCTCAGCATCCATGTCATCCATTCACAAATCCAGTCGGAAAAAGAACCTTCCTGGCAGACACAGGAGGTCTTGGCCTGCACTAGGACTCAGGGGTGGGCCCAGTCAACTAATTAGGTAAAAATTTTTTTCCCAGTTTTGTTTGGTAGTCACACAGTTCATCATTCTGCTACTGACATATTGGAATATCTGCTTCTAAATTTCCTCTTAGGATATAGCAATCACTTCCTATCATTCTGATTTGGCCAAGTAATTACATTATTTTTTTCTCTCATACACATGTTTCTTTCAGACACAGAAATATGGGTCCACAGGTTTTTATTTCACAATAAAAAAGATTAGTATTTTGCTATTGTTCTTCTAGGTTTCATCTTGAAGGTCTACAAATCTCCTTGCTTTAATTTCCAGGAATAATAAAAAAAATTTTACTTCATTATTCTATAATTATATATGATCACATATTTTAAACTTTTCTTCTTTCATATTGATGTTGGATTAAAAAACTATGATTTTATTTTTTGAATCTGTTTGATATTAGTTTTTTGAAATAAGCATAATAAGAGCTTACCAACATATATAATCATTCTTCCCAGGATTTTATTAGTATAAATACAATTCAGTGCTCTAAAATTTGTGAAGTAATCACTTCATGGGAAATAGATGGGGAAACAGTGGAAACAGTGTCAGACTTTATTTTTTTGGGCTTCAAAATCACTGCAGATGGTGATTGCAGCCATGAAATTAAAAGACGCTTACTCCTTGGAAGGAAAGTTATGACCAACCTAGATATCATATTAAAAAGCAGAGACGTTACTTTGCCAACAAAGGTCCATCTGGTCAAGGCTATGGTTTTTCCAGTGGTCATGTATGGATGTGAGAGTTGGACTGTGAAGAAAGCTGAGTGCTGAAGAATTGATGCTTTTGAACTGTGGTGTTGGAGAAGACTCTTGAGAGTCTCTTGGACTGCAAGGAGATCCAACCAGTCCATTCTAAAGGAGATCAGCCCTGGGTGTTCGTTGGAAGGACTGATGCTAAAGCTGAAAATCCAGCACTTTGGCCACCTCATGGGAAGAGTTGACTCATTGGAAAAGACCCTGATGCTAGGAGGAATTGGGTGCAGGAGGAAAAGGGGATGACAGAGGATGAGATGGCTGGATGACGTCACTGACTCGATGGACATGAGTCTGAGTGAACTCTGGGAGTTGATGATGGCCAGGGAGGCCTGGCGTGCTGCGATTCATGGAGTTGCAAAGAGTGGGAGATGACTGAGTGACTGAACTATAGATTAGGAAACTGTAGCTTAGACTCTATGAAATTGAGACAATGAAATACAAAGCAAGAAGTAGAAAGAAAATTGCACTTATGGAAGAAAGCAAGTCTCTTGGTACGAAGAAACTAGGGGACAAATGACACTGAAAACTTCCTCTGCTCTGATGAAAAAGATGTGAGCTAAATTTTTACCTGGATATTGTTATTAATTACACATCAAGTTTATAAAACTGCATTCAAGATAAAACTGGTGAAGAAGAGGAAATCATAATTTAACTAAAGTTGGTCACATGGGGAGAGTCCTAAACAGTAGCACATAAAAAGATGCCCAGAGCGGATAGCTCTGTTGTCTTTAGTTTCAATACCTTCTCCATTGGAGTGTGGAGCGTACAAGAAACTCCTCTGATGAAAAATTTAATGTATTTCCCTTTATAATTAATTTGGAGATTTTTTTGTCATGTTAGCCTCAAGGAAGATCACATAAGGGACTATTTTAAGCAATATGCAATAAAGATGAATGTATCTAAATTAAGATAGAAATAAGGCAAAATGCTGTTTGTTTTGATTCTTTTAGTAATTAATTTTTTAAATTGTCCTAGAGTACCTGTTTAGAGGATATAAAAATAACTATACTCGGTCTAACTGCCTTAATTATCTAAAAAGATCCATGTCCTTGATATACTTACAAAAATTAATTAACTTATGCAGGAGAGAGTATAGCCAGAAAACTTTTATTTTTATGTATCATAAAGTCAGACCATTAATACTGGGAAGTCCTAATGGGAAAGAAAATAAAATGAAAACTAGGAAGCCCTGTGAATTGAAATTCCTTATTGAAGACCATTACTTAATACCACCGTAAAAGTAGTTAACAGGAGTGCAGTGCTTCAAATATGCTAAGTACTGTCTAAAGCCTTTGTAAGTAGCAACATATTCAATCTTCACAGCAATACTTTGAGGGAGTATTATTATTCCTGTTTTACAGAGGGCAGATGTTAAGTAACTTGTCCAAATTCACACACAAATCACGTGGAGACAGAAACTAAACCCAGACAATTTACCTGCAGATTCAATGCCCTTAGTGACTACGTCATAGCACACGCTAAGCTGTAGCAACATGCTTCCTTCTGCCCTCTCCAAAAGGGAAACCAGAGTTCTGCAGAATCATCCTCGGTGTGCAGGGTGGTCAGCGGGCCTTGATCAGTGTCCCAGGTCTAGACCGGGACCTTGGACTTCGACCTTGAAACAACATGGGAGGACCCAGAGGACGTTATGCCAGACACATGAAGACAAGCACTGCGTGATCTCACTGGAGGGAGACTCTAAAACAGCCAAGCCCAGAGAAGCAGAGCACTGACCAGGGGCCTGGAGGTGGGGAAAAGGGAAGACATGGGCCTAAGGGTCTTGTAATCTTTCTGTTACAAGATCAGTTCTGGGGATCTAATACTGACCTTAGTGACTGGAGTTAGCAAGACTGGATTGTACACCTGAAACTTGCTAAGGTGGTTCATCCTAAGTGTCCCCACCACAAAATAAAGAGAAACAGACAGAACTATGTAAGGCAAGGCTTTATTAAATGATTGTGGTAATCATGTCAAATACATATATATTCCAAATATTATGTCCTATACCTTAAATATATAAAGCTTTTATTTGTCAAGGATACTTCAAGGAAGTGAGAGAAAAAAATAAAATGGGGACCTCAGAAGTCATCAACAGCCTGCCTCTTGTACACTCAGGAAGGATAAATTATGTTTACAATCCTTCCTGTCTGTAATCTCCTTTCTTGCAGAGGACTCTCAGATCCTTCACCCCTATGATAAAATAACAGAAATAATTCATGTAGAATTTACATGCCATCAATAATTACTTACTTATTTTTTTTCCTACTGAAACAGGCCTCTTGTTTAAAGGAAGAAGAAGATAGCTGTAAGATTTTGGGGAAAATGTTCCAAAAATTCAATCTATTAAAAAATTGATTTTTTGTCATTGTTACTATTACTATTTACTTAAACACATTTTTTGTCATTGTTACTATTACTATTTACTTAAACACACCTAGATATACCTGGCATTCATCCCCATCAAAATGGTCTGTCATTCTCCAAAATGATGCTCAGAGCTTTCATTCACTGGAAAATCTTAAGTTGGAGGTGCTTATCACAGGAGTGGTTAAAGAAGATTTCTGGAGGAGGAAACCCCTGAGCTGGTTTGTGATTGGTGATGACTAGTTTGTGGTTCTCAGTGTGCTAGCAGCAGGGGCACGAGGGAACTGCCACAATTCTGCACGTCTGCATGGTCAGAGAAGCTGCCTACCAGAGGCCATGAGGGACAGGTGCAGAGAGTGGTGGAGGGGGGCTCCCAGGAAGCCACAGCGGAAGAGCATGGCTCGGTCTGCGAGGGGCCAAGCCTGGGTCCACCGGTCCAGGCTGTCCCCAGAAAGGCCTTTTCCAGCTTCCAGCCTTAAACTTACAACACAGTTATTCTTAGATCCCATCTGTGGTAAGATCAGCAAAACCGCCTGTGAAGGACAAGTCAAATAGTTACAGATTCTGTCTGGTGAACCATTTAGCTCAGTTCACCTCTCTGCTCTAACATTTCATGGTTTGTCGCCTGGAAAATGCTTTTCAAGCAAAATGAAAATTGAGAAAAAAAGAATAAATGATCTTAACAGACACTTGACTAAAGAAGATATATGGATGTCAAATAAGCAAGTCAAAAGACACGCAGCTTCATGTGTCGTTACAAAATGAGATGCACAGCACATGGTGAAAACCCACAGCGGCTGCGGCTCCAGATGCTGGCGAGGACAGGGAGCAACAGGGACTCTCACTCACGGCTGGTGGGATGCAAGATGGTGTGGCCATTGGGAAGACAGGTGGTGGTTTCTTACAGAGTTAAACCTGCTCTTACTATATGATCTGGCATCTGCACTCTGTATATAACCCACATCACGGCAAACTTACATTCACACAAAATCTGCAAAGAAATACTTATCATAGCTCTTTTCTTAACTGTCAAAACTTGGAAGCAACCAAGATGTTCTTCAGTAGGTGAATGGATGAATAAACCCCTGTACATCCATACAGTGGAATTCTATTCAGCAGAAACAAGAAATGAGCTAGCATGCCACCAAAAGACCTGGAGGAAAACTTAAATGTCTTTTGTAAGTGAAAGAAGGCTGCATGTATGATTTCAACTACATGACGTTGTAAAGAAAGGCAAATTACAGGAAGGTGAGTTCAAGTTTTATTTTATATTTTAAGTAAAAATGCTCTTAGATTCCGTAGGATATATCAAGTCAATATTCTTTCTCTTTTTTTGATTGAAATATAATTGACGCATAACAATATCTAAGTTTAAGGTGTACATGTTGGTTTGATACATTTACATATTATAATGTAATGTCTTTCTTTACCCAAATCTAATAATTATATATTGACCATCTTACAGTGATTTCTCAAAAGTTTTACTTCCACCTTCTTTTAAGAAGAAGAAAAAATTATTTTTAATAGGAAGATTGATTATTTTCATTTCATTACACCCACCAAGCTCTGTGTTGGCTCTGGAATTATTTTTAACCGAGAGCAGAGGACAACTGAGAAGTAACATGATTTCTGAGAATAACACAGCACACACAGACCCACAATAACTGGTAATAGACAGTGTGCCATTCACGGGTATCTATGCAGTCTGAGACTCTTTCTCCACAGACTTCTTAATCCTCATTCAGAGCACACAGTGATTTGGTCCAATTCCTGCCACTAATGCACACTTTGTTATTGAGAACATGCTTGAAAAATACATTTTTCACTTAACACGGGGCTATGCTATCAATTAAATACAAGAAACTGTCACAAACCACGAGGATTCTTATTAAAAATTGATTTTGGTCTACTTAAGGCTCAACAACAACTCCAATCTGAAGATCCAAGTTGTGAGGGAATAAAGGCCAAAAGGAAGAGATCAACATCAAATATTTCAGTTCTGAGGTTAGTACATGTGCTTAGAGAAACGCACTGAACCACCTGTATTAAGGAAAAAGAAGCTATTTTGGCACCATAAGAAGATGCTAGATATTTTTAAGACAGTGATAATACTTCTTGGCTCAAAGCAGCAACAGCTATATGTTTACATTTGATGCACAAAGATATAATGGATAAGGAGAGGTTAAACCTGTTTTAACAAATAATAGTTTCTGTAGAAATTCTAGGAGACAAAGAGACAGATTTTGTATGTGTGGGTGTGTGTGTTTGTATGTACATTCACCACTAACGATTCATCTAAAGGACAGCTGTTAGTCCACTAGTGTGATACAAACACCTTCCCGAGTCAGTGATTATATCCTTAAATATAACAAACAGAATTCACTTGGTCACAAAGATGGCATTTACAGAACTCAGGTGGATTCATTAAACATTATCTCAGAATAGAACAAGTTTTATATTCAGTTCCTGCTGTGTCTCGTCTCGTGAAGAGGCAGTGACCAAGAAATGCAAATGATAGACATACTTAACTGAACTTTTAAGAACTCTTACAGTTTAAAAAGAAAAAGTCCAGTTGATTCTACTCGTCTGCATCAGGTGAGTCAGTCAAAGCCCTGAGCATGTACAGATACAGCAGACCTCAGAGACCATGGGGAAGGATGTGGACGGCACACCCGGTGCTAGTCCAGCAAGTCAAGCTTCCGAATGCAAGATTGGGAAGAGGCGGAGCACACAAAGCAGGAGAAGGGAGCCCTGGAGGGGAAACCATACTGTTTCTAAAACCAGGATTCTCAATGGCAACATAAAGGTTAAAGAACCGAGTGTAACTTCCCAACAAAGTGCAGATTCCAATGCAAATTTAACAGAAAGGGAAAATGTAACCTCGAATAATTTTGTATACTCAAACACATAGGTTAGTAGCTGTTTTCATACCCATGATGAACTGCCCAATGAAATGAAAGACAGAAAATTGAATAGCTTATATTTTAATACCAACAAGCCAGTGTTCCTAAAGTAGAGCATGTTATGTTAAAACACAACTACTACTTTCGTTTGAAGGTGGTCCTATCGAAATTTTATCAAAATAAATGATTCCTATCAACCAAACATGATTGGAGACTGATCTGGGCTATGGTTTAAAAATACCGCATGTCTGTAAAAGTTCACAAATTGTTCAGGTTATGAAAGAAAGTTTTTACTTTATCCACATTTCATTATGTTGAATAGCTATCTAGTTTTACTATATAAAAAAGTATATTTGTTGAATCCTAATCAGTTGAGTAAAATATGCAAAAATGGCTGCCTACATTGTCCCGTTGATTACCTATTCTTTATCGTGAATGTATCTTCTTTATAGTTTTAAGGAAAACAACCTACAGAACAGAGTGAATTTAGGAAAGATGAAATAGGTAGCAATTCTACCTGAAGTAAGGACAGAAAAGCTCAAAATTCTCATTGTTAAGTGTGGACTCTAAGGAAAAGATCAATAAATAAACACAGGTATATGCATGATTAAGATTGAGAGCCAACAGGAAAAAAATTGAAAAAATAAGGGGTGAAAATGCTAAAGACAGAAGAAAGAAATAAAATGAGAAGAAATCATGAACAGTGTGAAAGAAAAGCTTTGGGGGCAAGTAGACAAACTCAACTTGCTATTATCCATGCTTCCAAAAAAAATGCAAACACTACTAACATATGAACTATGAACTGGTATTTCTGTTTTATATATATATATATAGCACTATCCAAAATTCCATGAGAGTTTCCTGAGAATTCCAAAAAAAGAATAATAGTTCAAAAATTATTGCTAGATGTCACAAAAATTAAATAAATACAAAGTGGTTTCTCTCTGATAAGTAGAACAGGCAATACAATATACAAAAACACATCAACTGCATTGTCCCAAGCCTGCATTGACTCTGAACACCAGCCATGTGCTAAGAACAAATTTCTCCCCAGTTTGTGGGTCCACCTGCTACCACCCTTCCTCACCTGATGTAAAGTGGTGCCCTCAAGTATTTTATTTTTCCTAGCACTGTGTTGAGTCCCTTCATTCTAGTTTTATAATGAGTTACTTGTTTATGTATGCCTACGTGTGTGGTCATTTATGTATGTTTGCATCCATGTACACTGTAGGCTGAAATCTGTCTCCTTGCCAAAAACAGTATGTTGAGGTCCTAACCACCAGGGCTTCACGGTGATCTTATGTGGCAGTAGGGTCATTGCAGCTGTAATTAACATGAGGTCCTGCTGCATTAGGGTGAGCCTTGACCCCATAACTGATGTTCTGAGAAAAATAAGGACACAGAGACATACACCGTGGAGAAAGTCATGTGAAGACAGAGGCAGAAACTGGAGCAATTGGTCCACAAGTCAAAGGATGTGAAAGACAGCTGGCCACTGCCAGCTGCTGGGACCAACAAGGGAAGACCCTCCTCTGAAGCATCAGGGGGAGTCAGGCCTCACTGACCCTATGACCTCAGACTTCCAGCCTCCAGCCTGGGAGGGGATAGATTTCTATCATTTTGAGCCACCCAGTTTGAACTCTGTTATGGCAGCCCTGTGAAATTAATACTACTTGTCTGGTTAGTTGTTTACTCATTCATTCACTTATTTACTGCAAGAGGCACGTGGGATTAAGAACCCAAGGTGGGGGGCAGGCCATCTAGCATCATGTAAAACAGGTAATAGGACCTCAATGTACACTTGCTAATGAATGATGTTCTAAGATGCAGGTAATAAAACATCACATGGGAACCTGGAGGGAAAAATGAGATAAGAATGCAAATAAAACACTAGCAGGTTATTCAGCCCCAAAATGTCAGTCCCCTTCCTTGGAAGAGAGGCAAGTCTATTCTTTACACATTAGTTCTCCACCAAATACCTTTTAAGACTTTCAATTGTTTCCTTGGAAAACCCATTCTACCTGCTTTGTTTTGTTTTTTATAAATGCGCTATTTTCTATTTTATCTGAACCCCATCTTTTCTGTTCAGAAACATTCTTCCTTATGTTACACAGAGAAAGCAACAAGCAAAGGCAAATTCACAGTGACTGAGACTTTAGAGTTTGTCTGTTTCATCAGCAAACATTAAGATCAATGACAGAAGCTGACTTTCATCTCATTTCCCTCCATTTCCGTCTCTATCTCACCTTCCCACCCCAGGGGTCCATCAGTTCTGTCCTGCAAAAGATGAGAGCAACCATTCTGAACACACCAGAGTGCTGAGTATCAGGCCTTTCATATATGAGGTAGATGCAATCCTGAGCAATATTTAAAACCAAATTTTCATGGTTATTTTTCCCACTTAAACAATGACAACCACATTTTGGCTACATGACTTCAGCAAGAGAAAAATAATAATGCCCAGTTGTGTGGAGCTGCAGTTTCTCTGAAGCTATAGCACGGAGTGAGAACTTAAAATTCTATAGTCATCCAGATCATTTCCATTTTTGCAAAGAAAAGAAAAAATATCTTGGGTTTAACTCTCTGCACACAACAGCAGCCCATGAGCCTGTGGCCTAAGTAGGACCCAAGTATCAGGAAGGGATGAAGATGGACAGTCCTGCTCCTTCGCTCCTGCCCACACCTTCCTGAGCGTCAGCCACACGAGATCCACCCAGGTGAGAGCCTGGAGAGCGCGGTACACCTGCCATCTCAGGCAGAGAAGAACAAACCAAACCAAGATGTTCTACCAAAGGCAAGCTCCCAAAATGCAGGATCTCATTTTGGTGGAACTTCTCGAGTGACCTGTTCAGGGTCAGGTTAACTGTCCCACGGGGCTCGCTACTGTGACCGTGCCCTGAGGACCACTCTGCTCCGGGACCTCTCCGCTTCAGGAGCTCTCTGCAGGACCTCTCCGCTCCGGGGCCTCTCTGCTCCTGCACTGTCCCTCCTCTCTCTGGCAGCCCCCACCTGTCCCAGCCCCTCCCCAATCCCTCTGACAAAGTGAACACAGCCTCTGCCTCCATTACTGGCTGATGAGAAGTCAGGAGCTACTTGCTGTGCACCAAGCTGCAAGTCGTTTTGAAAGCAATTCCTTCGAGCTGAGACACGGACTTTTGATGGGGAATCAAGGTTTACAAAAGTGAGTTCACAGAAGTAGACAATGTCAGGACAGATCTTTTCCAGGCTTCCTTTTTAAATCAAAGAGCAGGGCACAGAAGCTGGAGGAAGTCGACTAAGAGCTTACAAAGCTAGAATGGGAGAGGGAGGCGAGGAAGCCTGAAAAGAGCTCATTCTTAAAAGAGAAAAAAAAGAAAATACAACTCTCTCTCTCTCTTTTTTTCTCAAATGCTTTTACAAGAGCTGTTAGATGCTGTCAACACCTCAGCAATCTGGGCAACATGTAGCTTGTCTCTTAGACTTAACTCAACTTTTTACGACTTCTTTTTAGCATGGGGGTAGTGCTTCCCTGATGGCCCAGCAGTGAATAATCTGCAGGTTTGATCCCTGGGTGGGTAAGATCACCTGGAAAAAGGAATGGCAACCAATCCAGTATTCGTGCCTGGAGAATTCCATGGACAGAGGAGCCTGGTGGGCTACATGCATGGAGTCACAAAAAGTCGGTCGCGACTAACACCTTTTTTTTTTTTTTCTTACAAAATATTCCAGAGCATAAGGTGTTTCACCACTGCCTGAACTCCAGCCCACGGACTCCCTTCCTCCAAAGTCAAGTCTCACCATGACTTTGAATGCCACAACTACTTTGACACCCAAAGCAAGAAATTCTCAATTTATTTTCTACAACCTGGCTGAGTCAATATATATAGCTACTGCCTTGGTGTTGTGAGAAGGAAAGTTCTCAGTCAATGCTGTTGGCAATATTTGGGGGGAGGGGGTGGAGAATATTCAGTGCTTTTCAATTTATGCATGATCTTTTCAGGCCCAATTGTATTCAAAGGTGTTCCAAGCCGTCAGAGTTCTTTCTGCTCCTTTTCCCATTCATATCCGCCCATCCAGCCCACTCTGTACCGTCCCTCTTTCGAGGACCCAGGATGAAAGCTGCACAGTGCTTCAGAGGTGGTGGCGGCAGCCTTTCTCCACGAAGGCAGTGAAGCTAAAGGCCAGGAAGGGAACCCGGGCCCCAGTGAGGCAATTATCAAACCCCAATTAAACAGAAGGCAGAATGTAAAGAGGGTGCAAACTAAACAGACAGCACTCTTTTCGGCACAAAGCTCCTACAGACAGTTATGCAGGATCTGTGTTTAAGGCTGAGGCTCGGCAGGAAGATGGGTGGCAGGCCCAGCTCTCCAGAATCAATGGCAGAAAAAGCATTTCTGCTTCCCCGGCGCTGATGTGAGGAGCGTGCGGGCATCCCGTTGCCATCCGAGTGCACTGTGCTCACAGTCACTCACACGCACACTCGCGGAACAGGGTTCAGGTTTCTTAGAGAAAAGAGGAGAGCAAAGTGCTCACCAAAGGGTCGGCAGCCAGCTGATGTGACAGGACAAGGGCAGCAAGGCTCCTGCCAGCCCAGGCTCCAGTGTCTTCGCTAGAAGCAGCCTCTGTGTTTGCACAATGCCCTGGATATACATCCACTCCAGCATTCCCAAACTGAAGTGATCTACTTATTTCCTCTTTGGAAGCACAGTAAGATATCACAGAAGGGCTGCTGTCACCTCCATCTTCACCCTGGTGTGCCTGACATGGGGGTCATCACAGGAAGACTTGGCAGGTCTGATCTTGTTGGAACCAAAAAGTAAAAACTTGTTTTTCAGCATTATTTGTGGGAAGGCAGATTGATTTCTAGTTTATTTACATGTGAATGTGTATATTTATTTACTTATATATATCTGTTTGTATAATTTATATGCTGTGCATATCTCATCTATATATTCTATAGTTCTGTATAAGTTTAAGTTATTAATACATATTTCATTTGAGGAGGAAGAAATGTGGAGAAATATTCCAACTTTATTGCCATTTGGAAAAAGATGATTCAAGTTTAAAATAGTAAATTCAAAATATGAAGTATTGTGGCTGTAAAATGGAGTTGCATTTTTTTAAACTCTATTTGGATAAAGAAAACTGTTTATTGAGTTCCTATCTTACTGTTCTGGGCACTTTTCTAAGTCCTGAGTCGTTAAATCCAACCCTTCAAAGAATCCTTGAGGCAGATTCAACCTTCATTTCATAGCTGAGGAAACTGATCCAACTAACACTTCAGTCTCAGATTTTTCAGTGTCAGTTCCAATAGGAATCTCTATAATGTTGTAGAAATGTTATAGCTAAGGGTATTCATTCAACCCCAGAAATAAAAATAATACACTTAGATCAGATGGCTCAGCATTATATACAGACTGTAGATCTATATTTCCTTAGGTTTAAAAAAACAATAACTTGAATTTTTTTTTAACAACTTATCACTCAGTTACAGAAACATCTAATAACAGTCTTCTATGGACATGATATTAATGGAGACAGAAACAGAATAAAAAATGGAGGTATTTCTGTTGAGAGATTTAAACCAAGTTAAAGAAAGAAACACCGTATGCCCTCAAAGGAAGAGTCAAATTAAGGGTCAGTGAATTATAAAGAATGCTTCACAGAGGCAGTGAGTGCTGAACGAATCCTGCAATCCTGGATATGCACCAAGAAGGAGGAAGGCAGTGGAGAAAGAAACACTTCATGGGAAAAGGCTTGGGATTAACAGCTGTATTTCTTTTATCACCTCCTACCAGAGGGTGTGTTATAATCAAATTTAAGTGAGTACTTTTGATAAATGAATCTGATACAATAGCCAAGGAGATATGGATGTTGACAAGAACAGTAGAAAAATAAAGAGATAAGATACACTGGTGGTAGAGATGGAAGAAATATTTGAATTTTATAGACAGTATTCTACTGGAATTTTCCAGTAAATATAGAAATAGCTGTGAGGAGGAAAATGGAAAATATCACGTGGGAAGGTAATGGTTAGAGTTTCAGTCACTGATGTGGATTTGATTGTTGAGGAGGCGAAGATTAATTCTCTAGGGTACTGAGAGCAGAACAAGGAAAACAAATACCCACGGGCTGAATGAATCCCAGAGGATATCAAAGGAGAGAGAGAGAGAGAAGAGAGACTGGAGGTGGAGAAGTGAAAGAGGCTGAGAAAATACAATGGCACCAAAGAGGATGAAAGAGAGATTTCAAGGGGACACTGCCTTAGTTAATATAAGCATCACAGAGATCATGAATGTGGATATTTAACTGTCAGTTATGCAAATTATTCCATATATGTTGCCAGACATAAGTTATGATAATAGCAGAGGAGAATTGATATGTATACTGTCTATAAAGCAAAGGAAGATACATGGGCAAGAATTGTGTATTTAGTATTCAGAAAATTACATAAAATTGTTAGGCTTTTTTTTAATATAAATTTATTTAATTGGAGGTAAATTACTTTACAATATTGTATTGGTTTTGCCATACATCAACATGAATCCGCCACAGGTATACACGTGTTCCCCATCCTGAACCCCCCTCCCTCCTCCCTCCCTGTACCATCCCTCTTATACTAAATATTCCTTCAGTATATACTCTCTTATTGTCTAAGATGTGTGATTCTTCTCACTCTGTGCAAATTGACAGTGCCTACAGTCATTGCTATAGGAGGCTGCTTAGCATTTTAAAATAAGTAAAGGACTGATGTTTATATTTGTGCTGTGTGCTAAGTTGCCTCAGTCATATCCAACTCTGCGTGACCCTATGAACTGTGGGCTCCTCTGTCCTACCAGGCTCCTCTGTCCATGGGATTCTCCAGGCAAGAACTCTGTAGCTCGCCATTTAAAATTTATCTAATCTATATTGGGAAGCTGCTACCTAAAATATTTTTGTGCCTGATATAACACTGCTGCTGCTGCTGCTGCTAAATCGCTTCAGTCGTGTCTGACTCTGTGCGACCCCATAGATGGCAGCCCACCAGGCTCCCCTGTCCCTGGGATTCTCCAGGCAAGAACACTAGTATCTACTTTTTTGTAATTATCAGCTAATAAGAAGAAAATAAATTTATATTTCCAATTTATTCCTAAATAAACCTGGAAAGAGAAAAAAAATACTTATTTGTACATAATTGTGTCCTTAGAAAACCCAAGAGGTCACAACTGAAGCACTATTAAAACCAATAAATAACCTTGACAATGGGTATATATGTGATGAAAATATAAAACTGAAAATAACTTACCAGTGCAGCCAATTTGAGAAACAATCATCACTATAAGAAAGATAGCAGCACATTATTATTTGCTAAACCAACACAATGCATTAATCCTGGGGAGAATGGGTGGGCACTAGAAGTCAGTGGACAAATGGGAAGATGTGAGAGATGTGTTGCGTGCCTTGTGGATCCTAAAGCAATGCAAGAATGTCAACTGCTATCAGTGGCTTCATGTGGCTTCTTAAGGTATTTCTCTCAGAGCAGGACACGATTTAGTGATTAATAACAACCGCAGATGTTTTTAGTAGCATCACTGATCTATCAAGGCATCTGCCTTCTCCTTGATGGTTGTACTTCAGAACTGAACCAAAGTCATGGCCACTACAGAAAACAGCACGGTGACTCCTCAAAGGATTACTAACAGTATCGCTGTACAATCCAGCAGTCCCATCTCTGGGCACATGGTCAAAGTACCTGAAATCAGGGCTGGAAAGGGATTTTTCTACCTCCATAATCATTGCACCTTCTACACAGCAGCCAGGGTATGTAAACAATTCATTGACAGATTAATAAATGAAGGAGATGAAACATTAAGCAAGCTTAAAAGGGAGGAACACTCGACCACATGAGACACCATGGACAGACCTGGAGGACATCATCCTGAGGGAAATAAGCCAGACACAGAAAGACAAATACCACATCATTCCACTTATATGAGTTATCCAAAATAGTCAGACTCAGAGAAACAGAGGGAAGAACGGTGGTTGTGAGAAACCAGAGGGCAGGAGGAAACAGCTGCCGCTCAAGGGCATCAAGCTCCCATTCGGGACGTGTAAGTTCTAGAGGGTGTTCATAACCACCGCACCTGTAGTCTTCAATACTCTATTGAATGCTTAAACATTTGTGAAAACATTAGATCTTATGATCAGTGTTCTTGCTACAACTAGAAAAAAAAGCTGAAAACAAAACAAAAAATCTCAATCAGATTCAGTGATAAAAGCTTTATCTTGTTCTGTATTCTTTAGTTGTGTTTGGTTAAATGGGTGAGACATTGACTTGTGGAACAAAGTTTTCTATGATTTCATTAAAAAACAATAAAACTAACAAAAAATCAGTAAGGCAATGGAGAGACAAAATAATTTAAAATAAGTAATCCATATTATTGACTAAACATTAAATCTAATGCTGTGGGTAAACTTCTAAGATAAAGTAAATAAAAGGTAAGCAAAGATAAATATAAGGTAAATGAAATCAATACAAATTTTAAAACAAACAAAATATCTATATGAGTTGTAAGAGCATTTCCTCTCAGACCTAATATGCTATTACAAATTATTTACTTATTTAATTTTTTGATCCCTAAAATCTTAATATTCATAAAGTGTACAAATTATGACAATAGATTTGTCACTTGATAACTTAATTCTGCTTTTAAGAGAGAAGTTTGTTTCTTTCTATCATAACCAAAATCCAGAGTTTGGTGTACATGTTTTACTATTTTACAGTGCGACCTCTTAAAGCTTTAATTTTCTCATCTGCTAAGTGAAATCTTTGGACAAAATTCTAAAGCTTTGAGTTATTTACTTTAAGCATTATTTTAATTTTTTTAAATCAATCTATGAGTTACAAGTTCAAGGTAAACAGCTTCTTGTCTGAAAAAAATGTTTAAAGTCTGAAGCATAAAACTAGAGGTAACACTGACATTTCTGAGAAAAAAATCTAAACACATTTTTAAGCATCAGGCATATTAAGAAATATAAACATGTTTTAGTAATAAAAACTAATAATCACACTGGCCTTTCTAGAAGTTGTCAAGACTGTGGTATTTTGTTAGCATTTGAAGCTACTGCCACAGCTACATAACTAACTAGCATTCTAGGAAAATAGTGAATTCATGCTTTGGGGATTAACAGGATATTTGGGGGAGATGACTAGCTGTCTACTATCATTCATCATGAGTGAGACTACAGTTCACACTCGTTTTCCATGAGAGGATGCCCTATTTCTTGCATTGAGCAAAACTGATGGTGCTACATTTCAGAACTGACACCACCTGCTGCGTTACTTCCCTGCTGATGTCTGCTTGCAGAAGATGAAGTTCAGGGCACTAGAGGGAAGGAGCACAGACACCTGAGTGGAACATGGAGAACTGATATTCCTCTAACCTGAACACCTCCCAGGACTCTTACAGCACAGACAGACTGTCTTCTATTAGGTAAGACCCTGAAATTTCAGTTCCTGTAGAAAGTCCAGCCTTCACTAAGAATACAGTCAGTTTATCACTTTTCTTCAAAATGCATTCTTTTACCACCTTACACACAGATAAGTATAAACACTTTAAAAAGGGCAACCTTTAATTTTCAGTTTAACTATGGATCTTTTTAATTAAGAAACAAATGATGACTAATATATGTAAGAGTGATAACTCTATAAAATAAATAATAATGAGACATTCAACTTCTGTCTGGTAGGTATTTCTTCTATTCCTAAAATATATGGAAAGAAAGGATGAAATACCCTTTGATTCTAAAGCAAGTTGAATCAATCAAAAAATCTCTAACAATAATTTTCAAAGATATTTTCATAAAATCTTGTATTTTAATTAGGAAATAAGCATATGTTTAACAACATTTATTTCTGTACTGTGATTCATTTTTATCTTATACTTCAAAAACATTTCCTAACAAAGGAGAAAAGGAAAAGATATACCAATTTGAATGTAGACTTCCAAAGAATAGCAAGAAGAGATAAGAAAGTCTTCCTCAGTGATCAATGCAAAGAAATAGAGGGAAATAATATAATGGGAAAGACTAGAGATCTCTTCAAGAAAATTAGAGACACCAAGGGAACATTTCATGCAAAGATGGGCACAATAAAGGACAGAAATGGTATGGACTTAACAGAAGCAGAAGATATTAAGAAGAGGTGGCAAGAATACACAGAAGAACTGTACAAAAAAGATCTTCATGACCCAGATAACCACAATGATGTGATCACTCACCTAGAGCCAGACATCCTGGAATGTGAAGTCAAGTGGGCCTTAGGAAGCATCACTATGAACAAAGCTACTGGACGTGATGGAATTCCAGTTGAGCTATTTCAAATCCTAAAAGATGATGCTGTGAAAGTGCTGCACTCAAAATGCCAGCAAATTTGGAAAACTCAGCAGTGGCCATGGAACTGGAAAAGGTCAGTTTTCATTCCAATCCCAAAGAAAGGCAATGCCAAAGAATGCTCAAACTACGATACAACTGCACTCATCTTAATGCTAGCAAAGTAATGCTCAAATTTCTCCAATCCAGGCTTCAACAGTCTGTGAGCTGTGAATTTCCAGATGTTCAAGATGGTTTTAGAAAAGGCAGAGGAACCAGAGATCAAATTTCCAGCATCTGATGGATCATCAAAAAAGCAAGAGAGTTCCAGAAAAACATCTACATCTGCTTTATTAACTATGCCAAAACCTTTGACTGTGTGAATCACAAAAAACTGCGTGAAATTCTTAAAGAGATGGGAATACCAGACCACCTGACCTACCTCTTGAGAAATCTGTATGCAGGTCAGGAAGCAACAGTTAGAACTGGGCATGGAACAACAGACTGGTTCCAAATTGGGAAAGGAGTACGTCAAAGCTGTATATTGTCACCCTGCTTATTTAACTTATATGCAGAGCACATCATGAGAAATGTCAGATGGATAAAGCCCAAGCTGGAATCAAGATTGCTGGGAGAAATATCAATATCCTCAGATATGCAGATGACACCACCCTTATGGCAGAAAGTGAAAAAGAACTCAAGAGCCTGTTGATGAAAGTGAAAGAAGAGAGTGAAAAAGTTGGCTTAAAACTCAACATTCAGAAAGCTAAGATCATGGCATCTGGTTGCATTACTTCATGGCGAATAGATGGGGAAACAATGGAAACAGTGACAGACGTTATTTTGTGGGGCTCCAAAATCACTGCAGACGGTGATTGCAACCATGAACTTAAAAGACACTTGCTTCTAGGAAGAAAAGCTATGACCAACCTAGACAACATTTTAAAAAGCAGAGACATTCCTTTGCCAACAAATCTCCATCTAATCAAGGCTATAGTTTTTTCAGTAGTTGTGTATGAATGTGAGAGTTGGACTATAAAGAAAGCTGAGCATCAAAGAATTGACGCCTTTGAACAGTGGTGTTGGAGAAGACTCTTTAGAGTTCCTTGGACTGCAAGGAGATCCAACCAGTCCTTCCTAAAGGAAATCAGTCCTGAGTGTTCATTGGAAGGACTGATGCTGAAGCTGAAACTCCAATACTTTGGCCACCTGATTAGGAAGAACTGACTCGTTTGAAAAGACCCTGATGCTGGGAAAGATTGAAGGCAGGAGGAGAAGGGGATGGCAGAAGATAAGATGGTTGGATGGCATCACTGATGTGATGAACATGAGTTTGAGTGAGCTCCGGGAGTTGGTGATGGGCAGGGAAGTCTGGCATGCTGCAGTCCACAGGGTCACAAAGTGTTGGACACGACTGAATGACTGAACTGAAATGAAACTCACATTACTCCAAACTTCTGCATTTTTTTAGAAAGTAATCTTTGCTATTTGTCTGTTAACTAACCAAGGGAACCCTTGTTAGTGGAGATCCATGTAAAAGTTGTCCCAATGTCTTATTTGTTTTCTACTGAAAAAAAAAAAGGGAAAAAACTATTTCCTTTCAAATTCTAGCTCAGCATACACTTCATTCAAAGATGGGTGTTTAATGAACTCCACCCTAGAGCATCCATAGGTCTTCCCCTTCGGAAAACACAAGGGCGGTATGCGTAGCATACACTCAGACTCACTGGTTCGGTAAACGTCCATGCCACGAACTGGGCCTCACTTTGGGTAGTGGTGACAAAGAATCTTAGGAGATTCTTACTCTCAAGAATTGCATTACAGTGCTCGGAGGTGGGCAGAGAAAGCATGAATATTTAATTACAATCCAGGGACTTATACATTTTAACACTGGTTTCTGTAGAGGGCCACTGGAGAAAGTATCTATTTCCAACTGAAATATGTAAGAAAATTTCATAGAAGTGGAGATAGTTTAGTACAGTGATAGAAACTGGACACAAATTCACTGGGAAGAAGAGAGAGAGCAGGCATTTTCAGGCTAGGAGGCTGACCAATTTATCCAAAGGCATCTTGACCATTGTCAACATGCTGGGGTGAGAGAGAGTTCGTATCTGCATACACTTATGATGAAAGGTTTCTCTGATAAGGAGGGGAGGGGTTTATCCACCCACAATTTTAGTCGAACATGTTTGAAATGGAAGTGGGAGGTGTTTGGAATGATGTAAAAGAGAGGAGCAAACTGTCTAAGCAGGAGGGAATGCCTACCAGCCTAACAAGAGTGAGGACACAGCATACAGAACTGAACTTCTCTCTGCCACCAGACAGGAACTATGCAACTGTGTCCATGAAAAGGACATCTGGAGACGGAAAACTGCCTAGAGAAGAGGGGGGAGACAGTGAAACTGCAGATCCAAGAAGCAGTGAAAAATAATTTTCTTTTTTCAGTTCCTACGAGGTGTCATTTTAAGCATCTCTGTGATGTGGCTTAAACACAGTTCATTAGCAAACATTTATTTTTCATCAACTGTGTGTCTCACTTTGCTAGACACTCTGGGGTGAAATAAAGATGAAGACAATATAATGTTTTGCCTTCAAAGAAGCTCTAACATTGTGTAAGATGGTACTTTCAGTTAGCTCAAATACCAGTGCTAATGATTTTGAAATAAAATTAAACATCTTTTGTTATGCTCCACAGTCAAAAGAATCCAATTAAATGACAATAAAATAGAACTTTTCTTCTAAAATTTAATTCAGTAATTTTTTTTCAACAAAATCATCCAAACTCTATAAATTTGGAAAGTAGACTCTACCATACATAAAAGATCAAGGAAAGTGAGTGACACGCCAACTTTTCTTTTATCAATAAATGAATCAGGGGGTTGGGAGATGTCCTGCCTCCCCAAAGCCTCATCCTACTCACATGACAGCTGGTACAGGATCTGGAATAGTTTTTAGCTGCTTCAAAGAGGTATCAGATGTATTTAAATGTAAAGATGTAAAACACTCATAAATTGTTTCAGTGCTGTGTCAAAACAGTGAGTCATGATATGTCAACTATTTAAAAATATTAACTTTTATCTTTAAAAAATGCAAAGTTTTCTGAAAGCTTTCAGTAGCATCTCTCTTGAAGAAAATATATAAATAACATGAGGCCATCCAGAGGGTAAATCCCACAGGACACTCTAAATGTCAAATGTGGAGAAAGTGTGAGTTTCTCTGTGGAATTGCTGGGAGACACATGCAGACAAGCATGGGTATTCTTCCCCCCAACCCCCCCACATCAGTTTCTGATCAATCAGCTACACAGGATAAGCAATGATCCTTCCCATTTTGGTTTGCTGGAGCAGCCGTGAAGAGATACCCCACGTCCAAGGTAAGAGAAACCCAAGCAAGACGGTAGGCACTGAGAGAGGGTATCAGAGGGCAGACACACTGAAACCACAATCACAGACAGCAGGCCAGTCTGATCCCATGGACCACAGCCTTGTCTAACTTAATGAAACTAAGCCACGCCGTGTGGGCCACCCAAGATAGACGGGTCATAGTGGAGAGATCAGACAGAATGTGGTCCACTGGAGAAGGGAATGGCAAACCACTTCAGTATTCTTGCCTTGAGAACCCCATGAATGTATGAAAAGGCAAAAAGATAGGACAGTGAAAGATGAACTCCCCAGGTCGATAGGTGCCCAATATGCTATTGGAAATCAGTGGAGAAATAACTCCAGAAAGAATGAAAGGATGAAGCCAAAGCAAAAACAATACCCGGTTGTGGATAGGACTGGTGATAGAAGCAGGGTCCAATGCTGTAAGAGCAATATTGCATAGGAACCTGGAATGTCAGGTCCATGAATCAAGGCAAATTGGAAGTGGTCAAACAGGAGATGACAAGAGTGAACATTGACATTCTAGGAATCAGCGAACTTAGACAGACTGGAATGGGTGAAATTTAACTCAGATGACCATTACATCTACTACTGTGGGCAGGAATCCCTTAGAAAAAAATGGAATAGCCAGCATGGTCAACAAAAGTGTCCAAAATGCAGTACTCGTATGCAGTCTCAAAAATGACAGAATGATCTCTGTACATTTCCAAGGCAAACCATTCAATATCACGGTAATCCAAGTCTATGCCCTGACCACTAACTCTGAAGAAGCTGAAGTTGAATGGTTCTATGAAGACCTACAAGAACTTCTAGAACTAACACCCCAAAAAGATGTCCTTTTCATTATAGGGGACTGGAATGCAAAAGAAGGAAGTCAAGAAACACCTGCAGTAACAGGCACATTTGGCCTTGGAGTACAGAATGAAGCAGGGCAAAGGCTAATCGAATTTTGCCAAGAGAACACACTGGTCATAGCAAACACCCTCTTCCAACAACACAAGAGAAGACTCTACACATGGACATCACCAGATGCCCAGCACTGAAATTAGATTGATTATATTTTTTGCAGCCAAAGATGAAGAAGCTCTATACAGTCAACAAAAATAAGACTGGGAGCTGACTGTGGCTCAGATCATGAACTCCTTATTGCCATATTCAGACTGAAATTGAAGAAAGTGAAGAAAACCACTGAACCATTCAGGTATGACCTAAATCAAATCCCTTATGATTATACAGTGGAAGTGAGAAATAGATTTAAGCAACTAGATCTGATAGACAGAGTGGTTGATGAACTATGGATGGAGGTTCATGACACTGTACAGGAGACAGGGATCAAGACCATCCCCAAGAAGAAGAAATGCAAAAAAGCAAAATGGCAGCCTGAAGAGGCCTTACAAATAACTGTGAAAAGAAGGGAAGTGAAAAGCAAAGGAGGAAAGCAAAGATATACCAATTTGAATGCAAGGAGAGTTTCAAAGAATAGCAAGGAGAGATAAGAAAGCCTTCCTCAGCGAACAACACAAAGAAATAGAGGAAAACAATAGAATGGGAAAGACTAGAGATCTCTTCAAGAAAATTAGAGATACCAAGGGAACACTTCATGCAAAGATGGGCTCAACAAAGGACAGAAATGGTATGGACCTAACAGAAGGAGAAGATATTAAGAAGAGGTGGCAGGAATACTCAGAAGAAGTGTACAAAAAAGATATTCACAACTCAGATAATCATGATGGTGTGATCACTCACCTAGAGCCAGACATCCTGGAATGTGAAGTCAAGTGGGCCTTAGGAAGCATCACTATGAACAAAGCTACTGGACGTGATGGAATTCCAGTTGAGCTATTTCAAAACTGGAAAGATGATGCTGTGAAAGTGCTGCATTCAGGAGGTCAGCAAATTTGGAAAACTCAGCAGTGGCCACAGGACTGGAAAAGATTCAGTTTTCATTCCAATCTCAAAGAAAGGCAATGCCAAAGAATGCTCAAACTACTGCACAATTGCACTCATCTCACACGCTAGTAAAGTGATGCTTAAAATTCCCCAAGCCAGGCTTCAGCAATACGTGAATCATGAACTTTGAGATGTTCAAGATGGTTTTAGAAAAGGCAGAGGAACCAGAGATCAAATTACCAATATCTGATGGATCATCAAAAAAGTAGGAGAGTTCCATAAAACCATCTATTTCTGCTTTATTGACTATGCCAAAGCCTTTGACTGTGTGGATCACAATAAACTGTGGAAAATTCTGAAAGAGATGGGAATACCAGACCACCTGACCTGCCTCTTGAGAAACCTATATGCAGGTCAGGAAGCAACAGTTAGAACTGGACATGGAACAACAGACTGGTTCCAAGTAGGAAGAGGAGTACGTCAAGGCTGTATATTGTCACCCTGCTTATTTAACTTATATGCAGAGTACATCATGAGAAAGGCTAGGCTGGAGGAAGCACAAGCTGGAATCAAGATTTCTAGGAGAAATATCAATAACCTCAGATATGCAGATGACACCATCCTTATGGCAGAATGTGAAGAGGAACTAAAGAGCCTCTTGATGAAAGTGAAAGAGGAGAGTGAAAAAAATGGCTTAAAGCTCGACATTCAGAAAACTAAGATCATGGCATCCGGTCCCATCACTTTATGTCAGATAGATGGGGAAACAGTGGCTGACTTTATTTTTCTAGGCTCCAAAATCACTGCAGATGTTTATTGCAGCCATGAAATTAAAAAACGCTTACTTCTTGGAAGGAAAGTTATGACCAACCTAGATAGCATATTAAAAAGCAGAGATATTACTTTGTCAACAAAGGTCCGTCTAGTCAAAGCTATGGTTTTTCCAGTGGTCATGTATGGATGTGAGAGTTGGAGTATAAAGAAAGCTGAGTGCTGAAGAACTGATGCTTTTTATCTGTGGTGTTGGAGAAGACTCTTGAGAGTCCCTTTTACTGCGAAGAGATCCAACCAGTCCATTCTGAAGGAGATCAGTCCTGGGTATTCATTGGAAGGACTGATATTGAAACTGAAACTCCAGTACTTTGGCCACCTGATGCCCAGAGCTGACTCACTGGAAAAGACCCTGATGCTGGGAAAAATTGAAGGCAGGAGGAGAAGGGGATGACAGAGGATGAGATGGTTGGATGGCATCACCGACTCAATGGACATGGGTTTGGGTGGACTCCGGGAGTTGTGATGGACAGGGAGGCCTGATGTGCTGCAGTTCATGGAGTCGCAGAGTTGGACATGACTGAGCGCCTAAACTCTTCTAAACTTCCCATTCTGTAGAGAGTCAGCAAGAGGGAAGACACAGGGCATGTAGCCCACCTTCACCTTGATGCTATCAGGCTCAGTTGAGTTTAGTCGCTCAGTGTGTCAGGCTGGGAAGTCATAAACTCAGCGGTGTGAGAAGAGTGAGCTCCATGACAGAAGAAGTCAGTGGAAACTAAGGCAGAGGAAAAGATTTTTGGAAAGAGATTGGAGTATATTAAACAGTAGATTTTTGAGGAGAACTAAAGTTATAGAAGGAAGAAAATGACAGTCTAGAGATTTGTAGCCAGCCTAGTCCACCAGGATTCCTACCATACAGTGTGGTGTCTGCCACCTCCCCCAAATGAGGGAGACACACACAGAAAAGGCAAGGATGGTGATCATCAGAGCCAATGTCCAAGAGCAAAGTGAATGTGCCCTGGCTGGACACACAGTGCAATCCCCCAACAAAGGCCTTGCCAAAGTACTTGTTTGAGCAGTAATATAAGATGCCTATAACTTTGTATAACATTTGACTTTTAGCAAGTGTGCCCGTTTGTGTCTTTGCTTTTAGTCTCTCCTGATGGTGTAGATACTGAAGACATGAACTATGAGGATCCTTTGGTTCCTGGACAAGCTCGATCTGGGAACCACTGCTCTTAAGAATCATCACAGTAATACTAATAATGGGCAACAAGTAGGAGTCACGTCAGAAAAACTGATGCAAAGTCCAACTCAACAGTTAGCTACTGAGAGCATTTGACTGAATCAACCTTGAAAATTCTTGTTTTTCCTAGTTTTCACATAGTAAAACTAGTATAACGCCCTGTCTAATGCGAAAGGAAATCCCAACTGTCCAAATACAGTATCTGATATGTAATAAAGAAATAGAAATTAAACCTCATGTGAGAAACTTCTTCAAAACATGATTGTGGAAACTAGAGACTCACTGGGAGACTCTTCGGTGAGTGTACAACTCATGTCTTGCTATTCTTATTTTCCAACTTACACCAGTAAGAAAACTACCTCCCTCCCCAGAAACAGCCAGACCAGAATCAAAGCTCACTCTCAACAGTAATAAGAATGCTGACCCTTCATTACAATAAGCCAAACTCGGGCCTTTTAAAGGAGCCTCAGCAGAAATAATGTCCATTTCATTTTCATGGTAGTTCTCCACTCTTAAAAAGAAGTAATCTCAACCACTACTCTCCACACTAAGGAAGAAAATGATATTGTATATCCCATTCTTTGTCTATAAGATTTACCACAAAAGCTCTGGAAAGAAATGTACCTGTCAGTGTGGAGTTTACTACTGTGTCTCAGTCCGGGAGCCTTTTCCTCACTCTATTCATTTAAGTGATCAGTAATATTTGATGTTCACCTGTCATTCATTAGGTTATCTTCTAGAAGATGGAATCTCATGCAGAGACCACAGTCCTAGATGCAATACAATGGATAGATTTAGGGAGATGCGCATGTAATGAAGCACAGCTATGCTACCGGGTGACAGGTGCCGGGACACAGTCCAGAATGATGTAGACGACTATGGGGCAGCTGCACCAAGGCAGCGGCCGCTTTGCCAGAGAAAGTCATGAACTGCTTTAGAGCAGCAGCAATATCTAATCCAGATGTAAAGAAATATCTAGAAATGTGAGCTAAATGAAATACACATTCTTATTAAAAACTTCATGACATTATTCAAAATGAGGTAGAGTAATCCCAGTTAAATTTGAGTTTGACGTACTTGCTTTCAACTGGACATCTGAACTGGGTATTGAAGGGCAGGGTGGTTGGTACTTCAACAACAAGCAGTAATGGAAGAAAGAAGACAGAGAAACTGATTCTGTCTTGGATGCCTGCCTTGGTGTGTAAGCAAGAAGCATCAGTCCCACTGACCTCGGGGTCAGACCTGTGTCATCTATGTGAGCAAAAATGGCTTCCACGTTGGCTCTGTATGTCTTCATGGTAAGAAGTAAACTGTTAGCTCAAAAACCCACTGGTACCAAACTCCCTTTTTTACACATTCAATTATTTTAAAAATAACCCCAAACTCACACATATGTGGCCATTTAGAACCTTTGCAAATCCTCGCCTGGCAGCGGCTGCCCATTGATAGATGGAGCCTTGAGGCTGTTGGTCCCTGAGATGAGCTAAGCTGTGTCCCTCAGACATGCCTATGCTAAGCCCTCACCCCGACCGGCCTCATGGGGTGACTGTATTTGGATATAGTTATCTAGAGAAGCTATAAAGTAAAACTTACTTAACTTCAGGACTGCATCCAACCTTGTAAGAACCCAGACACACGGAGAAAAAAAGTCATACAAGGAAACAGTGAGAAGAGGACCATCTACAAGCCAAGATGCCAACACCTGATCTTGGCTTTCCAGCCTCCAGAATGTGGAGACAACACATTTCTGCTGTGTATGCCCCCATACTAGATGACTTATTCAGACTCTGAGCCATGCCTGCCCTTTGGGGTCCTCTGGCCTGGAGGCTCGCTCTTGTACTGTTCCATGACATCACCTAAACATGTAAGGCCCTCTTCCATTCTCCTTTCCCACATGAGCCCTCCCACCCTGCCCACCTCCCATTCAGGGTGTGGTCTTCTAGACACTTCTGGAAACCTCTAGAAGCTCTCATGCTCTGAACACCCCTCCCATGCAAGCTACTTTGAACATCAACCTATAGAACCTGCTGTATATCACAGCCTCTCACATTTATACCTTCTTCTCTGATCAGCCCCCAGCCCCTCAAACTCCCCCAACATGGGAGTCTCTGCACATTTGTATCTCAGTACCAAAAACACAATTTTGCATTTGGAGAAATTCATACAAATTTCTTGTTGATCAACTCAGGAAATATTAATACATGTATTTTGGTTATTTTCAGCAAGATATAACAAAATTCCTTCCTTTACAGTAGCTTGAGGGTGAATACAAATGTCACATTTTCATACAGACATGAATTTCATGAGTTATTAATTCAGCATGCTATCACTTTTCACTATGAAAAATGAAAACCTAAGATAAGTGAAATTCAGTGTATCAGATATAGTCCAAGACTGAGAAAACTAATTATTCAGATCTCTCTTTTTCTGCATTTCATTGTGAATGCAGGAATTCAGATTATGCTTTGGGCTTTTCCATCCAGTAAACTATTTTAAGTAAATTAAACAAAATGACCAAAAAAAAAAAGACTGTTTCTATTGAAAGTGAAAGCGTTAGTCACTCAGTCACATCCAACTCTCTGCAACCCCATTTACTGCAGCTCATCAGGTTCCTCTGTCCATGGGACTTTCTAGGCAAAAATACGGGAGGGGGTAGCCATTCCCTTCTCCAAGGGATTTTCCTGACCGAGGGGTAAAACTCAAGTCTCCTGTGTGCAGGCAGATTCTTTACTGTCTGAGCCACCAGGGAAGCCAAGTTTCTATTACATGAAATAATTCATATGAGAAAACATCCATTTTGTGAGATATAACCATATTATGATCAGATTCTATGAAATAATGTTAAATGACATAATTTTAGCCTAAGGTGGTAATGGAAACTGTCCATCCTTTAAGTATTTAAGCAAGACCTGCTTTGGACATTGAGTTCATCAGGGATTATCTTCCTATCAGGATAATCATGGGTTAAATAGTTCATCCTCCAGAGCAGTGATTTCCTCACCCATGACATAATATACAATTTCAAAGATTTGTGACAATTCAGTTGAATACTTAGATGATTCTCCTTAAAGAATAACTGGAGCATACTAACTGCTTAATAAATATTGATTTCTAATTCCCTTTACTCCTTTGTTCTAAACTATTTTCAGAGTTGATACCAAATATTCACAGCATATTCAATGTGCAGGAGTCTTTCAACACCGAAGGGGCCAATATTTTGTTCAAACTAAACTGGTATGAATAGATTTTAAGAATAAAACATATTCAATACACAAATACCTATCCTTAAAGAACTGCTTCACAGAACATAAAGGGCCTCTCAGTCCTTCAACGAATTGCTTATCAAAGCCAAAGTTAAACATACAGAGTAAAAAAAATCTAGTTCTCAAGTGTCTATGAAAAATATACACTCAGTAGCTGTTAATTTTTTTTTTAAATGCATAGTTCACGCAACTTGAACTGAGTAGGTGGCTTATTTGCATCCCAGGAGTATATATGACACTGCGTGTTTTTATGAATATCAAGTACTATTGTAAGAGTCCAATCCTGCTCCTGCAGTAACGATTTTCATAAAATTGACACACAAGTTGTTTAAAAAAGGAAAACACTGCATAGCTCACTGCAAGCTTTATTAGGATTTTTAAATGTCTAAAATCATACAAAAGTCTAGTGAAAACCTGAATTACAGTAGTATGTTTTTCCTGGAAATGTAACTTGCCACAAGACAAGAAGAGTATGACAGTAGTGGTATTCACGTGGGCTGACCCCATGTGTCATGTTGTCAGAAACCTGGCATTTCAGTTCTCACTCCCACAGACACAAAACAGCAGCACCCCACGCCCTGTAACAGCAGTGATTAGTGGTGGTAAAAGCACTAAAGCTTCAGTCTTCAGAATAAAAGATACTATCCATAAGGCGATTTGGGATTCTCTACAAACATGAGGACGGCATAGAAAAATGACATAGCATCCTAAGTCTTTCAATATGTAAGGGAAGCAAAGCGCAGGTAAATCCAATGTCCTTCCTTGAGATGAAAATATACCCTGATGTTTTAATAGATTAAAATAAAACCTAAATAAATTATAGAAGATTATTCAGCATGAACAAAAGGTAAAGTTGCTACTCTTCATGCTAATATTCCTATGATCCAGTAATGCAGGAGTTAAAGAATCTATCAACCTAATAGTCACATTGAGAGTGTGGAAAAGCGTTAGTCGCCCAGTCGTGTCTGACTCTTTGTGACCCCATGGATTGTAGCCCTCCAGGCTCCTCTGTCCATGGAATTCTCCAGGCAAGAATACTGGAGTGGTGAGCCATTCCCTTTTCTAGGGGATCTTCCCTACCCAAGGATGGAACCTACGGCTGCTGCTGCTAAGTCATGTCAGTCGTGTCCGACTCTGTGCAACCTCATAGACGGCAGCCACCAGGCTCCTCTGTCCCTGGGATTTTCCAGGCAAGAGTACTGGAGTGGGTTGCCATTGCCTTCTCCAGGATAGAACCTGAGTCTCCTACATTGCAGGTAGATTCTTTACCATCTGAGCCACCAGGAAAGCCCATTGGTCACACTACTTATGGCTTTCTCAGCAAGAAATTCCCCCCACTTTCTCTCTTGCTTCACTGCCGGGGGCCAGCGTGAGGAACTCCGCCCACGGCAAAGGTCATGAGGAAGGAGGCTTGGCAATATGCAAAGCCGTGATCAAGCCTCAGGAAACCCCCTGTTCCCGAGCATCTACCCCAAAACCAGAGTCTGTTTTATGCTCTCCCCCATAACCGTTTTTCTCGGAGAAGGAGTAAACGTGCAGCTCCAAGGCAATAAAAATTCTTGGGCGTGACAAGAGTGTTTCAGCTTACGAACTCCTTTGAAGGTTATCTAGCCCGCCTGTATAGGTTCGTCCGGCCACATGTGATTGTTTACAGCCTCCCAACCTGAGAGGCATGAGATGTTTTAGACTTACTAAAGGCAAATTCTTTTGAGGAGTTGGAAATTATTAGTATAGTGGGTTGGTTAGGAATTATATTGGTGAAGGGTTTTTTCATTTGTTGTGCCAATAATTGCTGCTAATTCCCTGCCCTGGGTGTGACGAGGGTGTCTCAGGTCAAACCTCTCTGCTGACAGACTAGCTTGTGTGACAGGATTATCCGTACTCCTGCCACTACACACATGATTGTTTACTACCTCTCAACCATAAACAGCACAGAGAGTTTTGGAGTATTTTTAAAGTCTTAAGTAGCATAGGGCTTCTCTCATTGTTGAGTCAATGATTGCTGCCAGGCCTCCATATCCTTAGGCACCTGGGAATATATTAATCAATGTATTTGGAATATAGAAAAGGAAATATAGTAGTTTTTAAGGTTAGCAATACTAGACTTTTTGAGTTAATGAATTTTCTCTTTTGTAATAGATCACTGTACTTTGTTATAAGTCACTGTGTCCTTGCTATGTAAAAATGTAACTTTATCACGATCTTAAGACTAAATAGATCTTAAGGAGAGCATTGGTGAAAGGATTTTCATTTGTTGGGTTGATGTTTGCTGCTAAATCTCCATGTTCCCTGCCCTTATAATGAATATAACTAACATATAGGAGAAATAAGTATTAACCTTTAAGCATATAGGAGAAATAAATATTAATCTTTAAGATTAATCATGTTAACCTTGGGTTAAATAAATTCCTTTCTTGATTGTAACTCACTACACCCTCACCCTATAGGAATGTAACTTTATTTGAAGGGTGGTGCTTGGTTTAAGAAAAAATACCCTTGGAAGAAATAAGTTTTTGGTTATCAGAAAGAAAGGATCATAAAATGTCAGCAAGTCTCACTCATGGCCAGAAGATGATGTAAAATCCCTAAGACCTTTTTATGTGAAGCACCTGATTTTGATAAAGGTCAGGACTGCTGACCCCCACGTGACTCTGTATTCATCCCTATGTGTAACAAAAGGTATATAAACAAACCCCAAAATAAAGAAATCGGATCAGTTTCCGGAAAGACTGATTCCCCCATGTCATTTCTTTCTTGCTTCCTGTTTTTCTGGCTGAATTCCCATCTGGAGCATGGATGCTATTCCACATAAACCAAGTTATTCAGCCTCTTTTTCTCCACTAATTTTCCTACTACACTATCCGTTTCTAATCTCTCTATATATCTGTAATTAAATATGTATCTTTCCAAGGACGCCGACTCCATCCCCACCTTCGAATCACCCTGGATCCACCGGGGCTGGACCCCGGCACTTCACTACCATCTTTTCTCCCAGTTAGCATTCCCTAAGGCTAGGTTTTATTTCATCTTTTGGAAACCAGGAGTCCATCTAAAACAGTTTATCTAAGTAGATCCCCCTCATCCTGTTTTTCCCAACCACAGCACCCCCTATTATAAGCCTAAGAATTTGTAATATTAATGGATTAAATCATTTACTTCCTGATACACTGGATTCCCAAATAAATTATTACTTCCTTGAAGACCAGAAATGAGTTTATTACTCAATGTATACTCAGTCACAAACACATATACAAGATTAACACACGTGTAACACATTTTTAAAAGTTGATATAACATGCTATTTGAGCACAGGGCGGGGGGGGGGGAAGCCTCCTCCTTTTTAGAGCCAAGGGTAGCTCCACAGTGTAAGTGGACCCCACAGGTTTGAGAGTGCTCTAGATTTTGATCACCAGAAAGAGAATTCCAGACAGCATTGTGTTTCTCCTGCACTGTATAGGATGGGTTTTGTTTTGTTTTTGTTTGTTTTTTTGGTTTTGATCTGTACATCTATATTTCACTAAAACTTGTCGCAAAAATTACAAAGAGAATGTTTACAAGTAAGTTAGATTATATTCTGTAGAGAAATGACAAAGATAATGGTTACAAGTAAGTTAGATTACATTCGTACTTCAACTCTCAAAATTCTTTAGAGGTAAGTTTAAAAAAAAAATCATACTCATGATATTCTGGGTTTTATTTTCATATTTATCCAAAAGTGTAAAAACGGTAGAGCTAAAATTGCTTTATTCATCTGTTTCCATATTCATAAAAATCCATGTATAGTTGCAGAAAAATACTCATCCTCTTTCCTGTCTTCCCTGGTTGGGGTGCTCTCTCTTGAAATTAACTGAAGAGCCATACTCCTGAAATTTAAGTTTCAAACATTAACTGAGAGAACTTGCTACACATAATTGTCAATCAACTTGGTATTCCATTTCACAGTCGTTGACAGTGGCAAACTCAAGACTTCATGGGATCTCCATTTGCAGTGGGTTAGAAATTTGGATTTCAGTAAGTCACTGGGGGGTGGTAAAAGAGGGTACAATCACTACATCCAGATGGAAGCATCTAGCAGGTGATCATATAACTAGCTGGGTGGAGGAGGAGGCTTAGAGGTCACTTAGCCTCTAATTTCTAACAGGTTATCATCAGAATGGCTAAGGACTGGAGGCATGCTGCTGAAACTTAGGAGAATGCTGGTTTAAATAACTGATTTCCCTGTATTTACAACAGGGCAGGTGTAAACATTCTAGGAATCAGAGAACTAAAATGGACTGAAATGGGTGAATTTAACTCAGATGACCATTATATCTACTACTGTGGGCAGGAATCCCTTAGAAAAAATGGAGTAGCCATCATATCAACAAAAGAGTCCAAAATGCAGTACTTGGATGCAATCTCAAAAATGACAGAATGATCTCTGTATGTTTCCAAGGCAAACCATTCAATATCATGGTAATCCAAGTCTATGCCTTGACCAGTAACTCTGAAGAAGCTGAAGTTGAATGGTTCTATGAAGACCTACAAGACATTCTAGAACTAACCCCCCAAAAGATGTCCTTTGCATTATAGGGGACTGGAATGCAAAAGAAGGAAGTCAAGAAACACCTGGAGTAACAGGCAAATTTGGCACCTTGGAGTATGGAATCAAGCAGAGCAATGGCTAATAGAATTTTGCCAAAAGAATGCACTGGTCATAGCAAATACCCTCTTCCAACAACACAAGAGAGGACCCTACACATGGACATCACCAGGTGTTCGACATCAAAATCAGATTGATTATATTCTTTGCAGCCAAAGATGGAGAAGCTCTATACAGTCAGCAAAAACAAGACTAGGAGCTGACTGTGGCTCACATCATGAACTCTGTATTTCCAAATTCAGACTGAAATTGAAGAAAGTGAAGAAAACCACTAAACCATTCAGGTATGACCTAAATCAAATCCCTTATGATTATACAGTGGAAGGGAGAAATAGATTTAAGCAACTAGATCTGATAGACAAAGTGCCTGATGAACTATGGATAGAGGTTCATGACATTGTACAGAAGACAGGGATCAAGACCATCCCCAAGAAGAAGAAATGTAAAAAAGCAAAATGGCTGTCTGAAGAGGCTTTACAAATACCTGTGAAAAAAGGGAAGAGAAAAGCAAAGGAGGAAAGGAAAGATATACCCATTTGAATGCAGAGTTTCAAAGAATAGCAAGGAGAGATAAGAAAGCCTTCCTCAGCGAACAATGCAAAGAAAGAGAGGAAAACAATAGAATGGGAAAGACTAGAGATCTCTTCAAGAAAATTAGAGATACCAAAGGAACATTTCATGCAATGATGGGCTTGATAAAGGACAGAATTGGTAGGGGCCTAGTAGAAGAAGATATTAAGAAGAGGTGGCAAGAATACACAGAACTGTACAAAAAAGATCTTCATGAACCAGATAACCAAGATGGTGTGATCACTCACCTAGAGCCAGACATCCTGGAATGTGAAGTCAAGTGGGCCTTAGGAAGCATCACTACGAACAAAGCTAGTGGAAGTGATGGAATTCCAGTTGAGCTATTTCAAAACCAGAAAGATGATGCTGTGAAAGTGTTGCACTCAATATGTCAGCAACTTTGGAAAACTCAGCAGTGGCCATGGGACTGGAAAAGGTCAGGTTTCATTCCAATCCCAAAGAAAGGCAATGCAAAAGAATTCTCAAACTACCACACAATTGCACTCATGTCACACGCTAGAAATGTAACAATCAAAATTCTCCAAGCCAGGCTTCAGCAATACGTGAACCATGAAATTCCAGATGTTCAAGCTGGTTTTAGAAAAGGCAGAGGAACCAGAGATCAAATTACCAATGCTCCCTGGATCATTGAAACAGCAAGAGAGTTCCAGAAAAACATATTTCTGCTTTATTGACTATGCCAAAGCCTTTGACTGTATGGATCACAATAAACTGTGGAAATTTCTGAAAGGGATGGGAATACCAGACCACCTGATCTGCCTTTTGAGAAACCTGTATTCAGGTCAGGAAGCAACCGTTAGAACTGGACATGGAACAACAGACTGGTTCCAAATAGGAAGAGGAGTACGTCAAGGCTGTATATTGTCACCTTGCTTATTTAGCTTATATGCAGAGTACATCATGAGAAAGGCTGGGCTGGAATCACAAGTTGGAATCAAGATTGCTAGGAGAAATATCAATCACCTCAGATATGCAGATGACACCACCCTTATTGCAGAAAGTGAAGAAGAACTAAAGAGGTTCTTGATGAAAGTGAAAGAGGAGAGTGAAAAAGTTGGCTTAAAGCTCAACATTCAGAAAACTAAGATCATGGCATCTGGACCTGTTACTTCATGGAAAATAGATGGGAAAACAGTGGAAACAGTGGCTGACTTTATTTTGGGGGTTCCAAAATCACTGCAGATGGTGATGACAGCCATGAAATTAAAAGACACTTACTCCTTGGAAGGAAAGTTATGACCAACCTAGAGAGCATATTAAAAAGTAGATACATTACTTTGCCAACAAAGGTCCATCTAGTCAATGCTATGGTTTTTTCCAGTGGTCATGTATGGATGTGAGAGTTGGACTGTAAAGAAAGCTGAGCGCTGAAGAATTGATGCTTTAGAACTGTGGTGTTGGAGAAGATGCTTGAAAGTCCCTTGGACTGCTAAGAGATCCAACCAGTCCATCCTAAAGGAGATTAGTCCTGGGTGTTCATTGGAAGGACTGATGTTGAAGCTGAAACTCCAAAACTTTGGCCATCTGATGGGAAGAGCTGACTCGTTTGAAAAGACCCTGATGCTGGGAGAGATTGAGGGCAGGAAGAAAGCGGACAACAGAGGATGAGATGGCTGGATGGCATCACTGACTCAATGGACATGGGTTTGTGTGGACTCCGGGAGTTTCTGATGGACAGGGAGGCCTGGCGTGCTGCATTCTGTGGTGTCGCAAAGAGCTGGACACGACTGAGTGACTAAACTGAACTGAAGGTGTAGACATGACTGGTAGGTGTGACTCAGAACCCTGGTGATAGTTTGACCACATCTCCAATAGTGCTACAGTTACTGAAGATTCCCTTCACGTAATACTGTCAGAGGCCAGTTAGGAAGAGCAGAAGGGCCACTTAAGGCAGGGAGGTCTCTGAAACCCCCTCACCATCTTCCACATCTTTCTCCATGCCATGTGGAATGAAATTAATATCTAAATAAGTAGTCTCTCCATATCTATGGGTTCCACATCTGCAGATTCAGCCAACCATGGATTGTCCATGATGTTTACACTCCAAGCTTGACTGAATCCCTGGATATGGAGCCCACAGATATAGAGGGGAGATCAAGGGACTTCAACACCCCTGAATTTTGTTATCCACAGCAGGTTCTGCAATCAGTCCCTGGACACCAAGGGACAGTGGAACACAAACTTGAAGCAATGGAGGCTTCAATGTAAATACTATAGCATTTTCCTCTATGTGTCCAAACTCATCTTGCAGCCCTGAACTTGGCCTATGTGATGATCCTGGGGCTGGCCTTGCCAAGAGTGAAAGCTCAACTACTCAGGTCTACTCAGTCTGTCTGATTTTCACAAGAGACTCGGACAATTACCAGATCTGTTCGGCACCATAGAACAAACAAAACCTTACCCAGTTGTTGTTATTCAGTGGCTAAGACATCCCTGGTGGCTCAGATGGTAAAGCGTCTGCCTACAATGTGGGAGACCAAAGTTTGATCCCTGAGTCAGGAAGATCCTCTGGAGAAGGAAATAGCAACCCACTCCAGTACTCTTGCCTGGAAAACCCCATGGACAGAGGAGCCTGGTAGGCTGCAGTCCATGGGGTCACAAGGAGTCGGATACAACTGAGCGACTTCACTTACTTACTTAAATCATGTCCAGCTCTTTGTGACCTCATGAACTGCAGCACACCAGGCTTCCTTGCCCTTCACCATCTCCCAGAGTTTACTCAAATTCATGTCCATTGAGTCCATGATGCCATCTAATCATCTCATTCTCTGCCATCCCCTTCTCTTTGTGCCCTCAATTTTTCCCAGCATCAGAGTCTTTTCCAATGAGTTGGCTTTTTGCATTAGGTGGCCAAATTATTGGAGCTTCAGCATTGGTCCTTCAAATGAATGTTCAAGGTTGATTTACTTTAGGGTTGACTGGTTTGATCTCCTTTCTGTCCAAGGAACTCTCAAGAGTCTTCTCTAGCTCCACAGTTCAAAGGTATCAATTCTTCAGCACTCAGCCTTTTTTATTTTCTAGCTCTCACATCCATACATGACTACTAGAAAAACTTTATCCAGAAAAGCTGCTAGTTTCAGATATTTGACTTCTCCATAACATTAGTCTCATCTTTTCCTAACAGGGTAGACATACAAGCACTGTGAGTGGAAATTATTGGAAGTGATTTAACAGAGCATAAGAAATATCTTCCTCAGAGTTAATAATATCTGAAAATGCAATAAACTGCCTACTATAATACTGGCATGGTGGATGTTCGGAGAATTTTTTTTTTTTTTTAAGACATGTTGGCTGAGCTAGAGAGGCTATAGTATCTTTTAGTCAATTTTCCATAAGACACTAATTGCTCCCATTCTGACTTTCACTAGTGCTTCACCCACACCAAGAGTTATTTCTGAGAACCTCCAGCTGAGCGACTCCACTTTCATAATGGATTCTTATCCCCCATGCTTGTAGGGCCGCGCCTTGCTTTGTAATGCAGCATGCAATGGTCACATTCAGGGCGTTGTTTGTGAATGAACTGGGGCCTCTGCGGTGCTTCTGGGAAGTCACCACACCATTTCCTGTGCCATTTCTCGCGGAAACTCCAAGAGAAAGCGAAAGTCCCCCAAATTCTCCCCAACCAGGTCCAGCCAATCTGGTCCTCCCAGCTCATTCTCCCATTTCCTGTCTCTCATTTTTCTAAGAGGAAACCCAATCAGAAGCTGTGACATCCATGGCCAGAACCTGGCCTCTATTCTGGATTGCTCTGCCTCAAGATGCTACTGTCTGTCCCATTTAGTTCAGCTTCTCCAGGCATTCCTGGGGAGAAAGAGTCAAGATAGAGTAAATGGAGGGCCTGCCTCCAAAGTTTACAATCCAGAGAGCAACAGCTGGCCAGAGTCGGGTAGGGTACTAGGGGTGAAGATTTACAAGTTCAGTTGTAAGGTACAGGCACATGCTTTTTCTTTCTTTCTGCCTTGTCTTAAGAGATTAAATTGCTCTTTACCCCTTTTTCAATCCTCTAAATCACATGTGACTCTTGGCCACTTGTTTACTGTGCCTGAAAAATTGAATTTTCCATTTGAAATGATTTATATGTAAAATTTTGAACTGATATTTGATTTTCTTCTTAGGAAACTTTGCAAAAGTAGGTTTGGAAGAACATGAGTATGTGCATCAAATCTTTCAAGTCTAATTTTTTACACATTCTAAATATAGATCAAGTATTTCCAATGAAAATTTAAAACTGAACTGAAATGTGCTATAAGTGTAAAATACACTTCAGATTCTGACAAGTTCTTTAAAAAGAGAACACAAACTAAATCTGTATGCTGAAATACTAAAGATTAACATACACATACTACTATACATAAAATAGGTAACCAAAAAGGACCCACTGTATGCCATAGGTAATTCTATTCAGTATTCTGTAATAACTTATATAGGAAAATAATCTGAAAAAAGAGCACATATACATATATGCATAACTGAATCACTTTGCTGCATACCTGAAAATAAGACATAGTAGTTTAACTTACTTCAATATAAAATGAAAATTATTTAAATAAAAAAAATACAGAAATTGATCTTATCTGTTCATTTTTATTTCTTTTTTAATAATGTTATCACCCACTCCAGTATTCTTGCCTGGAGAATCCCATGGACACAGGAGCCTAGCAGGCTATAGTCCATAGAATCACAAAGAGCTGGACACAACTGAAGTGACTTACTATGTGCACACACACACACGCAAAAAGCTGTTAATAATATTTTAACTAGAATTCTATTCTATTTCTATTGCATTCTATTTTTACTGTGCTGCTTTAGCTATTCCACACAGAATTATCTATTATCAGAATATTATAGATACTAATTTGCTTCCAGAAGAATAAAGAGATGGAAATGGGAAGATGAGCATGGATGACCGAAAGAACAAGAAATGGTGCTGAAACAGTGAGAGGGGGAAAGAAAAGATTGGATATAACATGCATTATTTGTGTTTTTATAGGAATGTTCTATCTACTAAATTTGAATAGTATTCTTGAAGAATCGCATTTCTATAAAATATTTAATGGATATTTCTTCCTTGTCTAATACATTAGTGATAGATGGTATAAGCAAACATGATAGAGAAATATTTTTCATTTCATTGTCTAATAGATACACACACAGCAAAATTACAACATCTGTGAAGTCAAGGATCCAGGACCTGCTGTAGACACCAAAATCCATGGATGGTCAAGTGCCATAACCAGGCCTCGACATCTACAGACTCCACACCCAGAGATTCAACTGCAGCTAAGGAACCAGGACCCACAGATGTGGAGGGCTAACTGCATTCTTTGAAATAAAAAATCCATATATTAGTGTACTTGTATAGTTCAAATTCATGCTGTTCAAGGATCAACTGTAAAGATAAAAATGCACCATAATTTCAAGATAAGTTTATTTGGGGGAAAAAAAATGTGGTCCTCAGTTCCCTCTGTGAAGAAAACTTGTAATAGTCCAATATTTTGATAGGTACAGTTCACAGGAATGGGGAAAATAGAGATAAAAGTAGTGACTTCCTAGTTGAGTATGAAAAGAAGGAACAAACTCGGATGACTCCCTATGTAGTTTCTTGTATGTTACTTGCAGCCAAGTTTAATGTTTGACCTAGCAAAGATATTGCTAGGTCAAATCTTAGGCCACGACAAGCACATAATGAGGGTTTATTTATCTTAAGCAACCTTTCCTAAAATTCTAAAATGTCCCACTCCTTTGTATCCTAGACTTTTATTAAATAGAAAACAGAAGTTACCTTTGAAAACCCACTAGAGTCATTCAGACACTCTAGAAATATCACTACAAATCTCACTGACAACTACATAACAAGATCCAAACTGGGTGAATTAAGATCATTAGATTTACTCTTTTTTACTCAAACTCTTGAAGTTCATAGGACTGATGCTTCTGTATCAATAAGTTACAAATGATCCCTTTTGATAGGAAAGTAGAATTTAGCATGTTAATGCTGACACTTCCTGAGCTGGACCAGGTTGATTTCTCTGTTCTCAGCCCCCCATTTGTGGCCTTGGTTATCAGCTTACTTGACTAAGTCACCCCATTCACGCTGCAGCTTCATGGCACTGTGGAGTTGGTTCTATTCTTTTAGAGAAAACTGTAGCAGTAATGGTGACATGGTAATAAACTCAGGGAGGCAGGAAGGGAAAGGGGGTAGAAAGGGGGAGGAAGGGGGAGGGGGAAGGAGGAGGAGGGGAAAGAAAGGGGAGGAGAAGTGGAAAAGTGGGAAGGGGGTATAAGCCAGGAGGGAAAAGAAAAGGAGGTGGAGGGGAGGAAGGGGGAGGGAGAAGGAGGAGGAGGGGAAGGGGAAAAGAGTGGGAAGGGGGTATAAACCAGAAGGGGAAAGAAAAGTGGGGGGAGGGGAGGAGGGGGAAGGAGTGGGAGGGGAAGGGGAAGGAGAGGAGGAAAAAAAAGAACAAATACTAATTTTACCCACTTACAAGGCATGAGGATGAGTATGGAAAAGTTAAGAACTTCTCCAAAAGTCACACAAGTGCTAAGCAGTAGGGCCTCTTTTAATTACATAACGTACAGTTTTTTCATCAACACTGAAGCCTTGAAACTCTGATGGCAGATTCTCAGATGCAAGGTCAATAAAGTTCTCACTATACATGCTTTGCACTTACTTTTGATAAGGGTTAAGGATTCCTATCCTTTCAGTTCAGCTCAGTTGTTCAGTCATGTCTGACTCTTTGCGACCCCATGAACTGCAGCACGCCAGGCCTCCCTGTCCATCACCAACTCCCAGAGTTCACTCAGACTCACGTCCATCGAGTCCATGATGCCATCCAGCCATCTCATCCTCTGTCATCTCCTTCTCCTCCTGCCCCTAGTACCTCCCAGCATCAGAGTCTTTTCCAATGAGTCAACTCTTCACATGAGGTGGCCAAAGTATTGGAGTTTCAGCTTTAGCATCAGTCCTTCCAATGGTGCCCAAATTGCTACTGGATATCAGTGGAGAAATAACTCCTATCCTTTACTAGTTCCAAATATGAAAGACCTGTCACATTTAGCATCTCTTGGCTGTACTGTAGATCTAAAGATAAAGGTGCCAACAATGCTTATATACAGTATCTGGCTTTTATGGTTCCTTGTTGTTTTTCTTGAAAGAAAAACATGCCCTGCCACCTCAAAGTGGATTTTTGTTGTAGATGTTTCTTCATTCTAAATGATGTCCTCTACTTTTAGGTATGTTTACTAATTCCTAGGGCATATATATTTATTTTTTTAATATATTTAAAAGTATCTATTTTTAAACAGTGAGGGCTGACATTGGTTAACATTCCTTTTCATATGCGCACATGCTCACGCACACACACAGAGGAAGAACGTGTGAAATGAGTTTCTGAAACGACAGAAGAACAGTGTTTGGCAAGAAATGATGCCATCAGAAAAACGAGACTCCAGCCCCTCTTCTGAAGGTGGCTGCCTAACAGTGATCTCAAAGACTGACTTAGAAAATGGGCCAAGGACACATCTATTTCTATCTCAGGGGCTCTTGTGAGGAGTAAGTAATGTAAGGGATATTAAAATTATACCATTTTATAAATATACACAGCACAATACTGTAATAACACAACATTGACTTAAAAACTGCAAATATGTTTGTGGTGCCAACCTCACCAGCACCTCCACGCTCCCCATCTCTTTGGTCTGCAAACCAGTTACAGCATGGATTAAAAAGTCAGGTATACCCTGAGGGCTCCTCAGAGGTCCTGGCATTCCCCAGGGAGCACTGCTTCCTCACTCCACAAATGGCGTGTGACTTTGGATCCCCAGCAGGAAACATAGTTTCTGGTATGTCAAATCCCCCCATGAATGTTTCTAGAATGGATGAACGAGTAGGTTCCAGAATATCCACAATAAATAACTCCCCAAGCTTTTAACTGGAAAAGAATCCAGTCCGATTTATCAATCTTCTGCGTGTAAAGCAGCCAACAGGTAGAGTAAAAGGAAAATAAAAAAGAAATACATGTGGAAATGCGTGCATTAAAGCAGCTATTAAGACAACACTCAGACCAAAATAAAATACACATTCAGTCCACAAATGTGCTGACTGCCTGCAAGATGGAAGATACCAGTCTACTCGGCCAACAGCTTGAAGATAAAAGAAGGAAGATGTATCCTGGGCTTTCAAACAATAGCAGAAAATGTGGGATAGTGTTCAAGCAAGTGTTTCTGTGCGGATAATAGATGCTGCTTGTAACTGGAAATCACAGAGAAGCCACAAAACCTTTGATGGGATGATACAGATGACAGTGAAGTCTGGGAACGTCAAAGGTCTAGTTTTATGAGTGGGCTTACTAGTATCTTGTATTCCCTCAATGCCACATAGTAAAATATTTGCCATATAGCAAAATAAAATCCTGCATTGGTCAAACACAAATGACCATCTTATAAGGCAAGATACAAAGAGACCCACTGTTTTACAAATAAAAGCTGATGTTTAACTTTATTAATATTATACATCATTTCACTGACAATTTATTTCAGAATTGACCAACAAATGATGAAGTCAAAATGTGTTTCTTAAAATGATATGACAAGAATCATTACATAATAATGTTTTTAAAAATAGCAAAACATGTAAAATCATACATATTATATACATTTATTATTTATTATATAAAAAATGCTGACTATTTTTTTGGTGTTACTGTATATTCTAAGTACTCATAAAAGTGGAATTTCAGTGTCACCCCAGAGAATGCATGGCATTTCCATTGGGTCTCTGTAAGATTTATTAGTGACTGATTATTTATATCATATCAATATAGCTGTAACAGCAGATATGAGAAGGTATACAAAAACAAAACTGAAAAGTTGAACAGAGACTGAAAGTTTCTCTAACATGAACAACAATTTAAAGCCACAGAACAGTGATTCTTCCAAGTGTGGTCTAGGTACCCTCAGAGGAACCCTGAGAAACAAGTCCCAAGATGTTATTTGTCCCTTCCTCATTCTCTCACGAGTGCACAGAGAGTTTTCCAAAAGCTACACAATGCACAATGTTACAGACTCAATGCAAAAGAAGTTAAGGCAAATCCAGATATTGTCTATTAAACTAGGCATTTAGAATTTTGCCCATAAAATACCACCTCTTAATTGCTTTTATTCTGGAAAAAAGGATTATTTTCTTTAGAATATATTATTAATATCAACAAACATTCTATGGACTTACTACATTTTTTGATTAACGGATCACTATTTCAGAATGCTTAGTAGTCATTTTTTACACGGCCATTTAACTCACATAGCAAATGCTCTTTGGGGCAGAGCTCTCAGATTATTTTTTAAAAAGACAAATAAAAGCATGATGTCCAGTTTTATTTGAAATCCAAATGAACTGAATAATACTGAATATAAGTATGTCCAAGAAGAACTGAGCAATCCTAAATGAGGGGCCTTACAAATTTTTCACAGTATAAAGCAGTCCTAACCGAAGGTCTGAGAACTGGCGCCACAGAAAATGCGTAGGTGTAGACGGTGAACGCAAGTCAAAACCCGCATTGTAGGTCAGCCATCGACAGCGGGGCCGCCGCCACGCTGCTGCTGTGCGCCACGCTCTGTTTGATGCTCCATCATCCCGATTCAAATGAAAAAGCAGTGTTGAGAGTACTTGTAGTGATCTCTGTAAACCTATGAAGCAAGCTCCACTCAATCCCACTGCACAAAAACTGTGACTGAACCACCTAAGAAACGCACTGGAAAAGATAGTCCCAGAATTAAACCATGTCCTCAGATTTCAGGATGTGGGACCCATCATTCTCTGCTTATATCGTTGGGGACTTATATTGACACATAAGGCTTTTTTTTTTTTTTTAATTGCTAACTACAGAACTGATAGAAAAAAAGCTGGCAGAACCATCACAGGTAAAAGAGATGATGTACCATTGGACTTAAGAGGAAATCTTTGTGGATCTCTGACCAAACTTACACAGAGTCACATAACGTGTTCTACAGTTGATTTGCCATTTTTAGCTCTGTTGATAGATGATCCCCTTATAGGCTGTATGACAATCCATTAATTAAAACAACAAAAATAACTAAACCAGATGTGCTGTGAAATTTATTCAGGTCATTTCCTCATAAGCTGCAAGAGTCAAGAGCTGTTAACTCTTGGAAAGAGCGATGGTCTGGGTGTAATATTTGGGGTCTGATCTTTACTCCATCAATAGCTTTCAGTCTGGCTTTCAGTAACTCACAGTATTCATGTGAGACATATTTCCCCTTTCTATGTACGAAAGGTACCATCAGCTGCCCCCACACCCCAGAAGGCTGGAATGAGGACACAATGAAATGGACAAGGGTTTTGTTAAACATGAAGATCTACACAATAAAAGGTAGGATATTACCCCACAGTATCCCCAAACTGAGAGTCCCCTGGACAAAACTTGAGAGTCCCTTGGACTGAAAGGAGATCCAACCAGTCAATCCTAAGGGAAATCAGTCCTGAATATTCATTGGAAGGACTGATGCTGAAGCTGAAACTCCAATACTTTGACCACCTGATGTGAAGAACTGACTCATTGGAAAAGACCCTGATGCTGGGAAAGATTGAAGGCAGGAGGAGAAGGGGATGACAGAGGATGAGATGGTTGGATGGCATCACCAACTCAATGGACAAGAGTTTGAGCAAACTCTGGGAGTCAATGATGGACAGGGAGGCCTGGCATGCTGACCCCAAACCTGAGGTGGCCTTGCCTTTCTTCTTTCAGTTAGATGCAAGATAACACATTTCTCTTATGGATACACTGGCCTACAATTTGTTTCCTAAGTCTCATTGTTTATTTATTTTTTATTTTATATTTAGAGTGGTTTCAGGTTCACAGAAAAAAAAAAATGAGTGGAAGGTACAGAGATTGCCCATATACCTCTGTCCTTACACACACACAGCCTCCCTTATTATCAGCATCTCCACCAGACTGTCCACTTGTTACAGCTGAGGAACCTTCACTAACACATCAGTCAGCACCCAGAGTACCCAGTTTACACTGAGGTTCCCTCTTGGTGCTGTACACTCTGTGGGTTTGAACGAATGGATGAAGACCTGTATCTATTGCTGTGGTAGCATCCAGAGTATTTTCACTGCCTTAAACTGTGTCTGCATTCTGCCTGTTAGTACCATTATTTTTAACATAAAATTTCTTTACGTCTTTGAGATCCCTAATAAATCATTCACGTGCTCTTTACCTGGAAGACACAGAGCCACTTCTCTAGAACTGACTACCCTCAGGTTGTAGCTAAGTATATTTTGAGTGCCACCACCTTTTTTCCCACCAATCAATGACTCTTACATAATTTTCAACTTTACTTCAGATTTCACTGCGTTCTGTTGCCCTCCTGAGTCCAGCAGCCTTGATGTGGCTCTGTGTACAATTATCTAGTTCTCTGTGTACAGCTAACTAGCTCATCTTTTAGGCATTTTTAAAACAATTTTATTGAACCAATTCGCATATCATAAAAGTCTCCAAGAGTACCATCAGTAATATTCAGGGTATGCAGAGTTTTACAGCCATTGACAGTCTCTCTTCAGAAAAGTTTGGCATCCCAAAAACAAATCCTGTCCCCACTGGCAGTCCCTCTTCGTTTGTTCCCCCCACCCCACCCCAGACCATGGACACCACAGGCTACTCTCCATCTCTGGGGATTCGCTGGTTCTGGGTACAAAAATGGAACCCAACAATGTGTAACATTTGCGACTGGCATCTTCCACTTAGTGTAACATTTTCAAGGTTTAAACCTGTTTCAGATTCTACATCCTGCTTAGCTCTTTACATGTTTAAAACAGGAAAATGGAAAATGGTACAAATGAACTTATTTACAAACCAGAAATAAGAGTCACAGGTGTAGAAAACAAACGTATGGTTACCACGTGGGAGATCAGGGAGAGGTGAAAAGTGGGAGATTGGGATTGATGGATACACACTACTATATGTAAAATAGGTAACCAGCAAGGACCTATATAGCACAGGGTAATGACCTATATAAGGAAAGAATCTAAGACAGACTGGGTACATGTAAAACCATGCAGTTTGCTGTACACTTGAAACAGAAGATTGTAAACAACTATACTTCAATCTTTTTTTTTTTTTTTTTTGAAGGAGTTCAGCAGTATCCCAAGAAGCCAGTTTCTAGCTGAGATTGTCACTTGGTCCAGACATTTTGGACAGGAGGCTGTTACTGCCCAAAGCCAAATATTATACATTGTTCAGAGTTAAATCATTTGGAAAGACTTTTTGGGACATAGAACTTTGAGATGCGTATGCTTGAGAGAGTGAGACAAAAGAGGTGACTTTTCTGGTAAGATCCACATGAGCCCTGACAGGCAGGTGCACTGGCTGGATTCTGCAACATTCTCATTCCTGGAGAATATAGCTGGAAACTTTTGGAGGACAAAATTCTATGGGACTTTTCATTGTTTACTTAAAATGAACTGCAGGTCTGAAGAAAGGGTGTAAATGCTCAAAAAAGACTTCTAAATGTTTAGAAATTATGTGCAGGTGACAATCAAAGAATAATAGAATTAGAACAGCACTATGTCTGGGCATTTTAACAAAACCGCACTGTGATTCTTCTGGGTTTCAAAAATATATCTGTACATCTATATTGTGATTATATCTACATTCCTCTTAATTTGTCAAATTGTTAGTCTAGGAAGATTTTTTTAGTATCAGTGCATGAAATGTGTGAATGAATGACCCACCTCCCACTTTATAGACATTAAAATTTGAGGTATATGTAAGGACACAATTCTCTAACAGAGGGATAGACAGATCACCAGATTGCTATTATCATATATGTGTGTGTTTGTATGTGCATGCCTGTGTATGTGTGTATAAAGCCTATTCCATCACTGAGCTATGTTAGTGGCATGTGTCAGGACACATAAGTTGAAATAACAGAAAAGAACAGGAATTCATAATGAAACAGTCAGCTAATCACAATTACTAGCCCAGAAAGATGTGTACATCCTACAGGGGCCATATTCAAGGACAGCAGGTTATATGGTCAACCTGATTTTTAAGACCTTTTTTCCACACTCAGACTTACTTGAAACAATCATATCTTTAATGTGAACATCTACCTTTGTATGCACAGTATCAGTATCAGTTTGTTTTTAAGCACTGGTCTTTACTCTCTTGTCAGTGTATCTATAATTTACTTTTCTATTTTTCCTTTCTTATAGGACTAGGACATAAGACACAACTGTAAAACATTCTTCCTTATGAGATGACTGTGACAAACATACAGTACAGTAAAATCTATGTAAGATATGTAAAGCGATGCTTGAGATAACATTCTTAAAAATAGCTAATATTTTAACAGGTTTCTTTATATTTTTTATGAAGGATTAATTGCTATATATTCATGGAAAAATTAAGCTTGTATTAACACTTTTGGAGCCAAAGCAAAAACAATACCCAGCTGTGGATGTGAGTGGTGATAGAAGCAAGGTCTGATGCTGTAAAGAGCAATATTGCATAGGAACCTGGAATGTCAGGTCCATGAATCAAGGCAAAATGGAAGTGGTCAAACAGGAGATGGCAAGGGTGAATGTCGACATTCTAGGAATCAGCAAACTAAAATGGACTGGAATGGGTGAATTTAACTCAGATGACCATTATAACTACTATTGCGGGCAGGAATCCCTACGAAGAAATGGAGTAGCCAGCACGGTCAACAAAAGAGTCTGAAGTGCAGTACTTGGATGCAATCTCAAAAACAACAGAATGATCTCTATTCATCTCCAAGGCAAACCATTCAATATCACAGTTATCCAAGTCTATGCCCCAACCAGTAACACTGAAGAAACTAAAGTTGAACGGTTCTATGAAGACCTACAAGAACTTTTAGAATTAACACTCCAAAAAGATGTCCTTTTCATTATAGGGACTGGAATGCAAAAGTAGGAAGTCAAGAAACACCTGGAGTAACAAGCAAACGTAGCCTTGGAATGTGGAATGAAGCAGGGCAAAGAGTTTTGCCAAGAAAATGCATTGGTCATAGCAAACACCCTCTTCCAACAACACAAGAGAAGACTCTACACATGGACATCACCGGATGGTCAACACCGAAATCAGATTGATTATATTATTTGCAGCCAAAGATGGAGAAGCTCTATACAGTCAGCAAAAACGAGACCAGGAGCTGACTGTGGCTCAGATCATGAACTCCTTATTATCAGATTCAGACTCAAATTGAAGAAAATAGGGAAAACCGCTAGACCATTCAGGTATGACCTAAATCAAATCCCTTATGATTATACAGTGGAAGTGAGAAATAGATTTAAGGGCCTAGATCTGATAGATAGAGTGCCTGATGAACTATGGAATTAGGTTCCTGACATTGTACAGGAGACAGGGATCAAGACCATCCCCGTGGAAAAGACATGCAAAAAAAGCAAAATGGCTGTCTGGGGAGGCCTTACAAATAGCTGTGAAGAGAAGAGAGGCAAAAAGCAAAGGAGAAAAGGAAAGATAAAAGTATCTGAATGCAGACTTCCAGAGAACAGCAA